>NC_068418.1:19661548-19975779 GCF_023724105.1 Carassius gibelio
CGGAGCCGGGTTTTTATTTGCACACCGGCCGTGGACTGTGTATTTGCAGCCTGTGTATAATAGCAAATGATTGTGACACCTGAACCGAATCAGAACTAAACATACGGGTTTGCAAAGTTATGCATACCCATATAGCTAGGTAGGTAAACCACAATATATGTTAGCATTCTGGATTTCTGGAATAAATCTTGAAAAGTTTAGCTTCTTAATGGCTTAAATGAAACATTTCATTAGCATTTCTGGAAATTCTGATTACATTTGCAAAGCAATCTGTGTTCCTCTCGTGTAAATTACCCAGAATTCCACTCACAAGTGCAGCAGAGGCCCTGTTTGCGCAGCCCCAGAAGCATATTCTGACAGACGTTGCAGTACACAGGCTTGTTGAAATGTTTCATCCTCCACAGATGCTGGCCGTCTCTTTGGGTCATCTTGAGAAAGCAGTAAAAACATCATGTTAGAAAACATCTTTTTTTTCTTTAGAATCTGATTCTGTAAAATGTAACATCATTCAATATATGTTCCAATGAAGCCAATAATTACATTCCTGTAATCTGCCTCTAACCAGAGTGTTACATGAAGTAAAACAAAGTAAAAAAGGTAAAGAAACAGATATATAGCCTCATAACAAAAGAACACAAGTTCAGATTATTGTCTTAAAGTTCATAATTCACTCACTCTCATGCCAGGAACAATTTATTCCCACACGACTGGGAATTTCACATTAGGATTTAAGTAATCCAATTTTTTGCGAAGGGGTTCAGGTTATCCGTGTAAAAATGTGCATTGACAAACAAAAATCTCCTTTGTTTGTAAGTGACTTCTGTGTGTGCTGTGCTTCGTATATCACTATATGATCAACTATTTACACAATAAATTCTGCTAATGTGCTAATTCACCACAATTCATGAACGATGTGTGATTCATGAACAAATCAGTATGATTTTTCAAGTGGAACAAATTGTTCAATTAAAAGATTGGCTCATTCATTCACAGTTTTGGTTGGTAACTTCAACTCACTGACTCAGTTACAGTTTAATGGAGGGAAAGTTTAGCAGTGAATCATCACACAATGATATTGTATGACTTAAAATATATCAGCGGAATCACTTGAACCTTTGGGTGTTTTTTTTGCCATTTTTGAATCTTTAAAAAACTCTCCGGCCTCTGTTGTAATAGGGAAAAACATGCGTGAAGATTCAATGGTCCTGTGCTGCACACAACTAATAACAGCAAACGGGTTTGAAACAACATAATTTCTGACATAATTTTTCGTTTTGGACAAAGACCTTTAATATGTAAAATGAAATATACTCATCTGTTAAAGAAACAGATGACGACACCAGCGTAAATAAAATACTAATCAGTGGAAAGTGTTTTTGAACCACTCTTAGTGACTCACAAGAGTGTCGTTTTCTTGGTTATTTCACATTGCTTCTTTATCTTACACCTACTGGCCATTCTTTATGAATTCAGCGGCCGGCTGGAGGTGGTTAGGGTGGGGTGAGGACACTGACTCACGCAGTCACATCAGAGAATTAGTAATAATTCAGAATATTATTGGTTTGGATGACTCAGGCTGGAACTTCAGGGGGCCGAACAGGAGGTCAGAAACTGTAGCCCACACAGCCATGCTGTAACTGGGCCTGATGGCTCAGCATAGCCCCCTCGTGCCAGTTGGGCAGGTGGAAATAGCACACAGGGAAGTCCCTGGCTTTGATACATGGTTAAGCATAACCATGATACAAAACTCTGACTCACAAATGCAAGACATGAATGTAAGTTTAGGCTAAATTGAACTCATGTGATTAAAATAATCTACATTGACGGCACAAACTACATTTGCTGTAATAGACTGTGACCGCCGGTCGAAACAACAAACGTCTTGCAGTTGTAAATTCTGCACTAACTTTGCCTATGCGGTTTAACTGTGAACCATGCCTAATAGTGCTAAATGTACATTTCTTGTGTGAAAGTGGCACTGGCTCAGCATTTAAAGGTTGTAATTTGCTTTACATTATATGTAGCTGTAATTAGTCATGGAAAGAAGTTGCTGTTAACTCTGTGGCTTGTCTCCAGGTCATGCACTAGCACAGTTTGGACAGACACAAGAGTTTTAGGAGTTTAGATAGCTTATGTTCCCTCTCTGGAGGAGTGTGAACCCAGCTACTGCTCTAGTGTTACTTGCAGGATGCTAGCTTGAGGAAGCTGCCAAGTGGCTTGTGTGAACAGATGCATGTCAGGGATGTTCAGAACACATACCTTCTTCAGATGCATGCTTATTTTAATGAGATGTCATGTAAAGTAGATCTTATGCATGACGTGCTAATGAGATGCAAGGGATATATGGTTTGCAAAAATTCACAAGTCTATTTGCATCTTACTGCTGGTATATACATGCCTCCTGGTTGTGAACCACAACAGACACAAAATTTACAGTAATCGAATATCTATTTGGGTTTACCACTGAAAAAATTCTTAAAGTTTTGAATCTGGTTCACCCATCATGACTATACCCGCAAAAATGTGTGGACACTTGAGCACCACATCCATGTGTGCTTTTTAAAAATAAAAATGCAAAATAATACTAAAATAAAATGAAAATTAAACAAATAAAAATGTACATAAAGAATAATTATATATACATGTAATGAAATAAAATAATAATGTGAAATCATTTTTTTATGATGATAAAATAAAATTGTAAAATGCATCCAACGTAAAATTAAAATAAAACAATACGACAAAAAAATAATATATATATAAACACATAAATTCATTGATGAAACAAAATAGTACTATACTTTTGGTTGTACTTATAAGGATGTGTGTGCGTGCAAGTATGTGTTAGAAGTGTAACTGTTACTTGTGCTAGTGCAGAGTCAGCAGGCTTTTGGTATGCTATATCGAGGTTGAGCCAGAGGACAGAGCACAAAAATACATACATCTACTAAATTGTAACGTTTTCTTTTTGCTTCTGAGCAGTGTAATCTGAGGTACTGTCTTGTACGCTCCAAAAATAGCAGCTCTCTGACATTGCATCTGAAACTGAGAATCTATGCTTGTGTTTTCCTACCTTAAGTCCCAGTAAAACCAGCAGCGGGACGTTGTTCATCCCCCCTTCCACCCATTCCTGTAATGACACCGTTCCACTGCTATCTGCGTCAATCGCTGTCATCATATCCTTCAGCACCTGAGAACAAGCACATTGTGCCATGAGAAATGACATGCTTTTGTATTAATGTGTTTCTGTTGTAACCTGTATATAATGTAATTAAGTAATCACTTCATTTGAATCAGGAGGAGCAACATTATGCAAACAATCTTGTCAGATTCATTTTTTCCCTTTCTTATTTTATCCCATGGCAAGTTGATTCATGCTAAATGATGAGAAATGTCTTTTCAGAAAGGTGTGGTTAAGACGGAAAATAACTTGACAAACACATTTCGCATTTCGCGTCTTCCCTGCAAATATTACATGCACGCACGCACACACACACACGCACACACACAAACAAAACACAACTCACAGGCCTCAGTTCGGACACATCCCAACCGAGGTAATCTGCTGCATGCATCATCTGGGCAATAATGCGGTCCACTTCCTGTTTTTCAGAAACATTAATGGTTATAGATATTACCGAAAGATGTAATTTGAGTATGATGATTTAGTTGTTACATAATGAAGAATTGGAAGTAGATTATATTTCAGGCTAAGACCACCCACCGAACTGTCCAGGACACCATTGCCATCTCTGTCATAGAGCCTGAACGCAACTGTGAAGGGAAAAACATGGAGACATATTGCAAAGATGGCAACAATCATTACAGATATTTGAAGTGGCAAAAAATTTAGATTTACATTCAAGTTTGTCCCTGGGCTGCCCGTCTTCCAGAAGAGAGAAATAACAGGACACATCCTTCAGAAAGACTTCCCCTTAGAAAGAAAACAAACAAGTTTCATTGTTTGAAACATTGCTTTTTTATTTTTTTTAGTTATTTTAAAAGAATAAACCCTAACTTTGCAGGGTTTGTTGTTGTTGTTGTTGTTTTTAGTTAACTTTTATTGAACTAAAAAATTACCTTTAAAAAATAAAAATAAAATATTAATTAAAGGGTTCAAATAAATTTTGGAGTCAGTAATATGTTTAGATATTTCTAAAAGCAGTCTCTTGTCCAAAGCTACATTTATTTGGTCAAAAATACATCAAAAAAGGAAACATTATTTCAATCTAAAATAATTATTTTTAAAATGAATGTGGCGTAAGCCATAACACTTAACGACAGGATTCTTTCATGAACAGAAAGTTTAAAACAACAGCATTTATTTGCCATACAGTTAGACTTAGATCATTATAAATGTCAAAATATTGTTTTTGAATGGTAGTGCATGTATGTATGTGTATATACACATATACATATACAAGCATATACATGACCCACTGTTTTCATCTGATTTTGCTGACTCTGAGTTCTGGAAGGATCTGAACAGCCGCTTGCACAGAACCGTTGGGAAGTCCTCCACCTCCAAATATGTCTTCAGGAAGAGGCGGAAACCTTCCTCATCAATGCACTAAAGACAAACCATTTTGCTTTAAAGACTGCTACTCATTCAAGGAACACAAAATACACACACAAACAAACATATGGAATATATCATTGGGCTTTTTAATAACATCTATTTTGGTGATCATTCAGAAAGCACACATTACTGGAAACTAATAAAGTCATAAAATTATCTGGAACCTTCTCAAGGGGACGTAACAGAGATCCAATTAGATTCTGCACTATAAACCTAATCCTAGTTCTACTAACAGGGCCTGCTGTTCCTGTCCTAGTTTTTAAAAGAGTTAATAAGAGAAAAAAAGCCCAGCAAGTTGTATTCAAACTTCAAAAGCCTCAGGATACTGCCGTTCTATCTGGAGTAAAAAGAGGAAAACCGAGATATAAGAGATGTAACAGTCAAATACTCCCCCAATACTAACATCCATAAGACTTCCATGACATCATTTGTTGTTTATTTTGCTTTATGCACCCAACACAAGCAAAATATAAAGCATAGAGTGAGATAAACACAAAAATGACTGAAATACAACCCTTGAAGCGTTGATTTACAGTGTTTTAGAGCCAAGTCAGCACACAGTCAGCTGAAAAACTAGTGCACAGATCAGGTATACGGACTAAATCTTTGCAACATGAGCATGTCTGAATAGCAAATCTTTTAAGAGCTTCAATCCCACGACCTCAAAGCAATCTCTTTTCATTTTACACTGAAGTCCCTGTTGTTTGACTATTACAATAGTTTTTTTAATGGAACAGTTTATCAAAACTTACTGAAAGCTAATATATATCATTATAAATTTTAATATATATGTCAGTTGTATACGTATTTTATGTTTTGCATCATATTTAATACATCAGGCTTTTGTGATCGAATTCTGATTGTGATGTAAACCAATAAGATCTTTAAACAGTATAACAGACTACTGCATAAATATCAGTTGGGAAGAGCTTATTTATGTACAAAAAAACATTCTTCAAAAGCCTGTTGTATTATTTTTATATTTACATTTTAACATGATTTGTAAAACAATAAATAAATAGTGCTATTTTTATATTTTATTAACCTTATAAAAATCATCTCATGTGGACAGGCTTTTTACTTTTTGATAAAATATGAAATATTGTGCTGAAATATAAAATATAAACAGCATATATTCTCACTATTGACTGGTTGCTTATTATCATGCCTATTAATTACATATTGGCTTTTTATTAGTACTTAAAAAGCACATATTCTGCATTACCATTTTCTACATCCCTAATCTTCCCAACTACTTTACTAACTATTAATAGCATAAATTAGAATAAGCAGCAAATTAGGAGTGTATTGATGCAAAAGTCGTAGTTAATGATTTGTTGTAGACCTTAAAGTTTGACCAAAATATAAAATATAATACGGAAGGCATGTAGACGATTGTACACATTAGCTTTTCAGCAAAGTTTTGATAATTTTATGGGCCTTAGAAATTAATATCTCCAATTTGATAAAGTAGGCTTTATATGGTTAAATCATGCAGCTTGCTGAAGAAATGTGCTCTTAGACAATTTTTTCCTGCAAGATGATAAAAAAGGTTGAAAAAATAACTACTTGGGGACCAGCTGTTTTGGCACGGGTAACCAGAATACCCTAGTAGTAAATGTGTAGCAATGCTCTAAAAAAGCAGGAAAAAAATGTCCTGGCAACCACCCACTACAGCTTCACGTAATTGCAGTGAGTTTTTGTGTGGGACACACTGCTAAAATCGGTACATGGCACTCACTGACTAAGCAGGTACACGTTACATGAATCGTCCAGCGAATAAGCTCAGATATGCTTAACCAGACGTGAAGTGATTCACATTACAGAGATGGATGGATCTGTTCATGGGTAATTGGACTAAGATGCTGTAAAAGCAGAGTGCTGACAGTTGGCCCCTGGCAGTCTGTTCACTCACCTCTCCATGTCTGTACTTGGCTAACCTGCCATCTGCATTGAATTCCTTTAACACATCTTTTACTTTTAGACTGCAGTCTGCAAAGAAATAGACAGGGCGAGTGGGAGGAAGCAAAGAAAGAGAGAAAAAAAGACAAGATTACATTTTGGCAGAAAGAACCACAGTCATAACACCTTTTAATGAACTGTATGCATCTGCATCAACTCATAAAAACAGACTTGGCAAGAACTCCGTACACACTTAGGGCAAGCATTTACTATATCTTACTGTAAAAAACATCCAACAATCATGCATAAGACACATGGATGGAGCAACCAAGGGGTCAAGGTTTGGATGCTTAGCATGACCCTGCTGGTCAGATACTGCAATTACAGGAAGAGAAAAATATCTTTCTCCATTGATGGCCATTCAGAATAAGGGGACCATATATCCTCTTATTTGTGGACATGTCCTGGCTGGGATTTCTGAATTGCCTAAAATGTCCAGGTTTTGGCTTTGTTTTACTATTGATGTGCTCTCTCCAGTCCTCATATGTTACAAACCCGATTCCAAAAAAGTTGGGACACTGTAAAAATTTTTAAGTAAAAAAGGAATGGAATAATTTACTAATCTCATAAACGTATATTTTATTAACAATAGAATATAGATAACATAACTAATGTTGAAAGTGAGACATTTTAAAATGTCATGCCAAATATTGGCTCATTTTGGATTTCATGAGAGCTACAGATTCCCAAAAAGTTGGGACAGGTAGCAATAAGAGGCCAGAAAAGTTAAATGTACATATAAGGAACAGCTGGAGGACCAATTTGCAACTTGTTAGGTCACTTGGCAACATGATTGGGTATAAAAAGAGCCTCTCAGAGTGGCAGTGTCTTTCAGAAGTCAAGATGGGCAGAGGATCACCAATTCCCCCTATGCTGTGTCGAAAAATAGTGAAGCAATATCAGAAAGGAGTTTGATGTTATCATCATCTACAGTGCATAATATCATCCAAAGATTCAGAGAATCTGGAACAATCTCTGTGCATAAGGGTCAAGGCCGGAAAACCATACTGGATGCCCCTAATCTTCGGGCCCTTAGACGGCACTGCATCTCATACAGGAATGCTACTGTAATGGAAATCACAACATGGGCTCAGGAAATACTTCCAGAAAACACTTTTGGTGAACACAATCCTCCATGCAATTTTTAAGTTCTTTTTGTAAAACTGGTACGCCATGTCATCCGGACTAAAGAGGACGAGGTCAACCCAAGTTGTTATCAGTGCTCAGTTCAGAAGCCTGCATGAGAGCGTGTGGCATGGGCAGCTTACACATCTGGAAAAGCACCATCAATGCTGAAAGGTATATCCAAGTTCTAGAACAACATGTGCTCCTATCCAGACGTTGTCTCTTTCAGGGAAGACCTTGCATTTTCCAACATGACAATGTCAGACCACATACTGCATTAATTGCAACATCTTGGCTGCGTAGAAGGATCTGGGTACTGAAATGGCCAGCCTGCAGTCCAGATCTTTTACCCATAGAAAACATTTGCCGCATCATAAAGAGGAAGATGCGACAAAGAAGACCTAAGACAGTAGTGCAACTAGAAGAGTGTATTAGACAAGAATGGGACAACATTCCTATTCCTAAACCTGAGACACTTGTCTCCTCAGTCCCCAGACGTTTTCAGACTGTTATAAAAAGAAGAGGGGATTCCACACAGTGGTAAACATGGCCTTGTCCCAACTTTTTTGAGATGGTGTTGATGCCATGAAAATTTGAAATCAACTTATTTTTCCCTTAAAATGATACATTTTCTCAGTTTAAACTTTTTCTCAGTGTCCCAACTTTTTTGGAATTGGGTTTGTATAAGATTGCAGTTTTGCATTGCTTTGACTGTTTTCTGTAAATCCAACCTTCTTGCCATGATTGGCCAGTAATGAATAATGGCTGCATGATGTTGGTCAAACTGTTTTTCAGTTAATGTCTTCAGGAAGAATGACATTTTAAGCAATTTACAAATCCTAGCCAGGACATGGATTTATGATGGCCCTATGTATTTTGACAAACATTTTTTCAATTGCAAAAAAAAAGTGTATTTTTTTTTTTTAATACTTAATTTAAATCCTAAATATATTATAGTATACACTTTACCAGTGCACAATTCATTCTGAAGTGATTTTAAAGAATGAAATGGATCAATATCCATGAAGAAACACCTGGAATATTTTATTTACATTTACACTTAAGTATTTACCAGATAATGCTTTTATACAAATCGTTAAAGCATGTTTGCCCAAGATATATATTATATATATATATATGTATACACTGTGTACATGTTTTACTTTTGTGTGCAAAATTTGTGTTTTCTCTTGAACTGAACCCATGATCAAATGAAGCACAGAAAAACTTATTTCTAAAAAAGTGCTAGTTTTTCATTCTAAAAGCTTGTAATGTCGCTTAATATTATGCAAATATTTGTAATTTTAAAATTTGAAACATTTATATCAAACATTTAGAAAGAAATGCAACTAGTAGAAAAACAACCGGAACATTCTTGTAAGATGTTCTCCAATATTTTTTATTTATTTACATCAAATCCTTTCTTACAGTGAAGTAATAATGATCATTGTGCAATACTACTGAATAAGAGAGAATAAGAGTGATAACATGGTGTCCTTATTACACGCTACATGTACTAATATTATAGTAATAACAGTAAATTAAGCATAATTATATGCAAACAACCTTAAACCAAACCCTATTCCTACCCCTAAACCTATATTAAGTACATGTAGTTGATTAATATTAGTCAGTACTTAATTGTAAAATTACACAGTAACACCTTAAAATAAAGTGTAACCAGAAAAATACATTTTCATAATCACTTTCATAATCAGATCAATTTAGTGACATTATCAAAATCTAAATGAAATCAATCAGTCAGTCTTTCACAACACTAGCTGCCCGTGTATAAAATACTTCAGCAAATGCATGCATGTAAAACTAAGTAAACTGGGCTCACAGATGTCTTGGATGCACACGACTGGCATGTTTTTGAGACCCTGAGAATAAAGTGTCATTTTGCACTTTAAGGACTGAGAGTGAGTCATGGTTTGTAATGAGGCCGAGTGTTTAGTGAGAGTGGGAGGGATGTGTGGGCATCACAGACTTACAGTCAATGTACTGCTGAAGCTGGATGAAGTCTACCGGCCTCAGCTCTCTGTCATCCGACTCGCCCGGGCCTGACATCACGCCAGAGCCTCTGAATAACACTGAAAGAGGTTGGTGAGAGGAAAAAACACAAATGAAAGCCACATCCATCTTCACTTTTCATGCATTAAGATGTTTCCATGCACTTAAAGTGAAAGGAAAACCCCTAATATAACCAAATGCCATTAAGATACGGATGATGAGAGAAAAGCTTTAGGCCTAGACCCAATTATGCAAATACAAAGCATGTACATTGTTGTCATTCTCGTAAATGCTTTTAAATAACAGAAAAAATGAATCACTGTTGCATTTCTGTGTGAATATTCTAATACTATGTGATAATAAAACCTCCGCGGTTCTCCGCGGAGAACCATTTTATAAAAGAAACAAGTTATTTCTTTCCCTTTCTCATGTACAAAATGTTGTTTATTCTTTCAGGCTGAGCAAGGACAATGTGTCTGAATAATTTGCTATTCATGCATGAACAGAAAAATATGCCCAGTGTAGTCACACACCATACAAGAATTCTGCATATAGATAAAGAAAGAATTACAAATTCTGGATGCTGCACGGATTGAAATTACAGCATATATTTCTATACACTACTGTTGTAAAAAAAAAAAAAAAAATCACACACACACACACACACACAGTTTAGAGTCTGTAAGATTTACATTTGCGATTTACATTTGCATTACATTACAGTTGTTACATAATATTAATAATAGAATCAGTTTCAAATAAATGTTGTACTTTCTATTCACCAAAGAAATATGAAAAAGATGCATCATGGTTATTATATTGTAATAACAAGGAATGTTTCCTGAGCATCAATTCAGCATATTAGCACAATTTCTGAAGGATCAAGTGACACTAATGATGCTCGAAATTCAGCTTCGCATAACAGGAATACATTACATTCTAAAATATATTCAAATAGAAAA
Organism: Carassius gibelio; assembly: GCF_023724105.1. NCBI lineage: Eukaryota > Metazoa > Chordata > Actinopteri > Cypriniformes > Cyprinidae > Carassius > Carassius gibelio. The sequence goes on from NC_068418.1 coordinate 19,672,190, forward strand.
CTGTTATTATAAATTTAAATAATATTACACAACATTACTGTTTTACCGTATTTTTTACCAAAACAAATGCAGCCTGGGTGAGCATAAGAGATTTCTTTCAAAAACGTTAAACATTTTTTATTGTTTTATTAAATATAATAATTTATTTACAATGTAAACGTTCTCAGTTCTGTATTAAAAATACAAAAACTGGTTAAGACACTATTATGTATGCCAATCTGGCTATGAAAACAGCATGTCACATCATCAATCATCCATCACAGACGTCACTGCAACTTACTGAAGAAACCAAAACTATGCTAGCATAAACCCCAACTCTGCCCATAGGTCACATGACTAAGAAAAAGGTTGGGTTTCCATTGAAAAGAATCATCTTGTGTTCTGTGTATGAGACACCGGTGGAAAGCTGATAAGAGACATATCTCATATTCACATATTTCTATTTTATTTGCTAAAAGAATACAACTATGCACAACATTAAAAAACATATTCACTGTCAGCTGACAAGATTGAGTATATGTGTGTGTGTGTGTGTTATATAGAATCTTCATGTTTCTGGGTCTCATCTGTAACGGAAAATGGATCAGCACTCTCATTAAGAAAAAGGCAGTCTAGGGAGATCAGTTTGCTTGTCCCAGGCTAAAGTTTTTGTTCCTGTGCACATTCTTTAAGGTATCTTCAAACTTTTTAACACAGCTTTGATGGAGAATAAATGGGTGACCTATTTAAAACAAGTCTAAGTCGTCTAAAGATCTATTTTTTTTAGCAACTAATAATAGTAGTAGAAGTAAAAGTTTCATAGCAGTGACCCCGTGAACATAGAAAACTAGCCACATATTTAAAACCAACAAACAAACATATGCAAATCTCTATTCTGAACAACAGGAGGAGTACAATAACCTAACCTCTTATGAAAGTTTGTTAGCATGAGAACTATGGTACAATCCACTTTAAAGGTATTTTATGTTCTTCCTCGAATGATAGAGCTCAGAAACTCTGATGCGATGGAAAAGGCAGTGAGAATGAAGTCCGTACACCCACTCCTCTCATGTGATGTGAGCTGACAAAGGGTCACACCGTTCTCAGTTAATTCCCTCAAAAGGTTAGTGTCGTTGCCTAGGAACTTTGTTTGTGTGGCCTATTATTCCGTGTATATGTGGGTGGGTGTTTGTGTGTGTGTGTGTGTGTGTGTGTGTGTGAGAAAGAGAGAGAGAAAGTTGGGAAAACCGAAGCTATACTTTTCTGTCAACACCGGAAGCTTTGACATGACTGCATGACAGACGATTTTAAACACACTGCAATCAGATCAATCAATTTGAAATGATAGAAGAAACATATGCTTTAAATGTCTCACTTATGCACTTTTAAATCAGGTCAAGGGAAAATTTGAGGTTCTCAAACAAATAATCATTTGACTAGCATGTTTGCAAATTGAACGACCATTGAGTCACATGTGAAATTAAACTACACATTTTTTAAATCAGATTTTTGCAGAATTATATTCAAATTGATTTATCTCATGGAGAAATGTCATGACTATTAATATACTGAGCTGAAAAAAATATGCATATATAATTATTAGTGTAAATTAGATTAAATAAGTACCCCCCACACACACACACACACAATTTTTTGGGACAAATATCATTCTAATTACTGTAATACAATAAAAAAAAATATTTCTGATAAGAAAACCATTAAGTAAAATCAGTATGAATTAAATTCTGTACCAATGTATTTTTGTGATGAACACTACTTATATAATTATATTTCAATATGCTATAGACAATTAGGAGATTAGTTTAATTGTCATGAAAATAATGTCACAATGCAAAATCTCTTAGTTGACCAGGCATTGTTTTCTTTATATGAAATATAATTATAATATGTAATATAATATATAACTATAAATATAATATGTATTTTTTGTAGGGCTGTAAATAGATTTTAAAAAATTAATCTGGATTAATCACACTGTTTTTGTCATGAAATTAAGCAGAACACAAGACAATTTGTCTTGTTTAACACTTCTTAATTATCTTGTTTTTTTTTTGTCTTACATGTTTGGCATCAATTCTGACAGTTTTTCATGATGTCCAACCAAGTGACCATAAGCATAAAACGAAGAGGATGGTCATATTTGATACTGCAGTCTTGCTTCACACCGGTTTTAACAGTCAGTTGCTGCTGACTGCAGGTCTTGGTCTCTCTCCCGCTTTCTGTCTCTGTCTTTGTGAAACTGAGTGTTTGGGTTGAGCACAGAAGCGTGGTAATTTGATTCTGGGCTTCCTCATCACTTATTTGCATGCACAGCTCTCTGTTTTATGGAGGGAGACAAATCTCTGCTTCACCAAACACTTAGTCCAGTAAAACACAGAGCTAAGGCTCTTTGTGGCTCAGCTCAAAGTACACCGTTTTTGAGACCATCCACAAAAACAAGATGCAAACCATAACATCACAGCTTCCTGTCATTTCTACAATAAAGATGCACATTCATTCATGCCAATGTGTCTATTAGCCCAGGTGGATCATTTGTTTTAGTTTTTTTCCATTATAGATGAGGATTCAAATGGATATCATTATTGATTACAGGTTTCTCAGGTTTTTTTTATTTTTTATAATGAATGCCCAGACAACCAATATTTAATAAATGTATATAAATAAACTCAAATGATGTCCTTTATTTAGCAGTATAACATGCTGTATAATGTACAGTCAGCTGCTCCTTATCACAAAATAAATATATGTGAAGCTGTATATTACTGTTTGCTCTACTATTCTAACATTAAACTTAACAGTCTCGACAAGTGCATGAGAGTCATGTGTATCTTTAGATGGTAATCTTTGTCATCCTAACCCATGCAGGTACAAATGTCAGCAGAATTACAGAAATGCCAGTAACATTAAGGAAGTAGTGGGTGTTTGTAGTAGTTAGTTTCATGTTGCTGAGAGATTCCACTGTTTTGTGCATTGTGGCATGCTTCTCTCTACCTGTATTTGTAACTTGTTAGCTGGCAGTGCACTTAAATAGTCCTGCAGTGTGACAGTGTTCAATTATTCCATGTACACTCCTTTTTAAAGAATTTAAAGAATGTTGTATAAATTAGCGCTGCAATCTCTGTTACAGGTAAAGTAACTACTAAAAAAACATGCAACATGACTGTTACATAAGGCCAACAAACTCAATTACCGCAGTAATCACCCAGCCGTTATCACTCTCACCTATTAAGTTGCATTTCCAACCCACTTGACTAGAAAAGCTGGACTTAGAACAACATTGAGTAGATAGAGGTGCGGTGAGTAATTTTCATCCAAGATAAAAAACTGAGGTTACAAGCCTGTTCTAGTGATCTAATATTAGCTGTTCACATATCGTTTGTCTTTACCTTTTGAAACTATTTTTAGGAACAATACTTTCTAAAGCTTTGTGTTGTTTGTACAAGCTGTCGCCTCGTGTCAAGTCAAACTGCCGCTTTTTATCTGCAAGAGTTTATATATTTAAGTGTTTTCCTCTTCCTTTTCCAGAGGAATATCTGACTGCTCAAAGTTTGCTAACTCGAGATACCTAATAAAGACCTTTCCAAAGTTTGCTAACTCGAGATACCTAATAAAGACCTTTCCTTGTAGTTTTCCATTCAAATATATATATATATATATATATATATATATATATATATATATATATATATATATATATATATATATATATATATATATATATATATATATATATATATATATATATATATATATATAGCTTATATTCATATAAATACAAATATTATATTAATAAATGAAAAAAATTAATATGAAAGAAAATATAGATTTTAGACATACTGAGAAGTTTGAAAAAGAAATTTTCAAGTCATTAGATTGCAAAAATAAGATGGTATAAAATAAATATTATTATTGTTGTATTTATAATCATTTGTATTGTTGTAGTTCAATGGTTTAGATATTATTGTCAAAATTATATATATATATATATATATATATATATATATATATATATATATATATATATATATATATATAGCTTATATTCATATAAATACAAATATTATATTAATAAATGAAAAAAATTAATATGAAAGAAAATATCGATTTTAGACATACAGAGAAGTTTGAAAAAGAAATTTTCAAGTCATTAGATTGCAAAAATAAGATGGTATAAAATAAATATTATTATTGTTGTATTTATAATCATTTGTATTGTTGTAGTTCAATGGTTTAGATATTATTGTCAAAATTATATATATATATACACACACACACACACACACACACATACACATATATATATATATATATATAAACTGACATCAGTATTGGTTGTGACCAAAAAATATAATTATATTTATTTCCATCATGGGTTCCCCTTCTGGCTCTGATGTAAAATGTTCATTTTGCTGGTTATGAGCTACCCTTAATTAGATTAAGTCAAATCAAATCAAATAATTTCAGCTTTTCTAAGGAAACACAATGTACATCTGGTCAGTAAGAAGGATTGTCAATCCTGGTGGCTCTGGAAAGAGTTTCCCCATCAGCTGTGCTGCCTCAGACCGTTGCCAGGGGTTACTGACAGGACTAGAATGAGGGAGGGAGGAGGGGAGAGACAGATGAAGTGGAGGAAACCCGGGCAGCAGTCGCGGGTCTTCCCCTGCTGGCCCGCTCCACCCACGCATGCTTCTCAGTACACACAACCTTCAAACAGACTGCTTTGCATTCCACCTGCTGATGTAAGGGTGAATCATTCACCTCAACAAAAGCAGATGATTTTTGTCTTTTTGGGGAGGAGTAGCATGCATTTATCCAACTCATACATCTCAGGCATGATATACTGTAAGCAACAACTGGAAAAGTGGAAATAATGGATTCCCGCCCCACCCGAGTGGCTCAAGGTCATTTTTGTGCACTAAATGAGAAAAAGACTCATTTAAACATTGCAAAACAAATGGCAGGCAAAGTTCAAGACATGCCATTAAAAAGGCCGCAAATTGTAAAGCAGTACGAGTCACACCTCATCTGAGAACAGCTGGGGCTTCGTGTCGCTCAGCTCCTTTCTTGTGTTGCATTTCAATGAAAATAAAAAAGCATCACTATGTAAGTTGTGGCAGGATGAGTTTTTTTTGTGAAAGCAAAGGGCCCTCAGTGGCGCGCAGGAAACCCTTTCAAAGTCACTCACTACCCGCAGGCATGCCTGTGCTTGCACAGCAGCCGTGCACGTCGTCCTCCTCCAGCCTGCTGCGCGGTCTGTGCAAAGGCACACGCTTGAGGAGACACATGTTAGAAACGTACTTACACCCACACGGAGAGAGCAGTACAGACAGCAGACTCACAGCAACTGTTGCGCTAGTCTCCTTCCTACACAGAGCAATATCAAGAGTCGAAGTCACGGACTAAGCCATTTAGATTTCATTACCGTGATCATCAGAGGGCATGAGAAATCATAGACAGTCTGCAGCTGAAATGGACATGTAATTATATCATTTATGGATATAATTGTTACATTTATGCAGCCTAAACTACACCGAAACACTTCACAAAAAACAACCACTAGAAAACTATTATCTCCACAAGAATCATTGCACATTGAACACGATCAGGGCTGAGATTTGATTGTTTTTCCCCTGATAAAAATAGCAATTTAAAATGCATTAAAAAAAATCTCCAGGTGTGGCAAGAAATGTTGTAATTATGACATCAAATATTATTACCAATTACACTTTTTTATTTAATTATTTTATTTAATGATCATAATAACAACAATAACAATTGTTATTATTATTAAATATTATATACAAATATTATTTAAAATAAGTTCACTAAAAATGGATTCCAGGGTTCACACTGCACGTGGTTGCGGACCGTCAATGCGTTCCATGAGCATTGAATAGAGGTTGCACCTTTCTTTGCATAAACATTTGAGCTGTGTTACGCAAATCTTCCACAGTGACGTAAATATGTGGGGGCGTGTTCAAATGTGGTGTTTTAGGAAGGTGTGGATGAGTCTTAACTTTTATAAATAATATCTCTGTAGGTTTGAGACTTCAGTCTTTTTTCATTTTTGAATCATTTTTAATTGTTAATTCATTAAAGAGCCAGTAAGATGAAAATTCTGAGCTTCCTATCACTGTTTATAAATCCTGTACATTAGGTTTAAATCCATCCAAGGTTAAAAAACATTGTCATTTTGTCAAAATATCATTTTAAAATTACCTCAATTCTCAGAGATCCCCAAACGGTTCGCGCGAAGCTGTTCAAAAGATTCAGTTTCCTTAAACCCCACCTTTCGGTAGCATACTGTGTTCTGATTGGTCAACTAACATTGGTAGCATACTGTGTTCTGATTGGTCAGTTTTGATTGGTTGTTCCGCACACACCTCCACTGTAAACTATGCGTTAGCATCTGTTTGGGGTGAATTATGTCTTATTCCTCTCATCGCGAAGCAAACAGTAAAATAAAATATTTGAACAGTCTCGCTGCTTTTTCTTCTGTGTGGGTGTATTCAAGCCGCACGCTTCAGTTTGAATCTGAATAGCGCGTTCAGCGCGGGGGCGTGGTCACAGATATAACGAAGGGAGACATGAAAAACAGACATCACGTTGTTTTCATATGGATTACTTTATCACAGAATATCTGTTTTCGGCAGCACTTGTTTAGTTTTAAAGTAGACATGTCAAGCTTTCTATAGATATCTCTCTCATGTCTCTTCGTTGAGTATTCACGGAGTTACACTTCATTTTACATGACGTGTTTGTACATGACGATCAGCGCAGAGAAAGGATGCAGACAGCACACATACTGATAAGACGCTCAGGAGACGCTCAGGGGGGGGCAGGTTAGAGTTCCGTTTGTCCCAACACGGTAGGCGGAGATTATTATGCAAAGTGTTCCTAGTGACATACATAGAGATGGGCAAAAGATTTGAAATCTATAACGACTCGTTTCAGCGATTCAGAGTCGACTCCTTACTTAAGAAGCCAATAACTTTATAAATCGTGCACTTTTTGGTTTAATTACTTTGCACATTGTTTACACTGATGGACAGCTACATCATACACTGTAATACAGGTAATTTTTGATTTCCCATCTGTGTGGCTCTTTAAATGACTAATTGACTGAACAATGAATCACTTTTTGTTATTGTAAAACAAAAGTGATTTTCATTAAGAAATAGGAACCAAAACTGTGATGTGCTTTTTTTATTAGTACATTTGTGAGACTTGATTTGATTTGGCTGTTTCATGTCCTCATTTTTTGTCTGCAGCCGTATTTTCTTATACATCTGTACCCTTCTGATTTACAACTATTCTGTAAAAGCCAAAGAAGACAGTGGTGTTTTACTGACCACTGAATTGAAATATGAGAATACACAAGCTGTTTGGATCAGCAATATCCAGTTTATGTTCTCTCAATCTTTTTAAAGATTAATAAGTCCTTACTATTTGCCTTGTTAAAAGTGAGGAAATCTGTGGTGAAGCGAATATTGACCCACATTCCATTCACAAAGCTATACCTTCATCTGTTTCTGTTGCATAAACATGGTTAGATCATGATCGACCTTTGGGAAATGTGGGCTTTTCTTGAGTCCAGTTTTCACTGCTTGGCTTGGAGTTATAAAAGCAGGAGATTACTGGGAAGACAGTAAACCAACCCTGTGATTTTCTAGCCAAGCCCATGAGGCTAGAGATTCCTCAGAGAATGAGTTACCATTATCAGGTAAGCTAAGCCAAGAGATCCAGAGAGAATGCGGGACTAAATTAGAACATTTAATTTCTTCAGGGACATCCACAAATTTAGTATAGGCTTTCAAATGAGTCATAGTTACAAAACCGCAAACTAAAATATAAGCATGTTGCACTGAGATGGATACGTTTTGTTCACGTCAGCAGAAACAAGAGTGGAAAAACAAGAACGACTATATAAGTAATATGGCAAAAAGGTGTAAATGCAGGGGAACTGAAAGAACACGTGAAAACCCTTTGCTTCAACTGTCTTGGCGCATGTCATGACCGGAACTATGTGACAAAATGCTTCCAGTCTGTTATAAATATGATGTCTGTCGAATTGGAAGAGTTGAAATCTCCTGGTGATGAAACATGATGAACTTAAATTACATAATCAGCTCACAGTAAACATAAGGATGCTGAAATGAATATTTACGTAAACTCTGTTTTACTAAAACAGTCTAGATCAATGCAGGCATTTAGACAGTCAGCAACCTAGAGAAGAGATAACAGTAAAATAAACAATTCAAGAGAAAGAATCCAAAGAATGCGACAAGTACTTAATCAGATGTGATAATTGTGTCAAATAGCACAATGATACATAAGAAGCAAAAAAGGTAGAAATATTCAGTATCATGGTACACTGCTGAATAAAACATCTTAAACCAGGTTTCTTTGACAGTTATGAGGTGATATGGGGAACCTTTTGAGAACCATGCCTTTGTATTATTAAACAGTGAAACACTTCCAAAAAACAACATTTATTTATTTTCTAGCATCTTTTAACTCACGATCCACAGTCTATGCAAATAGTTCAGTGAAAGAACAAAACATTTGACAACAACCCGAGTCAACAACTTCGAAATAAAGAGCAGAACCACGCTGTTAATGCAGTTAATTGCTACAATTCGGATGAGTTAACAAGCATTTATTTGTAACGGAATGCAAAAAACAACTCTACTGCACTATTCACCGCGATACTACTAGGCTACTGACTTAACAGTCTGAAACAAAAAGCAAACAGTAGTCCGATTCCCTAATAAATGAATCATGTGAGTCGGTTCCTTTTAATGAATCATAAACATACAGCGCGATTAATGCAGACTGCCTGTCAAAAGAATGAATCGTCTGAACCAATACTTTTAGTAAATCAAAAGCACTTACGAATCAGGAGCATTGTGCAGTACATTTAATGAACCGCAACTAAATGATTTCATCATCATGATGTGTTAAACATCACGATTTATTGACTGTTATGACAACTGATTTTGAGATACACATATTGAATTTATTTTATAAAAAATTAAGAACTCATTGAAATATGTTATTCATCACATTTTGTTGGTTTAGTATTTGTATTTAATATTTAGAGCCAGTTATCGGACTGTATTTTTGCTGGCTCTGGATAAGTCTGTGAAAAAAAAGCCATTAAAAGTCTACGTAACAATACCTTTCGAGATAATATTTTATTACATTTATTAAACACAGAAACCTGGGATCATCTTAGAATTTCCTAACAATTGTTGAGGGCAATAACTCTAATAAGGATCTTTAAAAAGACATTTCATCGTCAAAGTACTAAAAAAGAAAGGAATTCAAATTGGAACCGTTATGGAACCGAACTCGTGAAGATGAATCGAACTTAGAATCATTACATTTCAAACGATTCCCATCGTTAACTAGAATACATTCTGGGCATCGATACAAACGTTCGAACACGCTTTTTGGACCATCAGAGGTTTTGAGACACAACCGTATGTGTCTCTACCGTAAGAGGTCGTGCATAAAAACTAAATGCGACAGTACAAAATCACTGTTACTGTTTAAAGCGTTGACGTTAACTCACCTTAATATCTTGTGGTCTGCAGCACCCGGTTAGTGATTCTGTCTTATCTTTAAAACAGACGCCAAGAGCAAAATCGCCAGTGTCAGATGCACTTCGAAAACTGCTTCAGCACTTAGAAGATGAATAAATCGCGACGGGGCAGAACCAGCTTCGTCTGTGAGAAAGCGTTCCGCTGTGTTTGTCCGGTGGAGAACTGACAGTGAAGTGAACACGCCTAACTGTGAGTGACACTCCCATAGAGTCACAGCACCGCCCGCACTCATGTGTCTGAGCTGAGTGATGCACTTTGATCAGATGCTGTGTGCGTGTGTGTGTGTGTGAACTGCTTCTCATCGAGCACTAACTCTAGGGATAGATAGAGAGAGAGACAGACAGACAGACAGATAGATAGATAGATAGATAGTAGCCTATATGCACTTATTACATTTTAGTTACACGTGGACAATCAATAGGGTGGTGTGTCATATAAACTATTAAAAGTGTCATTGTCAGATGACATCATTTTCAGTATGATGTTTGGCATCTGAGTGATTGTATTTATATCTGTAATTTTAGATTGAGCAAAGGTTATCACATAATTAAACCGCAATATATTTGATTGCCAAATGCCTGATTAACTGATACAGGAATTTGTGGTTCGAGATTGTAAAAGGTCCAATCAAATCCTTACTTTTTTGAAAGGGATTAAGGACCATTTCCTTTATTAGGGAGACATGAATCAAAACTGTTTAACTGGTTTTTATCAGAATGAAATCCTAACTAGATGGATGGATGGATAGATAAAAAGAAGGAATGATGAGAAAACAGATACAGTATGTATAGATATACAGACAGGTCTGGAACTATTCAAGCACAGTTTTTGAGCTTTTTCTTTTATACACCACTACAATGAATTTTAAATAAAACAATCAAGATGTGGTTGAAGTGCTCAGAGGTTCCACAAAATTATGACATTTACCATTTAAGAGTTAAAGCCATTTTAAGCAAAGTTCCTCCATATTCAGGGGATCAATAGTATTTGGACAGTTGACTAAGAAGAGGTTAATTGACCAGGTGCCGTCCATTCCTCATTACTTCAAGACAAAATCAGCTGATAAAAGATATGAAGTCCAAGGAGATATCGATGAAAGTGAAGGAGGCCAAGCTTGAGAATTAATCCAAGATTAACTTGTACCAAACTGATGGGAAGTGAAAGGTATGGTGAAAGAAAAGAACAGCTCATGAACCGAAGCACACCACATCAAGTGTCAAACATGGGTATGCACGTATGGCTGCCAATGGAACGGTCTCACTGGTGTTTATAGATGATGGAACTGCTGACAGAAGTAGCAGAATGAATTCTGAGGTCTTTAAGGAGTTACTCTCTCTGCTCACATTCAGCCAAATGCTAAAAAACTGATAGGACACAGCTTCACAGTGCAGATGGATAATGACCCTACATACTGGGAAAGGAGCTCAAGACTATTTGAATAAAATTTATTTCAAATATTCTTCAATGGCCAAGTCTGTTGCTTGATCTCAATCCAATAGAGCAATGGTCTTCAAACTAATTCTACAAGTACCTCACATTTTATGTCTCCTTAATCAGACATACCCATTTCAGGTCTTGCGGTCTCTTTTAATGTGCTGATGAGTTGAAACCAAAATGTGCAGTGCTGGGGTTACTCGCTGGACCGGTTTGAAAACCACTGCGAATAGAGCTTCCCAAACCTGTCCGGGAGGCCCCTCTGCCCTGCACCTTTAGTATGTCTCCCTTATCTAACACACCTGATTCCCCTCATCAGCTCCTTAGTAGAGACTGCAAGAACTAAATTGGGTGTGTCTGATTAGGGAGATATACAAAATGTGCAGGACATGGGAACCACTGGAATAGAGCTTGCTTTTTTGTTACTGAAGACAAGACTGAAGGCAGAAAGACCCACAAACAAGCAGCAACTCAAGGTGGCTGCAGTGAAGACCGGGTAAAGCATCTCCAAGGAGGACATTTCAAATTTGGTGATGTCCATGGGCTCCAGACTACAGGCAGGCAGTCACTGACTGCAAAGGATTTTCATCCAAGTATTAGAATTGTGCTTACATTTACAATTGTCACTTTGTCCAAATACTGAGCCCCTGAAAATGGAGGTGCTTTGCCTAACATGGCTGTAAAATCCTTAATGGTAAAGGTCATCTTTGTGGAACCTCTTAAAATAAAGTTAAAAGTCTGCACTTTGATCACATCTTGATTGTTTTACTTCAAATCCATTGAAGTGGAAAACTCAAGTCAGTATCCGAATACCTCCAGACCTGCCTGTACTTACTGTATGAGCAATACACTAACCGTAATAAAATATTATTACCAACAGGGTGAGAAGTTAGTGTATTTCGTGTGGAGCAGGGGCTGGTAATGAGAGCTGCTGGAAAAACAATGTGACATTCCTATCCTCACTGGTACTATAATGGGTTGGATTAAAATGACTACATTGTCTGCATTAGTGGCTAGAGGCTTGTGAAAGAAAATACCAACAACAGGAGGATTATTCCTGCGTGCATGTGAATATGTATGCTGTTTGGCCTCAAAACATGCACGGAACAGAGATCAGCAGATAGAAGTGACTACATAGTCACCAAATAACAACAAAAACAGTTAATTCAGCTCAAAATGATGGTATATGGCAACAGAAATACTTTAAAACTCAAACGACTGCTCATTTTGACTGCAAGCTAAATTGCACTTTAGTGACATTCTGTGGTAGAAAAGAGGAAAAACAGCAAAAGCATGAGGAAGTAAGCTCTTTATTCTGGTTAGCATTGCATGCTTTTGCTGTCTAAAACAGCTGATGTAAACATGACCGACAAGATGTTCCTGCTACCATGTTAACACTAAAAACAAAGACACCAGTGTCGTATTGCAAAATCATTGATATTTATTCATATTCTGTCAGTAACCCACAGCACAAAAGCAAGAATAATAAAAAAAACAAAAAAACAAACAGAAGAATGCCACATCCACGGACAATGCTGCAGCAGGAAACACGAGCTCTTCGAACGTTTCATCCCTGTTATCAGATGATAAAACCTGAGAGTCAACAAAGTCTTGCGTGTCCAGTAAAAGATGACAAATGTGAACTTATATCTTTATGAATGATACGGAAGGTGATCAGATCCATCAGAACCAAGAAGTGAAACACACTGGGTCATGTTTCATCTCTCCAGCTTCAGGGTGTGATTGTGAGTCGATGTGCAGGGAAGCCATGTGACACATTACACAGCGATCATGCAGTGAAGCATCCAATGAAATGTGATAAGGCAAAGTTCACAGATATTTCTCCCCAATTCACACACAGACCTGGCTGAATATTGCAGAGTAAAACATTCTCGGTCCTTAGTTTTCAGCTCATTGAACAACATTTGCAAAAAAGCTACTGTAAACAACACAGTGAGCATTCAGTCTATGTAACACTGAAGCAGATGACACACAGTAGATCCGAAGGTACATTTCAGAATGGCTGAACTTACATTATTGGTGTCTGCGCAATGACAACAACAACAAAAAAAGCAAGCACGATGTGCATACAACACGATAAAAAACACTTTGGTTGCAGAGACAACTATCGTACAGCACAAATAAAACTGATTCTTAAATCAATTATATACAACGTAGGTACATAAAATACACAAAATAAATTCTTATCCACTTATCCAGGAGTCAACTGCACAATATACACAAACATTCAACCATTCCATCTCTCTTTATTATTTGAAATTCATTAAGAGGTACTGTGGAAAAATGATGGATATAAAAAAAAAAAAAAAAGGTTCTGATGTAAACCATTATGGTAAAAAGGTCCAGATAGGGTTGAGCATCTGCAGGAGATCCCACAGGCATCATGTTTTACATCAGGGGCTAGTTGGTCATTTTTCCTCAATGTTTTTATACTTCATATTGATTCATAAGCTTTTCATCCATCATTTATGGGTTGGCATATGGTTTAACTACTAGACTAAAAACCCTGATGTCATAAGCCCATCTTAAAGAAGAAAAATCTGGTTCTGATTTATAATAGTGTAATAGCCAGTAATGCCAGTAGAAAATTTAATAAAGAGTGGATTAAAAGTTATCAAATCTGCTGTTGATTTCTGTCATATATATCCTTTCATCACTCTCTCCAACAAACATCTTCACAAAACGAGATTCATGACATCTTGTTTTTCCAATCACCACACAGTGCAAACACCAAGCGGAGTTCTTCATCTAGCATACTTTAATCATACCTCTATTGAGAAAAGAAATAAAGATCGAGATCCATGGTAGTTAAAACACTCTACTCTAAATAGCAAACTGAGATGAAGACCAAAATGTCCACTACTCCATTAGAACAAAAACAGATAGCATATGTTGTCTAGATTTCTTTATCATCTGTATTTACAAGAATCTTCAATTGTCTTAAGCTGCGAGTAACACATTTGCTCTCAAGAGGGAAATAAATGTTAAAGGGGAAATTAGACATCACTTCAGATCCTTTTGATTTCATTGTTAAGGTTAAAACATACGTGTACCATCGTCCCTGATAATGTTTCAAGGTTTTTGTCATTAGGGTGCACTTTTTGAAAAATGTCTGTTTAAGGCAAAGAGAACAGGGAATGTTGGAGGTCCACATGCGGAGAGCTTTCTCTGCCTGTGTCTTTCCATAAAATTTGAGGTAACGACTGCTGAAGAGGTCTTGATATTTTAAGTGGGATGAATTTTTTTAGAGGGGGGAATCAATTCAGTCTCTGTAAACCCCTTTCTGCTTTTCATCACTGGCACCCACCTATGTACAGTCTATAAGATCTCCTCAACGCCATGAGCGAAGATCATAACCAACCCCGGCTCCAGAATCATATCTTCGCCCATGTGCTGGTTCTCACAGGCCATCACCACCACGGCCTGCTTGCCCGGAATGCGCTTGGCCACATAGTTTTCATAATATCGGCGGTTCATCTGCCGTGTCTCCAGCGTGGCCAAGCCTTGGGGCCAGTTACGCTCGTGGGCGTTCTCGATGAGGTCATTAACGATCGACAACGGGCATCCACTGTCTATGAGCGATCGTTTGATGACGGCTTGGAGGACGGCGTCGGGTGTGGAGATCATTCCTCCCCAGCGGGTCACGCGAGCGGGCTGGAGAGAGTTCACCCACCTGTGGCCAAACGAGAGTGGTTAGTTTGAGAGTCGTCACATTAGCAATTCAGCATTATTTACTTAAATGTATAAATATATACACACAAGAAGAACATTTCACTCACTCTAGGATCTCATTGTACTCTATGCTCTCCTCCAGGTTCTGTAAGTTAGGGTTAGCGCTTCGTATCGCTCGCATGTAAGCTTTCAGGAGCTGGATGTCACGTTTCTGAATAACAGAAATCATGAGAATATTAAAAGCAGTGTAGTGTGTGCTGATCAGAGAGGAGAAGCCAAGATGTGAATTTCCAATAAATTCAGGTGACATGATAAAACATCAAACACTCAGGTCAGACCTGTTCTGCAAGCTGGTGCTTGTGCTCAGCTGCGGTCTTCTCTAGATCTGCGATCTTGGTCTGCTGTTGCTGCACCACACTGCGAAGGTGCTTAATACAGTTGTGATTGGGCATCTCATCTTTGGGCATTTCTAGCCTAAAAAGAGTTTAAAAAAGCAATTGTGATTAACATGTCAAACAAACACTGGAAACAAGCTGTCGGTTCACACAGGATTTATTCTTGCATAAAAAACAAACAAAACAAAAAAAAAAACTGTGTGATGCAGAGCTAAAAAAGACACTGAGAAAGCAGTGATCCATGGAACTACAGTCAAACGCATCCATACAGCACACGAGTGGGTTAAGTGAGAACTAGATAAATAAGGTAGATACCCGCAGCCTTCTTCACACGTGACGGGTCGTTTAGGGTTGTGCTCACAGTCCTTGAGATGTGATTGCAGCTGGTCGAGCCGAAGGGTGGCCGTGCAGCCGAAGCCAGCGTTATCACAGGTGATCTGCAGCTTGGAAAGCATGTTACGCATGATTCGGGGAACGGGTCGAAGATGGGCAAGAGTCACCACGGTGCGGTCCACAGGGCAGATCTGCTGCTGTGCAAACCACTGTGTGATGCAGGCGTTACAGAAAGCATGCTCACAATGCGGGGCCTGAGAGAACAGACAGATTGATCAGGGTGGAACCTGAGCTCAGTGCCTACTGACTTTCTTGCTGAAGTGCATTTTTCAGACATTTTGCACTGTGTATTTCTTTTTTTAATTTTTTATAAAAAGACAAATACAGTAATTTATATATATATATATATATATATATATATATATATATATATATATATATATATATATATATATATATATATGTATATGTATATAAATTATAAAATAACTAACTTTTACTAGTATTAGTAACTAGTATTTCTATTGTTGTCATTTTTGACTATTAGTAATGTTATTATTAGTGCTGTCAAATGATTGATTGCAATTAAATTGCATACAAAATAAAAGTTTGCATAATATGTGCGTGTTCTCTGCATATTTATTATGTATATTTCCATACACATACAGTACAAATTTTCAAAATATTTACATGTATTTGCTTCTATATTCATATACTTAATATTCTAAATAAATATATTTAATAAGCATAACATTTTTCTGAGATGTATACATGCATGTGTCTGTATAAAATATATATACAAAGCACACACACATATATTATGTAAACAAAAACAAATTTATGCTATTAATCATTTGAAAGCACTATTTATTATTAATAACACTAATAATGTTATTAACAATTAATCAAATAACTGATTTAATATAATCATATTAATAAACAATTCTGCTATTTTTATTAATTAATAAAATAACTAATAAAGTATTGTTATTGTATTATTATTTTATTACTATTGTCATTGATTTTGATTGACTGATCATTTTGAACCCTTGTGAAACACATTCACACAATGATCTTGGAGCAATGAAATCTAATAACCACAAACTCAATGTTGTCTCTGTCCCTTTCTCAAGGTTCTCTAGGATTTTGCAGTTGAATGAAAATAAATATGGACCTGCACTGGCTCCTCCAGCACCCCGCTGCAGATGGGACATAACAGATCCTCGTCCACCTCTCCTTGGAACCTGGTGACGTCGTACCCCATGGCACATTACCAGAATCCTTTGATATCTGAAATGAAGCAGGCAGGAAGAGTGTTGTGAGAACTCAGCCGATACACTCAGCTGTAGCTAATTACCTCTGAGACAGATGCATGAGAAGAACTGGAAGTCCATCAGGATGAAACTAAAAACTTATAGCCTCTGTTGGCTTGTTTTTTTTTTTTTTTTTTTTTTACTTGAACACTAAAAGCAGCACAACAACAGAACAACTGTAAAAGCAGGCCTCATTTTAACCAATGTATCATCTGGGTTTCTTTGTGGTACTTGCTTTAAAATGTAGATTTCAGATTAAATATTAAAAAAAAAACGCACTTAGACGCACTTAAAGTAAACTGATAGAGGTTTACTGAACATGGCATTTTGTGCTGAACGTGGAGGCACTCAATGTCCTGCTATAATACAGACGTAACGTGATCGGATGTACAAAGGTGACCTTCATATTGTTCTTTGTAGAGCCACTAGGTCTACACACCTCTCTTAAGTGAAAAATGCAACATCTGTGTGTTTGTGTGTATGATGGTATGAGATTACTAATGTGCCATCAAAAAAAAACAAAAAACAGATCCACTGTAAAATGTGGCGGCCCACTTAGTAACCCAACATAATGGGAAACCATTTTGAGTGGCCTAGAAATTGCATTAATATTACCAATTTCACCACTTTACTGACTTCATTTGGAGAAACTGATAATGGAAGGCGAACATTAATCAGTTAGTGTCCAGAAGCAGGTGCAACAATTAATACGACAAGTAACAAAAAACATCACCTAAAATCATTTTTTTTTCCTATTCAGCTGTGACAATCAACAAGACACTTTGTCAGTCGATTTCTATTTTTCTATAATGAAATGCTACTGCTACAAAATCAGCTTCCATTTAGCTGTATATTTAACATTAAATACACCATGATTGCTTGTGACTATCACTTGGCACTTTGTAGCAAGTAAACAGAGAACAGAAGCAGATATTCACTATAATCACTAAATATAAAAAAAAAATCTACACACATTCTTGCCAATCATTCCATTTAATGAGACTGCTGCACCATTTTGAATATATTTGAATGTTTTCAGAAGGGCTGCAAGACAATTAATTGCATTCAAAATAAAAGTTATTGTTTACATCCTGTGTGTGTGTGTGTACTGTCTATATTTAGTATGTATATATCTAAATACACTCACATATGTTTATTATTTGTATGTATATATATTTATACTTGTATAATCTAAATTTTACACACACACACACACACACACACAGACACACATATATATATATATATATATATATATACATATATATATATATATATATATATATATATATATATATATATATATATATATATATATATATATATATATATATATATATATATATATATATAAATCCAATATATATTCCTTAACATATACATAAATAATATATATAAATATATATAAATATATATTTATATATACACATAATAAATATACACAATATACACACATATATTATGTAAACAAATACTTTTATTTTGGATGCGATTAATCGTGATTAATTGTTTGACAGCACTAAAACAAATGTTTTGCTAATTTATTATTTTGGTACCAGCTAAATATTAGCTAAATATATAGGATAAACATATTCCTAGATGACAAATAAGAACAGTTCTTAGCCAGAGTGCCAAAGTGGACCAGATTTTATGGCGGAAATCATTAAGTTATTAAAGCCCATAAAGAATTACAGAAAGCCGACCTTTTAGTACCACAGAGCACAAAAGATATAAACTGTATTAAAATGCATTTCTGATTAAATATGCATGATCCGAGAGATTATATAACACACAGTAGCATTAAAGGATTACATTTTCTTTGCAACTATATCGTGTGAAATATTTAAAAGAAATGTACATTCATACCTCACGAAAGCTTAGCCCTCATGATCCCTGTACAATGAGCGGTCCTCATGTGTCAGGTGGGCAAGGCGATCTTCCTTACGGTGAAAGACTGAACATCCCCCTTAAGAAAGAGAAAACAAGACATCCATTATGACGCAATCAATACACTGCTATTTATCTCAATGCAATTTAATTAAGATTTTAAAAGCCTGTTTGAAACATTTCCTGGACAAGTTTGGCGTATTTACGGTCAATTAGTCCATTCCTATTTCAATATGTTTTGTATACTAAGATCATTTAAGCTTATGGATGCATTTTCCTCCCTCTTTGTCTCTTAAGTGGAAATCCAAAACAATTAATGCCTTCGCAATCAAATTAAGGGCCAACTCATTCAAGAGGCTGATGGAGTATAGGTAAAAGCTACACATGCATGCAATCACAGGGCTGGATGGTATGACGTGTAATGAAATATATTCCTGTAATATATATAATGGGTAGCCATCAGTAGGAAGAGCTTCTAAAGCAATTAAGAAACCATGACTTAAATGTGGCTCATCTTATTAGAGTTTGCCTGTTAGGCCAAAAAAATTCCCATAGACTTAACACTGAGGCATATATATTAGGGACCAAATCATCATAGATGCTTATGGCTGGGCTGGAAGTAAGTAATCACCCAGAACACCCCAGCAAACACAAAGCAACACCCTAGTTACGATTTACCACACCCTAGCATTTTTCACAATAGCTTGTGTTTTTAGGTTGGTGTGTGCCAACATGATTTAGACGCCCGTCGCTTTCGCACAGCCTACTGAAACAAAACAAATGTAGTCAGCAAGGATTAGACGTGATGTAAAGCACTTATCCAGGAGCACAGCATTTTTCCTTTGGAATAAGTTATTAAACAAGAAGCAGAATGCTGGTTTTAGGACACATATCCATTCTCTTAACTTGGTAAAACAAATCCAAAGGGAATAAAGGGGCTGCATTATGTAGACACAGCATCTTTTCAGATTCATAACAGTTCTGGGAGGGGTGGTGTTGTGTCCCGGTAGGCTGGTGGTGACCTAATTTTAGCTTGTCTAAGCAGACAGTGTGGGAGAGTGTGGGTGGTTTGGCACACTCTCCCCTCAACCCCCATTTCAGCAATGGCGTTCCTCACTTTTATTCAGTAAAGATCTGGTTTAGTGGCATGGATGCAAGATAACCAAGAGCACATTTGGGAGTGCACAGCTACACTGGAACACATTTGCCATTGTTAAGTGTTTTGTTTCATCAAATAATTGTAAACTGCCTGAAATGCTGGATCGTGTATTGGATAATAGGTCTGACAAAACCCTAAATTCAAGTATGAGACGAGAGTAAATTATGATGTTTTGATGATGCAAAATGGTGGTATGTTTCTGCATCAAAAATCCATACACATGACAGTCCAGTCTCTCAGCTTATAAAAGCGGATACTGTACAGATGCAGCCATTTAAACAAGATGCATATTGATATGCATATTTACAGACAGCCATGAATATGAATGCAATGTCATGCTGGATTCAGACAGACAGGTTAACTGTACTTCTGCCAAAATACATACATATAGCAATGAACCAGACACGACAGATGCAAACATCTGTACAGCTGTTAAACCTCCTGGCGATGTAAAAAAAAAAAAAAAAAAAACTACTGCCACACGTCTGCTGATGTGTTTGAGCTAGTACGTTGATGTTAGGCGCTTAGCATTAGCCAGCTCGCTAACGGTGCTGTACAAAAACAACGAACATTATCATCACAACCACGGGGCTTCCTTGGTGTGTTAGTGTTTTTTTCCGTATAAAAGTGTATTAATGTCTTAAAAACCATTTTTCACAGTGAAATTGCATTTAAAGTGTATGCCTTGATGCTAAGGAGCTAGCTTGGCGATATAGCAAGAAATCCAACTAACGTAGGCTGACGCACGCCGAAAGAGCAGTTTTGGTCTAACATTAACTTACACCACACGACCTTAAATGACACATTACCAATAATAGCCATTACTAGAACCCCTGTAAATGTCATTTAAATACTGTTCTGATCAAATAACGTCTTGTTGTGTTCATGTTTCGTCACTGTATTGTCTCCAGTTTGAGCTATTATCCGGTAATTGTACAACTCGACATAAATAAAGCAGTGAAACTCACTCAGCAGGACTGGAATACCTGTTCCCGTAGATCGCGGTATTGCTCCCAGGCTTAATGTGGTTTCTGGATTTAGAGCCTGTGATATTTGCTCTAATCTGAGAGATGGCCGATTTCTCTTCCTGAGCCGAGCGGATGAAGTCCGACTGAATCTGCTGCTGCGCCTACAGGACAGAGTGTGTGTGGAGGAGCGATTATACCTGATTTACTCTTATATTACATGCATACTAATCTAATTTAGAGTGTGTGTGTGTGTGTGTATATATATACATGTCCTATGCTGGAATTATTTTAAAAATAATAATTATCTGTCTGCCTGTCTGCCTGTCTGTCTGTCTGTCTGACTGTCTGTCTGTCTGTCTGTCTGTCTGTCTGTCTGTCTGTCTGTCTGTCTATCTATCTATCTATCTATCTATCTATCTATCTATCTATCTATCTATCTATCTATCTATCTATCATGAAGTTACTACTTGAAAGTTACCTTGACATGTCAAAATAGGGGCTGCAGGGGGGCTATAGTTTAATGTAGTTGACAAGATGAGAGTGAGAATGTGTTGAATTTACATCACATAGTCATGAGGTAAACCAAGCTGATCAATGCCTTCCCGTTGTGTGATCTGCGATAGGCTTAAAGCTGACTCCTGGTGAAACATTAACCTCCTCTTCATAAAACAATGCGCCATGCTTCATGCTTAAACACATACTGAGAGGAGACTGGAGATCATGTAACGGGATTACGAGACTGCAAAAATAATGGGTGGACAGACAGTCTGGTAAAGAGTGAATCAGAGTTAAAGCATAAATTCTTTAAAATTGCATTTTGGAGTCTTTAAATACTTTGCTTGACTTTGGAATGTGCTTTCTGTATGCTTTCGATTTAAGAGTTTTTATTGCTATATATTGATAGAATGTTGCTCTTTTATAGCTCTGAATGTTTGTTACATGTTTTTGAAATACAGTGCAATACACTGCTAGATATGCCTCCTTTTGAATCCAGATCTTGGGAGCTTTGTTGAGATTTATTTTAAACTGCAGGAGAAACACATAAAAGTATTGTGACTATTTTCTCAAAGGAATAAGCTGAGAAGCAGGAAACTTGAGTAAAAGTCTCAATTTTGCCTCCCTTAAACCTCATGGATTTATTAATAAATGCCTATTGAATTATGCTTCTTTAATTAAAATTGTGTTATACTGAATGCTGAGGCCCACGTGCAGAAATAATTCATATTTATTGGTACTTTCCCTTAGGACGACTCTGAGCTTCAATCTTCTGCTCTACCACTGTATGATTTCTGTTATGGTACCAGACATACTTGTACAGGCAACACACCAGTTCGACAAGCTCAGAAAGTCAAATGAAAGCACACAAGTCAAATCTACACAGGAACACTTAGAGGAAGCTTTTGAAGAGCAGGTACGTTTGGATGATTATGTCAAATCATGATGTTTAAGTAAGCAATCATTGTTTTTGTAGCTTGTCTTTGAGAATTGACAGTGACTAATGAGATTTACCTTGAGGGATTTTTCAAAACATTAAGAGATCAAGTGCTTTTTGCTTGAGTGTTACACTGAGTGCAAAAAAATCTTATCAACAATGACTGATGCAATCACTCAAATTTAACTAGGTTAGAGTTGTGGTTCTAGTACGTATGTTGAAATTCATGGACTGGAGTTACGGTTGCAGACTAAGTTTATGACACCAAAGCACTATCATAAAGACATTGACATGTGTGAACCCTGAAAATGATGTCTGTTGGTATAATAGTCAGATTTAATCTTCTTCCAAGGGCTACTACTTGCAACGCCTGTTTCTTCAGTATGGGGACAATGGGACTTTGACCTATGAGGGTCTGCAGGAGTTGCTTGGCAGTTTAGGTCTTGGGGAAGTCAGTGTCCTGGACATCCGACATGGTGGAGTGAAGCATTCTTCTCAACCCCAATCCCATTCCCACTCACATGAAGACCATCACCATCCTCAAAGGACCACAAACTCACCTCCACTCAAAGAAAAGTAATATGGCTAAAGTATTATTGTAATATTCTCTACTCTTTCAATTTAGAATCTTTATATATATATATATATATATATATATATATATATATATATATATATATATATATATATACACTTACTGATGGTTATTGACTATAAAGTCATCTTTTTAAAATGTAACCTTTTATTATTCCCACAAAACCATAGTTTATTCCCTTTATTTGATCTGGTTATTGTTTATATAATTCAAATACAGTTTTGTGCTCATTCTAATGACTATTCCATTAAAATATTCTATCCTAGTCCCCACATTAAGTCAGTGCTCGGTGGATCTCCTGCAGAATGGGGTCAGTCAGATTATTTTCCACATCCTGGTCTAAGACACAAACTGGAAGAAAGTGTATCAGCGCTGTCAGACCATCCGACGGAGAAACACCTACATGGAAATGTGAGTATTTACTCCTAAACTTCCTGTTAGTGTGCTACAAATGGACAAAGTCTACCACTATCACATGACCAAAGGTCTGTTGATATCTTGAGGTGTGCAGACAGTAAAATTCAATTAATTGTTCCTGTTCTGTGTATGGTACACCAACTATTTTGGAGAGGGATAATCATGTAAGAGGTCACTGCTGAGAGGCTGGTTAAAGCTGGTTAGTGCTGGTCTAGACAGTGGGCCAGAATATGATATAATTCTGTATATCTGCAAAACTCTGGAAAAGGCTTGCAAAGATAGTTGACCATGATAAAACTTCTGGTGATGCTGGGTGATCAGATTATCCTGGTTAAACTACTCAAGAAGCCTTATAGGACTATACAAGCACACAACTGTGGATTAGCATCTACATCACAATATATGCAATATGTAAGCATGCAAGTATGGAAGTATGGAAGCCTTTTTCTTTGAAATTATGAGATACTAAATTGTAATTATGAGATAAAAGTCAAATTTATAAAACATCTAGTCATAATTCAAAAAGTTATTATTATTAGGTAATAGTCATAATTGTAACATTAAAAAGTCAAAAGTTATATAAAACATTAAAACTATGGTCTAAAATGTTATAATTACGAACTAAAGAGCCATAATTATTACATAGCACAGTTATGGGATAAAATCAAAAGTACGAGTTAAAATCCAAGTAATCGTTCTATTATTATAATCTAAAAGTCAAAATTACGTCAAAAAAGTAATGCTTTAAAACATCAAATTTATGAGTTAAAATATACATATATAATACATATAAAATATAGTCAGAAATACGACAGAAATATCTGCAATTGTGACAAAAAGTCAAAATTATGAGAAAAACTAGTTTGACAAGTTTGAAATCATGAAATAAAAATGATGACAAAGTTCTAACTTACATGATGAAAAGTCATAATTATGACCGCATGATAATTTTGCCATATAACGACTTTTTTGTAATAGTTTAGACATTTTAATCACGTAATTATGATATAGTATACCAAAATGTTAACTTTTTACCTCATGATTTCAACTTTTGTAGTAATGCAGTAAGTCAGGCCTCGTTACAGCAAAATAAATCTAAAGTATAATTTTGCTTGTATATTATTGAAAATGTTAAATAAGGAAATAAACAGTCCATTACATTGCACAAAAGTGACATGACCATTGCAATTACGACCGTTACAATAATATTAGTACTTTAAGTCCTCTGAGGTCATTTTTACTATGGCTGATAACTGATACACAACATGGCATCAGTTGTGTTTGTAGAAAACAAGAGATCGCGAGTCTGCATCTGATACGAGGGATATGGAAGTAGCACAAGCCTTGAATGACCAATCATAGTGGAGTATTTCACAGAGATGTGTAATAATGTTGAATCTGATTCTCATCTCATCTTTATTTTTTCCTTATTGCAGTGTCTAAATGTTACCCAGCTCCTGTGGAACTTCGGGTTGGGCCAAGCGTCCCATATCACTCCTGCCCATTTCACCTTCCTGTGTCCTGCCCTCTTGTACCAGATTGACAGCGGAGTGTGTCTGCAGCACACAGAGGAGCAGACCCAGGGAAGCAAAACCAGCGAGGGTTTCCTGAGAGGTGTGTGTGTGTACACGGTTTCTGTCAAGTGTGAAGTTTGAGAGATTCAGAATCAAGTTTGTTTTCATGATAGAGCTGGTTAAATAAAGTCATTGTATTTCAGCACTAGGATGGGCCTCCTTGGCACTCTTTGTTATCAGTTTGCCTTCCCTAGTTGCCCTGGGACTGGCACCCCTGCTTCAACCTTCCGTCCTTCAAATATTCCTCTGCCCGATGGCTGGCATGGCAGTGGGCACGTTATGCGGAGATGCCCTCCTGCACCTCCTGCCCCATGTAAGAAGCAAAATACACAATTAAACATAATTTCAAGAAACTATATAATTATTCTATAATACGTCATGTACTACAAATGTATATTATTTGTGATTTTAGGCAATCTTCAGTCAGCACACTGAACATCGGGATGCTGTTTTCAAGGGTCTGAGCGTGTTGGGAGGACTTTACTTTCTGTTTGTCTTTGAAAGCCTTCTGGGACTTAAACAGCATTTCAAGGTAACTTTCATCCAGTGGGATTTAAATTATTATTTATAGGAAAAGAGATCTGGAAATGTTTCCCCAATAATTGATTTTTTCCCCCTTTCTTCAAACAGAATTTAAAGAAAAGGAAACATGATGCTGAGTCTGGAAGGGAGCTGGACGCACTGCAATGTATGTTTATTTTCAGACAAGAGAAAGAGCATTAATTCATTTATAATTATGAAACATCTGAATTCATTTGAACTCTGTCGTAGGTACCTCATCAGCCAATCAGGATGAGAGTTCAGGGCATGGCCATTCTCATGTGCAGACTGGATCAGGGAAGAAGGGCATCAGAAGCATGGCATGGATGGTGGTCATGGGAGATGGGATACATAACCTCACAGATGGACTAGCCATTGGTACAGAAAAATTATTAGACATTAAAGGTGTATTAAGTAATAAGTAACCATTTTAAAATGGTTCAAAATTATGTACATGCATTCAATGAATAATTTAGCTAAATAATACTAGGAGTAGCCTATTGGTAGTAGGTTAGGCCCATAAGCAAACCCATCTGAGAAACACTTATATAGAAACCAATGAAATATAACGGTTAATTAGTGCACCTTTAAAGCAACTGTATGTAAGTTTTTCTGAGGTGCCCTTGAGCAAGGCACTGAACCCCGAGCTGCTCCCTGGGCGCCGCAGCATAAATGGCTTCCCACTGCTCAGGGTGTGTGTTCATGGTGTGTGTGTGCACTTTGGATGGGTTAAATGCAGAGCATGAATTGTGAGTATGGGTCACCAACTTGGCTGTGTCACATCAATCCCCCCCCCCCCCCCCATATATTTACAACAGTGAATTTCACTCACTTAACTGTAGGGGGCTTCAAAGTCACAAAAATACACAAAACTACGTATGGTTGCTTTCATTTGGGAATGAATAAATAAATAAATATATATATATATATATATATATATATATATATATATATATATATATATATTTTAAACAAATCTGACACTTTAATCTTAATAAATTTAACTTATGCATGTTCTTGTTCTCCTCCAGGTGTTGCATTTTCTCAGAGTCTGACAGGAGGACTCAGCACTACAATCGCTGTGTTCTGCCATGAGCTTCCTCATGAGTTAGGTATGACTGACTCATTTCTATTATGTTCATTATGAATTATGAGTATTGCATACATAGATTTCTTTGCTTGTGTCTGCAGGGGATTTGGCGGTGTTGTTGGCTGCAGGCTGGCCTGTACGCAGACTGGCTGTGTTTAGCCTTATCTCTGCTCTGCTGGGTTTTGTTGGCGTTTTCACAGGAACTGCACTGGGAAACCAGTGGGCGACACACTCACCTTGGATTCTCACCATCACTGCTGGGGTCTTCCTTTATGTTGCTCTTGCTGACATGGTAATAATCTTGATAGCCAAAATACAGTAATGTTAATTTATCTATGACTTAATTTTATTTTGAAAAGCTACTATAGCCATAATAATCACACTGAATACAGTGTCTTTATATAATTTCAAGTTTCTGTTTCTCTCTAGATGCCTGAAATGCTCCATGGAGATGCTGGATCTCTGAGCCCTTTGAAGCGTTTCCTCCTGCAGAGTCTGGGGCTGCTTATAGGGGGCGCCATCATGCTTTGCATCGCCCTTTTTGAGGACCATATTGCTGTTAGCCTGGGAGAAGTCTAAGGATATGAAAACTTTCTAAATGAAATCCTCAGGATGTCACTTCAGAATTTCCATCCAGGCAGTGGTATTATGTATTTACCTCATCCCGTAATGAACTACCGTGTCGCTAATGTGTGGATATTCTGAAGAAAGTGCACTGGATGGATTGCTATAAAGAGATACAGTGGGAGGAACTCGTATATATGGATCCTTAGGCAACTTCTTTTCAACCTAAGCTGAATTTTATTTAAGAAAATCTTCTTACTGAATGATGACATCTACAGAAAATTCTAGGGCTTTTCTATAAGAATGGTCTGATGAGAGTTTTTCAGGCCTGAATGAATTAAATGCTGTGTCGTAAGGACTTTTTTCATTTATCATATAACTGTTTCTCTGTTTCTGTTCTTGCAACTTTATACTATGCTTTAAAAAAAATTTTTTTAACCTTTATAACAACTATAATGAAATTGTTTCCAGAAAAAAAAGAGCATTTATGAAATTATAACCATAATGAAGTTATGGCTATTGGTTATAAATTTAGTTACAATTCCATAATTTTAACCTGAATGATTTCTAAAAACTATTGCAAATTAACATAGCAAAAACAACCTGCACTCAAAGAAGTTTGCTTGCCTCAAACTGGAACATAAATGCTGTTGCTTTGGCTTGAGAGTTTTTCATCAGGCTTGGAAAGCATGTCTGAGTCAATATAAAGTGCAGCTTTTGATACCAAACAATATTACCTAGTCGACTTGAACTGCTCTTTGGGATGACCGAGATTGCTCTGGATTGGTTCAAATCCTAATTTACGGATCATAGTAATTTTGTTTTTTTGGATGGTCACAGATCAGAGGCTGGTCCTGTTAGTACTGGTGTCCCTCAGGGCTCATTACTTAGTCCCCTTGCTTTTCAGCCTTTATATTTTTCCTCTTGGGCAACTGTTAAAATCTCTCAAACTTACCTACCATTTTTATGCTGACGATACGCAGATTTACATCATATATCATATTGATGAAAGGTTAATTCATTAATTTGTCTTTTCTTGTCTAGACTATTATAAAATCTTGTATTAAGAAATATGAGCATTCACAAGATTCAGCATCAAGCATTCTTTCAGGGCCAAGGTTGTTGATTATATAAGTCCTGTTTTGGAATTGTTGCACTGGCTCCTGGTTAGATTCCATATCGATTTTAAAGTTCTCATCATCTGGCTCCTCAGTACTTGGCTGAGCTTTTAATTCCCTATACACCTAGTCACAATTTGCGATCTTCTCAGAGAGGTCTTTAAATTGTTCCTAAAACATGGCTGTGTTCTGGGGATGATCAGACCTTTTCATCTTAAGCCCTTAAATTGTGGAATTCTCTCCCGGCTGACATCAGGGAAGCATAAAAAAAAAAAAAAACTACTTTATTTTCATCTTACTTTTAACTGATTGTTATTTTGTATTTTTATGTATTACTTTGGATTGTTTTGCTTGCTTGTGTTGTAAAGTGCTTTGAGAAAATACTCTTTTAAAGGTGCTATGCTAAATAATAGTTTTGTAAATTATTAAAACAACACATATAATTGCAAGAAAGTTAGGTTTGTCAGTGACAATTACCTTTTCCATTTTTTTTATTCTAGAAATAAACTAAAGGGAAAAGAAAAACACCAATTAAAATATTAGCAGGGCACGTATCAATCTGAACTACTGGCCAAATTTAGTCCTAAATTTAGTCTGTTTCAACATGGTAAACTTTTGTAGTGTTCAGAGCTACAAAAGAGAGACACACCACAACAACTTATATGTAGCAATAGCATTTTATTTCAACATTACCAATTCTAAGCCACGATACTGAATGACAAGATCTACTGGCTGCAGCAGTTCATGAACCTGACTAACAAAAACATATGGGATTTTTTTTTGTCTTTAAAGTCAGAGACCAATTCATTTTTAATAAGCTTAAATTAAAAATGATTATGTTCTTTCTTACTTAAATACATGTACAGAGTTTAACATCTGTTAGTAACAAGTCACCATTCACAAGCTCATAGTATGAATTAACAAGGCAAAGTGCTTTCAGGATTGCATTGTCACATAAGGAAATGAATGGCTTGAGGTCTTTTTATGGGGTTGAAAGGGTGAGGGTTCGCCTTCCTCAGGTCAAGGAGGGGGTCACGTGACCGTCCTGACAGATTCAGGCAGAATCCACCGAATTCGCCCCGCTCCCCCAGGTCCAAAATGGATATGTACAGAGGTACAAAGTTGGCAGGGTGGCATATAGCTAATGCGGATTAGTCAGTGACCGGAGTAGTGTTTTTGGAAGGGCGTAAGGCTAGGGAACTCTACATACCCCATATTTTAGTACAGAATGAATGTGCATAACTCAAACCAACCAACCCCCTTTCAAACCCCCAACACCAGTAGAAAATTGAGTTGTTGCTTCAGTACCAAAGTCATACAACCATCCACGCATTCTACTGAACTCGACCATATACACGTACATACCATGAAGAGCTGTAAACTTGAGTTCAGAGCGCTCACAGTGAACATTTAGAAGTGAGAGAAAGTTAAAGAGACAAAAAAACGGAAGGAAAAATGAGCACTAATGTAAATGCCAGCTAGTATAGGCTGATATTTTTCCCTGTTTTGTCAAAATAAAGCAAAGAAGGAGCGGCAGAGGCAAGACACATATGACATCATTTGAAATATAATCGGGAAAAAGCTGGATTCAAAGAAAAAAAATCATAATACAGTCTGGCTTCACATTCCAGTGGTACTCTGTTGTGTATACACTTATGTGTATCACACAAATATCATGTTACACATAGACAGACACACAGTCAAGTACGCTAACTGTCATCTTATATCACCTATTGTTGGTTATAAGTTATATATCTGTTCATATACATATAGATTTCCATTTGTCATCAACAATTGGTGGAGTTTTCAATGCATCAAGCTGTAACACAGAGGTAGGATAATGCTACTTAAAAATGCCTCACGTTTCGCTAATTCTAAACCATTGTATCGGCGATGGGTCAGGCTTGAAGCAGAGCGGCAGGTGTTTTACGCAAGCAAGTGGTGATCTTATTGGTTGATACGGAATCAGTGTGATGTCATAGACCCTGCAATGGTCCCAGGCTTCTGCTGGTGATGGTATCTCCTACACGTTCAACTTAAAGACAGGATAAGAATATTTGCAGATATGTCGATGAGGTATACAGGGTTGATATGACCCCTGTTTGTCGCACTCACACACACACACACACACAACACATACACACTGGGTGCTGCCCTACACGATTGCCTGCTATGTTTCCATTGTCGAAACAGTTAGCGGAGAACGGCTTGGATTTCAATACTCAAGTATATAATGCAGTTTTGTGTTTTGATTTTTTTTTTAAGTCA
This sequence comes from Carassius gibelio, assembly GCF_023724105.1. Lineage (NCBI taxonomy): Eukaryota > Metazoa > Chordata > Actinopteri > Cypriniformes > Cyprinidae > Carassius > Carassius gibelio. The sequence goes on from NC_068418.1 coordinate 19,702,578, forward strand.
GGGTCAGATTTTCTTCATGTCGTAATGCTTTTCAAAAACTTGGCATGTTCAAGCAGTGCTTGGAAGCATTGACAGTAACCCTTTTTTAGCAGGAATCCATCTCGACAGATTGATTCTGCATTTCGGCAATGGAAACACAGCCACAGTGTAGTACTTTAGATTTTTTTTTTTTTTCATAACAGCAATCTTTTGGAAAGTCTTAAAGACGGCGGGTCCTAGTGAAACTGGATTCAAACACGGGATGCAGGAGATCCGCTCGATTAAAGCCAGTCGCTTCAAAATGGCCAAATCCTGCAAGCATCCAATTCACATTCAGTTTGAGTGAAATAAGGCTCTCTCAGCACTGAAATCTCTTATGTTGGATTCAGTTACAAGAAGAGGGTGTTAACCTAAGGTGCCACAGATTACATGGCCAGGCCAAAAGCAGCCAGAGCCAACAAATCTTTAGAAATATACAATTGTCTCTTGATACTTGTATTGCTTGTTCTTGAATGAAATCAAGTGGCCATCTCTACAGAGACATACATTGGTCCTATGTTGTGTGAAATACTAGATTACTTTATTCAGTGTGCTCCCTGTGATATGAAATACGAAAGCATTGATTGTTTGAAGCCAAAATGAAGGACCTTGTTGGTCATTCGGGTTTTCTGAAGATAATTATTTGACTTCTGGTATTGGTTGTCAACAGTACTTCTGTTTTATACAATGAAATTCAAAAAGGAATGTTTTTTTTTATGACACAGGATTATTTTTTTAAAACTTCCGAAGACATTTAATGACAAATATTGGGATCTTGATGTCAGACAAAAAAAAAAAAAAAAAAAAAGATCCGAAGATAAGCAACGAAACGTTCTTTGGTACCGCAAAACATATGGCCCAAAGTTCAAATGTTGTGTGGGGAGAAATAAAACCCTGCATACTTCACTGCTGACAACAACGACATTCAAGGTACCATTTCCAAATAGAACCTTCAAATCTCTAATCCAAAAAAAGAACTGTAATTCTAGGCAATGCGCTTTGATTTTGGTATCAAATCAATTGATTAGTGGTAAATGAACAAGTCTAAACACCCACCAACACACACACACAAATGCTTAACATGCCACGAAAGCAGACACTGACTTTAAGTGGCACTGGAGAAGGTACATGGAAAACTGCACTCTTTGACCTATCAACCAATGAGCAAACAGAAATGCCATCTTTCCAGTAAGCAAGAAGTATTGATAAGGCTTTGACACCCATCACAGTTTCCACCAAGTCCATTGTACATTCCACAAGAAAGTGCCACTTATGGAGGCAAAGCAGGAAGGAGTTCAAATTTGTACATTCCAAAAAAATAAATAAGTGAAATAAAATACCCTGCTTAAAAAAATAAAAATAAAATTGATGTAAGAGGGCATTTTCCTCCATTAAGGATACTATGGCGCACAAAAAAAGTTATTGCACTTCAGTCCATTTCAGGTGGATACTTTGACGTCGATACAACATAGAGAAAAGGAGTCATGCCAACATTCTACAATACACTGGGTTACAATAAATCTCCAATGCATTACCACACAAAACGACACAGCACATCTACTTCACTAGAGTTCACACATTGTTAAACTAAACACGATTTTTCCATACAGAGTTTGAACAGGTCACTAGCTAGAACCGATCAAATGTTTTGCCGTTATGGTTTCATTCAGTTTACAAAAGTTAATTATTCATCTGCGGTGTCGTGACAAATTTTATCGCAAGTTTTGATGGCTCAAAACGCAACCACGTGGATGGTGGCTATTTTTTTTTTTCATTGTTGTTCATTCATAAGGCTCACTAAAGGTGTTAATGGAAGACCATACCCTGTGGCATGTACTTGATAACAAAAGGCACAATCCCACATACTCATCACAAAGTGTAGTACTTTAAAGAGATGATGATGCTTACAGACTCCAAAGAAATAGCAGCATGCCACGCAAAGCAGTCATTTTCTCAACTGAAGCCAACAAGCATTTAAGCTCAGTGTTAGATTTACAGATGAACGTCTGAAGATCTGTGATCGGTCAATGAACTATGCAACTCTGCGAGATAAAAGGAAGTATTCCTGCATAGCTACTTTTTTTTTTAAATATGAAAATGTTTTTTAAAGGGATCCCTACGTGCCTTGTCAGATCAGCCATTCAGTCAGGCTCCGCTGGTCTTCTAACTAGCCTTATGAAAACTTGCTGCTGGCGAGAACAACAATAAGCAGCTATTCGAGATTAGATCATTCGCTTGCAGTTTTACAATTTGAACTATTAGCGCTTACGGAGTAGAAACATGAAGTAACACTAAGCCAGGGTGAAGGACATCATCAAGTTCAAGAGCACCCCTTGAGAACGCCAATGTTTTCCAATTCAAGGCCTCGGAACGTGAACCTTAGGATTCCAGTTGAACGGAGCATGCGTAGCTAAAAGCCCACCCAAATTTCATGTACCAGTATATATTTATAGCATGATAGATTTTAAGGACAGCTAGTTTATGAGGTAAGATTGCCACGTCAAGGCAATTCTGACCACACTTCTTGAGGAATTATGTACAGCACATCTTCTTGTGCTCTTGTTATTTACCTTGTTAGAAATATTTGCATTTATAACAGCACACAAGTATTCACTACCTAAATGTTTCAACTAAGACAGAAAAATGGGGAGAAAATGTATCTACTCGTTCTTGTATAAACTAATTTAGCATTGGATAATACATTCTAAGATGTATTCCCAGATCGTTTACCATTCAATACCAGTGTTCCCATACTGATTTTTTTCTGCAAATTGGTGTTTTTATAAATCAGTACTTTAAATGCTTCATCTAGTAGAACCTAAACCCAACATTAGCAGATTTTTGCTTAATGAGTAAAGTTGGTCAAACATTATCTGTTCCAGATAAATTTTACAGCTAAAGATTTGAAACATGTATAAAAAAAAAAAAATCCCTCTGTTCTAGTGCAAAAACTTCTAATAAATTCCATGAAAATTATTATTTTTAGGCCAGAAGCCATTATGGTACATCTTTCAGCAAAACAACCTATAGAACAGTGTGCTTCTTATGAATCTCATCGAAACGAGATCCCAGGTTAACGACAAAATCTCTCAAGTCCTGCGACTGCTGAACTATAACGTTTCCTCTTAAGGCAAAAAGTTGGGAGATAGACGTAGGTTAAATGAAACAGGTGTTTTGAGTATTGCCTTAAATGGATGTGTCTTCAAGTAGTAGGGACGTTGAGGTCCACTGAGGTAAAACAGACATTCTATCAGCCATTAATACCTTTGCAAGAAAAAAAAAGATACTGATACAAAAATGCGAGGATGGACATACAATAAGGACACTGAGTTAGCTACAATAAATTTGCTTTTCAACAGTATGGTTACAATTATTAGACTACTCTAGTCTCCAGCTGCCTGCATGTAATTGCAACCATTATAAATTAATCAACAGGAAATGAAAGCTGGCCCTTCATAGCAAAGTTATGTAAAAAAAAAAACAAGCTCACAATTTCTGATCAAGAATAAAACATGAAAAGCTATGGAAATGTCAAATTTGCCCTTCGGTTTATAATGAAATTAAGGCATTTCATAATTCCATTGCTTAAAAATAAACCTCAAATTATCAATGGTAGGTGGGAGCGATCGATTTTTATGGAACATTTATAAAATATAATTTCTGAAGGAGCCATTGACTGAATGACTCAAATCCGGCTACTCAATTTATCTGGGCAAATGCTAAGTTATAGCTTAGCCATGAAATCTTTCAGATGGAGGTGATCTCCACCAAAGTATAGCTCAGTTACCAATATACTGGCATTTTTAGACCGTCTGTATGTGAACGTACTGGCATTTTTAATAAATAACGCACTAAGTGGATCTTCAAAAAAAATATAATGGGCACAGTAGCTTATATTAGCTTGGACTTTGTTGGGTTTTTTTTTTTGGTAATGGTCTTGACGCACACTCAAAAACTGAACCCAAAGAACCATTCATTCAAATTTTTACAAACGTCTCAAAATGAGAAAGGAAATATAAAAGTTATGGCACTAAATGATTTAGGGAGGAAACCTCCCCTTATCAGTACTCTACCCTACAAAAAAAAAGTCTTGCCACTTTGTGACCGGTTCCCTTATTGTTCATACAAAGGACACCTAATGCACCAACTCAGCCTATTAAAAGTTCTGAAAGGGTTCAGTTCCAAAGTTCCTGTTGTCAAGCTAATTGTTTAATCGCTAACTACTGCATACAAGTTTTTCACCAACATCGAAGCAAGCTGCTACCATCATGGCATACATTTGACAAAATTAAAAGAATTAAGTGCAATGCCAATAAGACAATTAGAAATTGGAGGAAATTAAAACAAGTACGGCTTAGTTTGTTTTGGCTGGATAAGAATTATTTTCATTAATAAATTTAAAAGGATCCCCTCACAAAAAAAAATAAGCTCCAAGATACAATCGAAAGCAGCACTTTTTCTTGCACCAAAATGAAATGTTTAATTAATCACAGGCTCCACGGGCACTTGTTCTTAAAACTCAACTACATGTGGTACGATTAGCTAGACTAAATTTTTAAATATTTTTTTTAAATTTTTTTCTTTTGTACAACTACAAGCAGTGAGTAAAGTTGGTCAAACATTAGCTGTTCCAAATAAATTGTACAGCTAAAGATTTGAAACAAATGGCAGTGCAAATTACTTCAAGCTCATCAACTTGCACTTCATTATCGTACCTTGTGCTGTCTACACACGCACTGATTCCCTCCACCAAACTGCAGCAAAAAGTTATTACATGATAAAGTCAAGCTCAATTACAGGTAAATAAGCTCCCAAGAGGGACTTCCTCTAAGTCATGTAACACACTCAAAACAATTTCCCAGGCAAAACGCTGTGATATAACTTGACGAATCCGATTTGCACACATGCAAATTTGTACTCTTGCAAGTAGAGGTCAGATATTTGCCCATTTACAGCTTGTGACAGAGGCAAAAGTGTATTTTATCATCCTTTGTTACTGAATAAGCAAGTGCTTTCTATCAGGTCTGCGTGGAGTGGAGAAACTGGTTAAAGCAGCCAAAATCTGTCATTACAAAGACGAAGAGGTCATTTCGTGAATCAGTATAAATATGCTCTCCACACAGCCTTTAAACATCTAACATAAGTTTCCTTTGTCTACACACTTTCATTCACCCATAAAATATCAGTTAATGTTACAATACTTCAAAGCTACTCTAAATCACTAAAATCCTGATATACTGTAATGAAAGCAATAGTATTGGTATAATTGAGAACAAGTCCACATTTCACACCTGAAAGCCTGCATGAATTCTTGAATTAAGAGATATAGATTTGTATAGCTCTTCCTAATTGAAAAAAAAAATAAAAATGTATGCTTTTGTGTGTTTATGAAAAATGAAATCTATGGCAAAATTAAAAGCCCTTTCAACTGATTGTCTCATTACTGACTGAGCATATATTGCCTGTTTGTGGTGAAAAAAACAAACAAAAAATATGTTTTAAACACTCATTCACAATGTTCTTATTTTGTGTGTTTAGGTGCAAAAAACCTAATGGAAGCACAATCTTAACTTTGTTAATTAATCTACCTTTGGCAATAAGGAAGCATTTTAAAAAGAGCAGGGGTGAATGCTAAGTACTTCAATTGAAAAGATAATGCCGTTTTGGATATCTATTGGTTTCTATTAAAATAGTAATTAGAAATTGCTCGACTTTGGTCATACCCACGACTGCTCCTCAACACCATAAACAAATGTAAAAAAGGTCCAGTCAGCGTATACACTCCCCAAAGTCTATAACAACCCAAGTGGGTTCTGATATATGAATCACACGTTCATCTATTCGGGTGATCAATTCATAACGGATTTTTAGTGAAATACTCGTTTCACTGGTCGAAGCACCATTTCGACGACTTTAAGGGAGCGCATATGGTGTGTTTAACTGGACCCTAGGTAGACAAAACTAAATTCAGTAGGCACTGTGAAAGCAACTCCACACTAAGCAGTAGATTTAATTGAAGAAATTTGATGAGGCCCAAAATGCAAATAAAATAAAACCAAAGGTCCCAAGGAGCAAGTACTGTGTAGGACGTTTGCATCTGTAATGATGTTTGTGCTTTCTATACTTTCTAAAATGTTGTTTAAACGGCCAAAATCATGACACTTTTAAATCCTCTTTCTTTTGCCCACCTATAAACAGTGATCTGGACTACCTAATACCTTCATTGTAATCATCCTAATATTAATTTTCAACCTCAAAAACCATCCAAACACTATCCCTTTTCTCTCTAACAAGTAAACACGCATTATATATCAGAGCCCTCTCTCTCAGGGGGTCATTGGTCTTTTGGCTTAAGGTAGTATGGTTTCCCTTCTGTCAAAATGATTCTGTTGTTGTTTGTTTTTCCTGATCTGTGCTAAATCAGATTGCACCTCACATAAAAACCTTGAAACGTAATAATCAAGTATGGGATGAAAAACTTGGACTGTTGCGCAAAAGTGGATGTCACACATACACGTGCACGCACACACACACACACACACACACAAGACCACCATCAAATACATGGTCCCGCAAATTCATGCAAACCTAGTGTAACCCGTTTAAATTGTTCCTCAGGGCAGGCTGTAAATTCCTATGCAAGGCCACAGCATCACGCAAATAGGAGGCATGATATGGAAACCCATCCACTATCACTGTAAGCATGGAGACACACAGCTGCATAATTCTAACGCGAACCAAGTCGAATCGATTGCAAATGGAGAAGAAATAAAGGACTGACTCGCCAGTGATGGATACTGGTTCGAATAAGATGGCTTAGGTTCAAATTTGAGACTTGTACTGAATGGACAGCATCTAAAATGGGAGTCAGGGGGTGGGCGGAAAATGAAAGCAGGGGAAAATAAATAGAAAATAAATAGCTAAATTCGTCCTCTCGTTCGCTCTCTACTGACATGTGAAGAAAAGCTTTGATACTGGCACAGGAGGGATGTGAGCCTGTAATTGCATATAGGTTTATCTAGGTGTGTAGAGAGGACCAAACCATGTGACCACGCATTCTTTTTTTTCTTTTAGCGAGTAAGGACGCCTTACTCGGTCAAGCAGCCATCTAAGCCAATAGTAGCACCATGGTGATCTTTGCCGTAACCATGGCGAAGGCCTCCATTGGGCAGAGGGGGACAGGCGGCGGTGATGCCACAGTGCTTGAGCAGGTTGAGGCTGGGAGACGACGGTGAGGACGAGGAGGGCGTGGAGGAGGAAGGCTTCATGGTTGACAGAATGAGAGCTAGGCAGTCGGCAACAGCTTTATTGGATGCACAAGCCAGGGCTGGCGTGTGACCTGTGACGGGACAAAAACACAAAAGGCATCTTAGCTGAGGAGGAACTCATTTAAATGTAGCAGTTACATGATTAATGCAGCGGTTGTTCAAGGGAAAATACCCAAAAATGAATGTGTATCAATGGTGCATGCCTTTTTTTTTCTTTGCACACAGAATGTGTTCTCACAGCTTCCTAAAATTACAGTTTTAATGACGTCCTTACTATGTTTCCGTGCCTTAACCATGGTAGAATCTTTGAGGTCATAAAAAAAATCTTAATTTCTTAAGGTCTTACAGGTTTGAAAAGACATGAAGGTGAGTAATTCATGAAAGAATATTAATTTGGGGTGGACTGTCCCTTTAAGATGGAGCACTGTGCAAATGTACCGTATTTTCCAGAAAGTCGTTTTTTTGTTAACATCTGAAATGTGCTGCGATTTATGTAATGTAATATCAGTTCTAACATGGCTAACTTGACATCAGCCTATTCATGAAAGCTAAAATGCAGTCAACCAAACCTAAAGTTACACTGTTCAAATTCTCATGTTTTTGTGATTTAAAATGCAATTCAACTTTTTTTTCTCTCTCCACAGTGAAATTTTTACCTGCTCTAGTTTTCAATTCCCGGAAAAATACTTCCGTGTACATACATATATATTTATTATGTATAAATAAGCAAATCTGGCCCATCTACAATGGGTATAATTAACAGATTTGTCACGTTCAGAACAGTAAATTACTAGTATGCTAACTTCATCAGTATTAATATAGCATTTCTAATAACTATCCCATGGAAACAATTGCACAATATACTTTTTACCCCTAATAGTAGTCCTTGCAGAAAATTCATGTTACCGTGAACAGATTCTTCCCAAAAATGCAAAACATGAATTTGTCTGTATTGTATTGCAAATTCACCTAGAAAGAGAGCAGCAAAGCCCATCTTACCTTCCTCATCCACTGCCAGCACTGTGGCTCCACGGTTCAGCAAGGCCTGAACCACGGTGGCCAAACCATTCCTGGCGGCAATGTGGAGGGGCCTGAAATATAAAGAATTTGTAGTTGAGAAGGATTTTAAAATGTTTGTCCACTTTATTCTGACTGAGCTACAAGCGTGTAGTTTCTGTGCCAGCCTGTGCTAGCCAGGATGCTCAAAAAAGAGAGCAATCTTATGATATTGCTACAGAGCCATGAATAATTACTTGCTTCTTGCATTTGCAAACTAGGACAAAGAAACTCACATCTGAAGCATACTGTTGGTTGCATTTATGAGGATAGGGTTGTGGATCTCCTTCAAGATCAGCATGGCACACATTTCATGAGCCTTCAAACACAAATACAGTTTGCAATATGCACAACATTTGAGTCATCTGATCAAGAGAAAATTAGTGTTAAGTTTAAACAGAGCGCAGTTTGTTACCTTGCTGCAGGCCAGGTGCAGGGCAGTGTTCTTGTTCACATCCAGGAGGGACAGGTCTGCTTTGGCTCTGTGCAGCAGCAGGGCTGCATACGGCAATAACAAAAAAAATCTGAAATTACTAAACTCTCTATAAAGACATGAGACTTACAATGTCTGAGGGTCTTGGATTATTTAAATCACACATGGTGCAACTCTTACCCACAGCACCGCTTTGGCCATTGTCGGCAGCCACCATCAGTGCAGAACGCCCTGAGTGGTCTACGGCGTTGATGTCAGCTCCGTGCCGCAGAACCAGCTGCAGCCCAGCCACGTCCTCGGCAACTGCGGCCGCGTGAAGCGGGGTCCTGAGTACAAGACATCAGAACATAGTCATTTAGATAGTTGAGAACTCGTAAAATGGTTTTAAATTTCACACATTTTTTTAATTATTAATATATGCTTAACTGTATTTTAAATTACTACTTGCACCAACCTTCCTTTGGCATCCCTGATGTTTACCAGCGAATTACAAACACTGGATTCCAACAGCAGCTCTGCAGAACCACTATGGCCATTAATGCTGCAATGAGATGACAAGAACATGCAGCACGGCAATTAGGAAACATATACCATACATTATTTATTCAATAGATTTTATGTAAATACTCTTTGCATATCAAAAACTTAATATATGGGTTTACAATGCAGAAAAGTTTCAATAGCTAGTTTTGGTTGCTGTAAAAAATTTATTCCAACAAGTACACCGCTATCCAAAAGTATGGCGTTGGTAAGATTTTTAAATGACTTTTAAAAAAAGGTTCTTATGCTCACCAAGGATGCATTGCATTTATTTGATAACAAAACTGTAAAAACAGAAATATTGTGAAATATTATTGCAATTTAGTTTTCTCTTTTACTATATTTTAAAACGCTAATTCTTTATGTTTATATGCTTAATGTTTAATGCTCAAGAAACATTTATTATCATCAATGTTGAAAACTGTTGTGCTGCATAATATTTTTGCAATATTTTCAGTAGGGATGCACGATATTGGATTTTGGCCGATATTCGATATGCCGATATTTTCAAAATAATTTTGTCCGATGCCGATACCGATATATATACAAATATATACTGATATATTTAAACTTTAATTTTACTGAAGAGAAATCCATGTATCTCTTCTGTACTGATTCTACCATAAATTTATTATTTTACAAATGTAGACAGACATTCACATCTGAAAAACAGGTCAATTATTTCACTTGGACAATATCGGTTTGGCTCATCGGCAGAAATATTCATATCGGCCGATACCGATAATGGTCATTTTAAGCTTTTATCGGCCGATACCGATATTGTGCCGATATTATCGTGCATCCCTAATTTTCAGGATTCTTTTGATACATGGGACACTCAATTGCATTTAAAAAAAAAATTGTTTTAAATTTTAATGCATCCTTACCATATACAATATTATCCGTTTTTTTTTTTTTTTATCTTATGGTCCCCACGCTTTTGAATGGTTGTGTACACTGGGATGGAACCAATTTAAAATTAGGGAGGATTTTGTTTTTTACACCATTACAACTAATATTGATTTGTATTTCAAGTAATCTGGGCACAAACTGCAAAGATGATGAACACAAAATAAGAGTGGATAATTACTATGTCCATGAATTCTTGACATTTAATTAACTTTTCAGTTCAGTTTCTACTGTCCCAAGAATAACAGAAAAAAAAACAGGAATAACTAAAAAAGAAAAAGTCAATACTCACAGAGCACAGTGCAGTGGGGTGAAGGGGTTTCCCTCCTGGATACTACATGGTTTAAGTTCAAGTAAAACATCCAAACAGTCTTCATGACCTGTTTCACAAATAGCACAGGTCACCTATTTAGCTTATGACAGTTTTAGCAATGCTGCTCAAAAGGTCTGAGCTCTTACCGTGATAGGCTGCCCAGTGAGCGGGTGTGTAGCCGTGGCGGTCTGTGATTGGGTCGTGGGGATGGGAGTGGTCAGCAGCAGAAAGAAGATTGGAGAGAATGTCAGCATGGCCACAAGAGGCAGCCAGATGGACCGCGGTTCGCCCCTGACAATCTCTGCTGAGGACTGAGACACTGTGAGACAGCAGAGCGGTTATACAGTCCTCCCGACCCATCACCGCCTACAAAGAAAGACCAGGTTAGAAACCTCCCATTATGAGGCCTATAGCAAAAGCATTACTAAAGATTTCAGAATCTCACTCCTCTGTGTAAGGCTGTTCTTCCTCTCCTGTCTCTCATATCAGGGCAAGCTCCTCTCTCCAGCAGAAGATGCACACAGTCAGTGTGTCCCCCCAGCACTGCCAGCATTAGTGGAGTCCTATCAAGAGATAACAGAGAAACAGTGAGAATGATATCAACAACTGTGAGCTGAAAATTAACACCGTTATGATTATTTTTCAGCATTGTTTGGGCACATTTTAATAGCAATTACTTTTATATGAATTTATATGAAGATCTCATCAAAAATGCAAGTGCTATGCATGACTTGTTTTATTTTTGTTTATCTGAAACTGATTTTTTGTGTGTTTGAACTGTTATGTGAATTACACATTCTGACACTTAATTGTCATACCAATAACTGAGATTACCAAATTGTCTTTTTTTTGTTTACATCTCTGAAATTTATATATAGAAAATAACTTATGTAAAAAGAAATAACACTGCACAGGTTGTGACATGAACAGCATTTATCTAAAATATTTATTAAATGCTAAAATATCTCTTTTTGTTTCTGCGTATTTCAGTCTTGTCACAGATCATAATTGTTACTACTATTAGGAATAATATTAGTATATTTGCAAACAATAATTAATTTCACTACAGTATGGTCCAGTAACAAGCGCAAGACTTCATTGCACATGAAGACCTTGTGTGTTTAAATTCTTATAGTTTTATAACTATTTTAATATGATAACTATGTTAACATAAATCAATATAACTATAAATACATTATAAAAATGTAAATACAATGATTATAAATATAAAAAATTACAAATGAATACAACACTCTTAAAATGCTGTTTTTATTTTTATTTTTTATTTTTTACCAAATTGCTGTTAACGGTAGTTTATCTGTTAGTAACCAGCTGGGTTTTACCCAATCGCTTGGTTGAAATAACCCAACATGTATTCTGACTAATATATACCCAGCACTGGGTTGTCAAATAACCCAAGTTGGGTTGTTTTTAACCCAGCTTTTAAGAGTGAAATTATTGTACATCATTTAATTAAATCAGATTATGCAAGATGCATTACCTGTCAAGTGTTACCTTGTTTACTTTAAATGAATGCTGCGAACATGAGCAAAATAATAAAAAGCACTGAAAAGATAAAGTAAAAGAGCCATTAGCTCATACATACTGTCCCTCTGCATCTGTAACATTAACCAGATCGGATCCCCTCTCGCTACAGAGCAGCATCCGCAGACATTCGGAGTGGCCGTTGGCAGCTGTCAACAAAAACACACAGCAACTTGTCAAAATCCTACAGAAAGATAAGATCCACAAGCCAATTTACACATAAGAGCTCTCTGTACCTGCAACATGAAGAGGGCCCCATTTGCTGCGCTGCTCTGCGAGCAGGCAAGATGCTGATTGGCAGAGCAGCAGCTCTACACAGCGTGCATGTCCTCTTTGAGAGGCCACATACAGCACAGAGCGCCCCACCGGGTCACAGGCATCCACAAACGCTCCAGACTCAATTAACACGGTCACACATTCCCAGTGACCCGACTCCACCTGACAGCAAAAGGAGAGTAGAAAAGTAATTTCTTTAAATATTATCTCATTATATATACACATCTATTTTTGGTCCAACAGGGGTAGTTCTCAGCAGAATTACAGAATATCTGTTGATCTATAATCCTGCCGATTTTTGTCTTGTCATTTTGTACGTACCGCCAAGTGTAGTGGGCTGACAGACCCGTTGCTCTCCTTGTCTACTAGCGTGTTGAAGCACATCTCCAAAAGCTACAGAATCAAAAACAAAACATAAAGCATGTATCAATGTTTTAATGTACGGAAATGTTAAAAATCACAGTGGACGATATTAAAGTGAAGATCAATCTCACCAGCTCCAGGTTTTGTTTGTTGCCATGGGCCGCAGCATAATGCACAGCACTGTATCCTTTAGTGTTGCACAGAGACGGATCAGCGCCATTATCCAACAAATGCTCCACACACCTGAAAGCATCAAAAGGCATGGGACTCAAAGACCGAAACTCAAAACAACTTTCCTCATAGTTACACTAACATTCAACAGTTTGGAGGATGTAAGATTTTTATGTTTTTAAAAGTCGTCTCTTATGATCACCGAGGCAGCATTTATTTAGTTAAAATAAAGTTAAACCAATAATTTGTATAAATGTGATTTAAAATAACTTTTTTCTATTTTAATACATTATAATTTATTACTTCAGAACAGAATCTTTTGTAACAATATATAGTATAGTTAAAGAATAATCCTTGCTAAATAAATAGTTTGTTTCAGAATTATTTTCTACAGTTTTTTTCTTAACTATTGTGCTAACCCCAGGGAGACATTTGAAACACTGCAGTACATTAATGATTCCACTCCAGATGGTCATGTTACTCACATGTAACAAGTTTAAAGCACATATAATGTAATTATTATTCAAATAATTGAAGTGGAAAACACACGCTGCTAAGATTAGGTACAGAACTTCATTTACAAACAAAAAAACTAAACTTACAGGAAGGATTCCTTCTCCCCATCCTCTTGGTTCTGATGGGTGCTGGCATGGGGTCGGTCCGTTCTGAGAAAGACACCAGAAATCAGTAATGCTGTGTACACCATGCACTATTATATGCAATAGATGCAAGGTGATGTGTGGGTGTGTGTGTGCATTTTACCTGCAGAACGCAGTTGATGCAGCTGAATAGTGTAGAGGAGTACAGCCAGAGCGGTCACGCTCGTTGACCTCTGCCCCCGCTCCTACCAGAACCACCACACACTGATACCTCCCGTTTGCAGCCGCATAGTGCAAAGGAGTCCTGGTGGAGACACACACATTTAAACCCTCAGCATAATGGCAAATCTCCACAAAAAAAATAGTCCTATATTAAAAAGTAGAAATTACACAGAATGCATTGAAACCAAAGACAATTTATTATGCAAGTAAAAGTTGATATAAAAAAAAAACTGTATATTTGAGTGTTGATTATTAAATGTGATAACATTTTTTGCAAAGCATCACTACTTGGCATAAGGAACATTTACATAATGCACACTTCAGATATGATCATGACAGAAATTGTGAGCATTCCATTATATCAAAGAAAAAAAGATTGGTACCTTCCAAACTTGTCCTTCTTATTCATGTCAGCTCCACTGCTTAAGAGCAGGTTGAGACATTCAACATTCCTGATGAAGAGAATAAAGGATATGCATAAATACTTTAAACATGATTTTCAATTACATTCAGATGCTGGCTGTTGAGTCAGAATCAGCAAAACGACCTTGGTTGGCATTTGTGCGCATGAAACGCCGTTATATGGGACACTTGACAAAGTGGGCCAGTGGCTTTTTAAATAGCCCATTCTAAATAGAGCTGCAGTCTCACCCTCCAGAGGCAGCAGCGTGCAGACAGGTCCTCCCAAAGTTGTCTGGGGTGTTGATGTCAAATCCGGCCGAGAGCACGTGTTCTTTACTCATTGATAACACAATGCTGTAGAGCTGACCTGCAAAAGTCAATGCAGTGTTATTTAGAGGAAAACACTGTCACTTTGGCTGGCAGGAAATCGGTCATTAATCAGTTAATGGACCGCTTTTAGACTTCAGTCTAATGAAGCAGCATATACAATACAGTCTAGGGACAAATCCATGTTCATTTGACCCTTGCTGTAATTGGTCACTGTATAGGGAGAAATTGTACATACCTGAGGAAAGTAGCTTACGACAACAGTCAGAGGACCCGTAGAGCACAGCTAAATGTAGAGGAAACATCCCATGAATCCCTTGTCTGTACAAAGAGGACAAATAAGCAAATTATTTCATTACACATGCCGCAAGCAGATAACATGCAAACTCAGGAGATTAGAATCAGTTTCCTTGTAAATGCAAATTCGTTTTGCATTTACAAGGAAGAGGGGTAGACTGTGCCATTTTTACCTAAACTGCCAGAAATACAAGAAATTAGATGCACATGAAACAAATACACCTAATTGAATAAGCAAGGAAATTCAGAATTTATGAATGTAGTGATGCAATCTTCATCATTTTGCAATGATTATTTTTTAGTTTTGCTCTTTCTTGCTATTTATTGAGACACACTTTAGCCCAGTGTTGATGTTATTAACTAAAACTAAATCATATGATAAAATGTGCAATTTTGTATGTACAATAAATCTAAAATATAAATAGTACATCAAAAACTGAAATTTATAAAAACTAAAATGTAGTCTTGGCAACTAACTGAAAAAATATAAGTACTCTCTAAAGATCACTAAACTTTTTGCAGAATTATTGAAAAAAAAATAGCACATACAATTACTTGAACAAATTAAAATAAAATCAATTAACCTGATAACTGTCACTCACGTTTTTGAAGATAGACTTGAATGTGCATGATACAAACCTAAATTTTTATATTTCATGACTGAAAACATTTTGTAACATGATTTTGATGTGCCATTTACATGGTAATGCAATGTCTGATTTTAAAATGGGTTTTGAAGGATGAATTTTGAGATTTTATGTTTTCAAGTGATATATAACTTCTGATGATTTCTAAAATGTAATAGAGAAAAAGGCAACGAGGAAGTCTTTTTTTTAAACAAAGGTCAAAGCTCCTTTTGTAATGTAGATTTCTGAGGGTGCACTCTTGTCATAAATTGATCTATTACTTTTCCTACATAATTTTTAACAAAAAATATTGGTATAATATATATTTGGGAGTCTTAGACCTTTCCAACGATATATAGTTTGTCAAGATTAGATAAAATTTGATTGTAATATAGTATAGTCAACGTAGGTGTCCCGTATACGGGACGGGGTGACATTTAACAGGTTAAAGAAAACAAAATTGAATATACTAATACTTAATTTATAATACTAAAATAACACAGCTTCACCCTAACATACTATTTTGCATAGATGTAATTCATGAACATAAACCACAGAATTTGCTTAAGATTGTATGATAAAGATATTTTACAATATAACTATTGCATAATGACTTTACTCCACTCACTACAAAAAAACAAAAACAACAACACATAAAACAAGTCTCACTTAACAAACATGTTTTACCTGGCTGTGTCAGCACCGTTTGTCATTAAGGTGCTGATAAGCAGCTCGTGGCCGTACTTAGCAGCAACATGAAGAGGAGTATTGCCATATCTGTCCACACAATCTATCTCCCCACCTGAGGAGACAACAAGCGGGGGTTAAATACTACAAAAGGAATAGGAAATTGAGTGAAAAAGGAAAGTAACTAACCATTTTGAATGAGGATCTGAGAGCGAGTGAAACGTCCATGAATGGCTGCCATGTGCAAAGGGCTTTTCCCTTCTTTACTCTGTGGAAAATAAAATAAAGGAATGTCTTTGCTAAAGCTTAAAAACATTGAGAAAGGACACAAAAAGTCAAGTCAAATACATTTAGATCATCCAATCAGAGCAATGTATTAATAAACCATTCCCGTTTCCATATCCAGACCTGCATATTGACATCAGCACCGTTGTTGACCAGCAGCTCCAGGCAGAGAGCCCCGTTAGTGGACACGGCAGCCAGGTGCAGGGGTGTGTAGCCGCGGTGGTTGGGCTGGTTGACGTTGGCCCCACGGTTGACCAGCTCATTGGCTACGGCCTCCTGTCCCGTGTAGCAGGCCACATGGAGAGCAGTGTTTCCAAAGGCATTAGGCTCATCAATCTGAGAAACAGACCGCATAGAATAAAATATCTGTAAAACAAGGATCAACATCTTTCTTTACCAGGAAATTAGACCAAAAATACTGATGACTCATTCTAACACAAAATCATGGGTCAAGGCTATGACATAACTAATACTGATCCTCTTTTTTTTTTTTTTAATCAACATGTCATTCAAATACCTGCCCCAATAAAATTGCATTAAAATTATATGACGACAACATTTCAAATATTCACATGAGGTGGGTTTCAGAACCAAATTATCATCATTCAAGTAGACCATATCCAGGAACATCCAATTCACTTATTGGGCTAAAATGTGTTCTTTTACATGATTCATGTGTAAAAATATCACTTTACATTGCAATCGTTTTTGAACCATGGCCAAGTGACGAATATCCGCTGAGAAACATTTATCTGGGTAAGAAAAGGTCATGTTATCCAAATGCATCACGTTTGAATACGGCTTCATATTTCTGATACCTTATCACATATTGCCAATATTTTTGGTCTATCAAAGACAAACAGTTAAAATGATTTAGGAACCAGACACTTAATCTTTGAAGAAAAAAGAAAAAGAGGCACTGACCTCGGCTCCATTGCGTAACAGGTACTTGACCACATCGACGTGGCCACTGGCAGCAGCAGCGTGGAGAGGGGTGTATCCTCGCTTATCCTTACAGCTCTTATCTGAGCCCTGAGACACCAGCAGCTTAACCACCTCCAGATGTCCTGAAAGAAAACAGTATTAGGTAAGTATTACTACTACTTCCAGGAATCACTACTAAGTAGCTAAAGGTGATGAAACCAATCAGTTGCTATTTAGCTTCAGAAAACCCCTACAACACTTCAGAAAGATAGCATATACTTACCAAGGTAAGCAGCCCAATGAATGGGCTGCCTGTCCTTCTTGTCACTGGCACTCAGATTGGCTCCCCTGTTCAGCAGCAATTTAACCATCTAGTTGGCAGCAAAAGCACAATCACGTTTTATACATTTATTAAAACCATCTGTGCATTAGAGGCACCCATGAGAACTTCAAAATAGCAGTGTCACATTTCTGACCTATACAGGCATGTAAAATCAAAGTGGCACTAAGAATGTTACAAGGACTGGTATTTCAGTACCAACCAAGTTCACTGCTTTTTTTTTTTTTTGTAAAAATATTTAAATGTTTTTTGTGCCATATTAAAGCACTTAAAGCAATATCAGCCTGGGATCACAAAAAAACTATGGATAACTATTTTATCTACAGTGTAGCCATATTTAATACACAAATAAATTATTCATATTCAATCCTGTGTAAATCTTGACAATTATATTTAAATTAATATTTATTTAAATTTAAATAAAGTTTAATATATTCCATATTAAAATATCAATATTAAATATCAATAATATTCCATATTAAAATATAATATTCAATATTATAAAGGTACATAATATAAAATACATTTTGTGACTGTGCACAAAATGTTATCTCAAATATTTCTAATATAAAATATATAAAAAAATAATAATATAAAATTTAAATGACTGTGGGCATTTTTCTTAAATATTTAAAATATAAAAAATACAAACATTAAATATTTAATTACTGTGACTGCACAAAATGTGTAATCGCACATATTTTATATTAGTTATAAAATAAAATACACCAATATTATATACTATTTCAATTATTATATTATATAATGTACTTGTGACAACTATACAAACAGTTCCAAATAAAGATTACAAAGGAAGTAGCTGTACTAACTCTAATGGCAATTTGCACTTTCACAATCTTGCGGAGAGCTAAAACAAAGATGCTGAGGGCCCACCCTGTCGTTTAATTCACCCGAGTGCATTAGAGGAGTAATTCCAGCCTACCTCCTGGAATCCACTCTGAGCAGCATGATGCAGGGGCGCTCTGCCCGTGCGGTCAGCCATATTCAGGCTGCTCACATGGGGCAGCAGGGCCTCCACGCAACGAGTGGCTCGGTTTGCCGCTGCAATGTGCAGTGGTGTCTGCCAGAACTTATCCCGCGCGGTAACATCAGCTCCCTTCCTTAGCAGCAACCCCACAGCCCTCTGGGTAAAAAAAAAAATATGCATGAATCATATTAAATGGCTAAAAATGCTAAACAATGGCATGAGTAAGCTGTTACTCAGATTGAGCCTCCACTCAGGCATATAAATCACACAGGCTGCTTACCTCGTTTCTGGAAGCTGCTGCTCTGTGCAATGGTGTTAGCCACACATGGTCCTTTGCATTGACATTCGCACCTATACAGTTAGGTGTACCAAAAAAAGGAAGTATAACAGATTTAAAGAATGAAGTTAATAAATAACTAACCCTTAAGTAGTAAAGTAAAACAAGCCATTCTACATTGTGAATTAATTTGTGGCTAAAGGGCGTTGTTAGGCAAGTCACGCAGCAGAGCTTCTCATACCAAAATGCTTTTATATGACAGTTAATAAATAATAAAACCATTACGGACACTTTTTTTTAATTAAAACACTTTAATCTAAGCTGAAGCGTGTAATTTCTGTGCCATAAGTGTCAGCAAATTGTAAAAATAATGATTGTTTCCAAACAGGTCACATATTCACGCTCATGTTTGAGCCAAAATTGACATTTAATTCTACACTCATTTTTTTTTTTCCTAGCAGACATTCTACTGAGACCTTAGCATTGTAGTCACTACATATTTGCTTGCTTATCCTCTAAAACAAGGGATTTAAATTTGGTTCTTTAGATGTGCAGCGTCATAGACCAGCAGTGCTAAACCTTTAGTGGTCAGCCAAATAGATAGAAAATATTTACTTGGAGTTCTGCATAAATAAATAAATGGGTGTGACATGACATAAATCTGTCTATTTTATGCAGTTTAGCAAGGCTAGAATGCTGTATCGTCCAATCAGCTTTTGATGCCAGAACTAACTGTTTTATGAATAAAAACATCACTGCATATGGTGGCAGCAATGCTGTTTAAGGTCATACCAGCGTTGATGACAAGCTCCATTATATGAACGTCCCCGAGCCAGGCAGCAGCATGAAGAGGTGTACGGCGCTCTTGGTCCTGACACAAGAAAGTAGGAAGTAAAAAAAAAAAAAAAAAGTTAATAGATTTCTTATTTCCTTCCACACTGGCAAGTTTCATTAAAGGGCCCACACCGCCCATGTGTACAATCAGCCGGACAATCTGTCCATAATTATTACATCACATATGCAGATGAGACACATAATTCACACTCACACTAAAATACGCCATTTGGAACATACCAGTGCATTGACTTCATCTTTCTTGTGCAAAAATAACTTCACTTCATCCACATTTCGGTTAAATATGGCCTGGACCAGAGGCGGCTGGAGGAGGGGGAAAAAGGGTGGATGTTATGATAATGCTATGAAACATGACAACATATTTAAACCTTTTGTTTGAGCAACGTCTGATTACGGTGTAAAACATTAAGTGTCAATTGTGAGGCGCATAACTGTATGATTATAAATCAAATATCATGATCACGGAGTATCACAAGAAAGCTGCAACAAAACAACACACGCTGCAATGGTAGCTACGTAGATATTAAACCTTTGCATACAATATTGTTATAAAAAAGGGATTACTTAACAAAAGCCAGAGTGTTTGTTAAATAGATTAATAAACCTGTGCGTTTTTAAAACATAAACACACAATAGATGTTTTCCTATGCGGCTGGCTGACACCCAGCTCATTAGGCTAGCAGGCTGGCTAACGTCTGGGCGTAATAAAAGGGTTATTTTTATTTTCTATCGCTTCTTGGGTAGCTCTACCCTTAATATACAATAAAAACGTGACGTTTACATCTAAATGCATGAAAAAAACACAAGTTTTGATGCCAGAACTATAAGGGAAATGTCATAATCCATCGTCAGGGAGCAAGCTAACATATCGGGCTCTGCATACAAGCGCAGAGAGCGAACGACAGACTGCTAGGTTTTCGCTACTCTTGGGGTTTTAGTACTCCTCACCTGGTCTGAAATATTGTGTACCCCCATCTCCCTGCGTCAGTCGGGCCGAAAGTCCCTCATCAGTAAGGAATCGAGGCTGGGAAACCAAGACAACAATCTTGTGTTGCGATTATAGACGTGATGAGTGAGTCTTTAGCTGGTGAGGCAGTTGAAAATAGCGACACCAGCGTGATGGCCGCCTGCTTCAACAACTTTCACAATAAATGCCCGTGAACTAAACCTTGCGCTGCAAAAAGGGTTTATATATATATATATATATATATATATATATATATATATATATATATATATATATATATCCAGACATTTACGATATAATGCCTGTTAAAATAGCAGTGGAAATGCATGCATGCAATGCTGAGCATCAAACAGTGCATTTAAAGATGCATAAGAAGCTCTTTTGTGCCACCTTTGCTGGTGTAAATTTTGGCAATTTTGAGAATATATATAAACATGTAAAGAAAAACGAGAAAGTTAAGCATTTTTTTTTTACAATGTATACTTTTTCAATGCAACTTAACTGTGAAAAACTGTTCTGAAAACATAATGTAATATAAGCAGGGTATCATGATTTCTAGTCTTTACAAAGCAGAATGACCCTCTAAATAAAATTATGTAAATGTTAACTTTTTCCTACTTTTTTTAAGTTGGTCTTGATGATAACTAAACAAAATTGTATTTAATAAATAATGAATGTAAGCATTTATATAGTAGATGTTGAAGGATGGTTTAATTGTTTTTCTTTTTTTATCCAACAGGAGGACATGAATGGAGGAGAAAAGCTTCATTCAAACAAACTGATATATTTTGATGCAGTTTGTAAACGCTAATCTACATGTTTAGCTTTTTTTTTGTATTTCAATATTGTTTAAATGTATAAATCTGTAAGTTTTTTTTTTTTACTTTTATTTTGAAAACTCACCGAAAACAGCAATCTTCCGGTGGCCCTGTAGGAAATTTTGATAGGGTTGCCATTTTCACCAAATATAAAATCACCCAATACAGTTATTGGGCAATGCAGAACACACAATGAGTTTATTTGCGAGTGCTAAACACCAGAGGAAAAACAACTAGAGTTAAAAAATGGCAGATTCTGTAGTGATGGGGAGCGGATCTTTAAACTCCGGAAGCGTAAATATCTCCTTTCATTTCTGTTACCTACAGTCTACTAGCTTAGCCAAACAACACTAACGTTAAGAGCTTGTTTAAAAATATGGGCACATTTAAGGGCAGAATTCCCATATATTTAAAAAAATAGACACTTTTTTATATGCAAACACAGTCTTTTTATTATGTAATGCGTAAATATATAATAACCAAACAATTAATGTAGTGAAGCTCTCTAGAAACAATTCAGTGTCTGTCAGAATAAAATCTCAAACCAATTTGGCTTGCCTACATTAACATATTTTTTTGGCTATCATATGCCCAGTCATGCTGCTGGAACAAACTTAAGATGTCCAAAAATGCTTATTAGCCACCACTATCCCTGAAAAAGGTCTTAGCTGATTTAAACTGGTCTCCCAGTCTTGAAGACCAGCAAAACATTTATGCTTGAATAATCTTTTTGATTATATCCATAAATAGCAGCAATCAAAGCTTGGTTTTGAGAGAGTCAGACATTTGCAATTGGACATCCTGATATTTAATACTCTGTTCTTTTGATTAATAATTGCAGCGCTCGGGGAGCAGTAAGACCAGCACAAGTCCAACAGAGAACTATCAGCTGGCTCGGAGACGCACGCTGCAGGTGGTGGTCAGCTCTCTGCTGACAGAGTGTGGCTTCGAGAGCGCTGAGAAAGCAGCGATGGAGACACTCACTGAGATGATGCAGAGCTGTAAGTCCTTCACTTATCTCATTCAAGTCACCTGTAAGATATTATATACCTGTATGAAGTGGAATGCACAG
The DNA here is from genome assembly GCF_023724105.1 of Carassius gibelio. NCBI lineage: Eukaryota > Metazoa > Chordata > Actinopteri > Cypriniformes > Cyprinidae > Carassius > Carassius gibelio. The sequence continues at coordinate 19,725,156 of NC_068418.1, forward strand.
ACCTCTGGAGAGGCAGGGGTGAAATGGCGTTACGAGGAGGGCACAATCTTGGGGATGGGGGGCTTTGGTGGGTGATGTGACATTCAGCCAAGTATGGTGACCCATACTCAGAATTCAGGCTCTGAATTTTAACCCATCCAAAGTGCACACACACAGAGCAGTGAACACACCCGGAGCAGTGGGCAGCCATTTATGCTGCGGCGCCCGGGGAACAGTTGGGGGTTTGATGCCTTGCTCAAGGACACCTAAGTCATGTTATTGCGGCCCGAGATTCGAACCCACAACCCTAGGGTTAGGAGTCAAACTCTCTAACCATTATTGGGTGTATTGGTTTGTTTGGGTGGGTGATATGGCAAAAATGTAAAAAATTATATACTTTTTTTAATATCATGATTTTATCACGATTCTTTGTCTCTTACAATAATGTGTTTTTCAAGCTCTTTAATGATCAGATCAGATGTGAAACAATTAAATAATTATACTGTTTTCTCTGTGAAAATTCCAAAAAGGCTATGTGAAAATGTATTCTCATAATATTTCGACTTTATTCTAAGTAAAATTTCGACTTAAAAAAAAACAAAAAAAAACAGCAATAATGTTACCACTGCAATATGTCTTGCAATTATGTGCCTGCAAAGGTTCTGTGCGACCCTTTTGTTCAATATTCTCTGTGTCTTAATCCAGCTCAAATTGAAATGCCATTTTGATGCCTTCCTTAACTAAACTGGAGCAGACAGAGGAACTTGCTGTTTTGGCAAGGGGCAGGGCATTATTGAAACACTGTCTAAACAGTTCGCCAACCACAACTCACTGGGATATAGATAACCAATAACAACAGATTTCGTTTTTTGGAAGGCGGGCTTTCATCAAACCTGAACTAATTGAGCTGTTTGTGCCAGGATGGGGAGAAAGGTATTGTAATAATGTAAATTATGTAAAAAATAATGCATTTTTCGAACCTGCAAGCATGTTCTAGTACACCACCAAAACAAATTCAAGACATTGTAAAAGAGCATAATAGGATTCCTTTAAATAATCAGTAAGGCTTTGAAGCAGATGAAAAATTTACTTTTGTAAATAAGTGCAGTGTCCCCTTAGAGTAACTCTACTGCCGAGTTAACACTGTGCACGCCGCTGCAAGTGTAGGTTTATAAAAATGTCATATTTATGTAATTGTTTTTATTTTGATTCCAGAACAAACATGTTTCATTGTATGTGTTTTCTATATCAAGAGTCTGATTATCTTTTGATAGATATAACTGAGGTTGGACGATGTGCGAAGGCAACCTGTGAGCACACGGCTAGAAGCTCCCCTACACTCTCTGATGTGGTCATCACACTGGTCGAAATGGGTTGGTTGCCCTTTTATCAATATATTTTATCTTAAGTAATACAAATTTCACTTCTTTATGTGGTTGAATCACATTTATCTGTCAATGAGATTTTAACTAATAATGGTTTAAGGTTTACTTTTTCTACAATCGTAGGTTTTAATGTGGATACTCTTCCAGTGTATGCCAAAAGATCCCAAAGGATGGTCATAACTGCACGTAGGTTTACCACTTTTTACGAATTCATCTGTCTATCCTATATATTCTATTTATTTCTTTTTAAATGTAATCTTCTGTGTTTAACAGCTCCAATAACAAATGTGCCAGTCGTCCCAAAAGCCCTCATTGCCGGACAGAAGCGCACTCATCCAACATACATCCCCAGCCACTTCCCAGAATTCCCAGATCCTCATACATACATCAAAACGCCAGTGAGTTATTCTGCTCTCCTGATGCCATTGTGTGACTTTCAGCTTAACAACCAGTTGAAGAACATGCATTTTGCTTCAATATATTATCTCACATTTGTGTTTTAGACCTTTCGAGAGCCTGTGTCAGATTATCAGGTGGTGAGAGAGAAGGCGGCATCGCAGAGGAGAGATGTGGAACGTGCGCTCACACGCTTCATGGCCAAGACAGGAGAGACGCAAAGCCTTTTTAAGGATGACATCAGTACATTCCCTTGTGAGTTTTTCTGCCCCAGATACTGCCAGTGTCCTATTATACTTTGACTACCCTTTTGACTTTTTGGTGTTTTTTTATTCATCTGTCTGTGTGTAACAAGTGATCGCAGCAAAGCCGAGTGCCATCCCTTACCTGAGTGCCCTGCTGCCCTCTGAACTAGAGCTTCAGACAATGGAGGAGACAGATTCATCTGAGCAGGATGACCAGACAGACACTGAGAACAACTCCAGTAACGTCAGTCAGGCAAGCATGAAGCATTTTTTTCTTGTCAAAACGTTTAAGCAAAAACTGGTCTGTCAAAAAACATGTCTGTTGTTTTTTCAATTATTTTTTTCCTGTAGGTTAAGTCGTGTGTGTGTGTATGTATTTGAAGTACAAAATACTATTTTTCAAAAAGTATTTTTTTTCCAATGCATGTATTTGAAATACTGCCCCCCCCCTCTCTCTCTCTATATATATATATATATATACATACATTTATTTATGTATGTATATAAATTTATGTATGTATGTGTGTTTGTGTGCAGTAACAAAATTTTGTATTTTGTTTTAATCATTTTATTTTAATAATGACCTTTTTAATATAATTATTATTATGATTATTATTATTTTAATAATCATAATTAAGTTTTTTTCTTTATTTCTTTTTTTTTTCTAGGATGACCATAGTGCAGATAAGGAGAATGTAGTGCTGCCGCCTGGTGGTGGTGTGCCTTCAGGGAAGGCCAATGAGGAAAACATGATTGACAACCCATATCTTCGGCCAGTAAAAAAGCCCAAAGTGAGAAGGAAAAAATGAAAATTTATATATTGACTCGGCTACTTCTATCAGCTGATTAGGATGGATGATGACTTAGAACGCGCTAATCACATTGTGCCCCTTGAAGTTACAGCTACAGTGGTCCATCACGTTACTGATGTTTGATTCATGTAGAAGGACAGACTGTTCTGTACATCTGAAAAATATTAGATGGAATTCAAGCAGGCAACTTCTCTAAAGTGTAACAGAGCTTACAGTTGTTTTTTGGTAGTTTGTTTTGATAACCCTTCCCTTGAAATATCATTTAGTTTTTACGGTTCTAAACAACACATCAGAAACATAACATTCTCTTTTGATTTGTGTGCACTTGTTACTCATTTGTGAGTGATGGTAGTAAATGTCTATCATTGTTTATTTTAAGGCATCGTTTTAAAATAATTTAAAAATTAAACCAAAATGTGGAAACATCTCCATTATGAGCATGTGTCTTGTGTTCTGTTATTCTACTCACTACTGCATTAGTTTAATTTTAAGTAATGAACCTCAAAAATAAGGTTTCACACTGGACAGAAATAGGAAAACTTCTTTTATAAAGCTTTAATGTTTGTATGCATTGACAATCAAACTGAAATTTTAGTGGTAGCATTTTAGTGTCATCAGTAAAACAAGCTTAGATATGCCACCCTGTTCTTCTGTTTCCTAAACTCTTTGTCATGGTAGAGCTGCATGGACACAAAACACATCAAGTTAAAAATGGGGGAAAAAATAAATTTATCAGCGAACATATCAACTAAGGAAAAAAACGTCACACTCAACAAACAGGCTGATGTGTTTATACTTTTTTGTTTTGTTTGTTTCTTTCACTTATAACCTGAAGAAGAGTGTAAGATATATCTGTACCTCTGTACGCAGTGCTCTTCTCTCCAGCGATGGCACTTTTGACCAATCTGGAGAGCCGAATTTCATAGGCCACAACACCTTCCTGCTTTGGATGTTATCTTGAACATATGCCCCTGGACTAAAAAAAAAAAAAAAGAATATACGTTAAATATCTGAAATTCTTTTAATCTTATTTTTTTTGTTCTCATATCATGCTAACAAGTAAACCATCAGGTTTTACACAAGCTTGTGTTTTCAAGATGGACAATCCAAATACCTAGACATTCTGAAATTCATGCTGATTTTTCAGTTCAGCTTACACTTTGATTGTTATTCTGGTAATATTTGTTTTTTTAAAGCAAAACAATTACAAAAAAGCATTTTGGACCCCATTATTTCTCTTTATTGCTTTAGTTGTGCTTTGCCTAAAAAAACAGTATATAATTCAAAAATTATGTGGGAAAATAAATTCTAGATGAGTGGAACTCAACCAAGGGCTCAGGGAACGCAAATTAATAACATATAAAAACTTTATAGACATTTTTATAATTAATATACATTTTCCAAGTATACATTTACCAAGCTCTAAAATATTTTATCAGGTTGAAAATAAGAGTGAAATATTCTTCAAAATCCCTAATCTTTTTTCAGTAACACAAACAACTGCAAAAGTCAAGGGGCACAGCCTTCAGTTATTGTTAGTGCGGGCCCTGCAGTAAAAAAAGTCATACCCAGGGCTGGAATTTGTATTTGAATATCTAATAATTCTTGCAGTGGTACTATTGAATGGTGCTTTTCCAGGAGGACACACTTTAGACCAAGTCCAGTCCTGCTGATATTTCTGTGGTGAAGGGGTGGCCGTCTATAAAAACATGCGATACATAAAAAAATATATACAATTTATTTAAAACAAACTAAATGGTTGTTACCTTGACAATTCATACCTTAATTTGAGGCAGAAAGCGCGGTGCAGTGCGCGCTCCTAGCACATATCCCTTCTTACTCTCAGGTCTGTGTTGGAGCTCATATGTAAGAGTACCCACCTGGGAACTGCTAAGTTAGGTGAAAGGAATAACACATTCCATAACTTTTAAGTTATTAACTGTTGTGGCTTCCTGCATACTCACCGTGTGGTTGTCGTAACATCCGGGTCCTAGTTCCTGGGAGCCGCAGAGCGCGAGCATTTCATTGCCCATGCGATCAGGCGCAAAATGTGTGGGAAACATCAGGCGTTTCTGGCAGCTACCGAACGCGACCCGTGGAGCTGGAAGACAGGGGCGGAGCCAGAAGATGTAAACATTCGGGGCTTAGCCTAAACCTAGGGGGCTGCAGGGGTGTACTCCGCAGGGAAGATTTTTTTTCCCCCATTTATGTCAGCTAAATGCACTATTATTCAGGCTGTTTGAGATAACAGAATGCCTAAAAATCTATACACTATCTGGGAAAATGATGGTTACTCTGAAAAAAAAAAAAAAATTCACCCAGTAGAGCCTACAAACTATTTTGTATTTAATTGTTCTCCAGCTATATTTCTCAATTAATCTATCTTCTTATCCCACTAATGTGCCGAGAACAGTTGTAAAACATGCCCTGAAATAACTTAGCATTTGATACATTGTGATATATTGCTTTTGAATCTCTCTCTGGCCGGTGAGGTTTGCTGTTACGAGTTCCTTTAAAAAAAAATTATGTCCATAATGTTAATTTCAGGCGGTTAGTCAGTGAGCTCGCTACGACGGCGGTGAAATAAAAAGCCCACCAGCCCCTAATGACAACGACGAAGAAGATGATTTATATTCTTCGTTAGTTTTTATCGGCAGTTGGCAAACAAGCGAAGTGATGCGTGATGCTTTACCGTCCGCCACAACGCACAGTAATAGAGCTTTTGTTTCTTTTCTTTTTTTGACGCTCCAGTCTGAGAGACTGAGAGGAAATGAAACAAAGTTGAAGTTATTTAAAAAAATCTAAAAGATTCGGGGCTTTTGACAAAACATTCGGGGCTTAAGCCCCATTAGCCACCCCCCCGCTCCGCCCCTGCTGGAAGATTGATAAAACAAATGATAAAATTCCTTTTTTCAAGCAAACGATGCAGTTTATCCCGGTTATGGATAATTTACCTGCGCCCCGTGTCGTCATTGCGTACTGGTGTTTACTGGTTACCATGGTATCCAGGTGCAAACGAATGCTGATGATGTGGATCAAATGGAATTCCGATGTATGCAGAAGCGGTGTAAGAAGAATCGCGGTTCAATCAAGCAAACAATGCATTTCACGTGAAATTAAATCCATGTAAAAGTGATCAATTAATGATTATGTTTGTTTTTGATTTTACCGAAACATTGGTACAGTAAGTTTAGTAAAGAAAAGGATGCCTCATAAATAATGTGTCGGGAACAGAGACAGAAAAATAACTAACGTTAGCGAGGTAACATGCCTATAGCAGGGCCTATGGGTTTTACAGTAGTATTTATAGTATTTACAGTCTCCAAAATCATTTGGTAAGTTACTCTTCAAATGAATGAAAGTCATTTTATTAAGTAACAACAGTACTATAAATCCAAATACATGATCTTGTAAAATGACTAAATTTTGAAAAATGAATAGTTTTATCATTTAAACCTAACAAAACCATTTTTTTGGATGCTAATTGTTTAAGTGTGACTATTTCTTTAAAATGAATTCTACTTGGTTTAATATAATGCTGTGATGTGTACACCTATTTAAGTATATGGCTGTAGTGGAGATACATGAACAACCAATGATAAAAAATAAATACTGTAAAATGGGAACACAGTTTGTACAGTTAAAGTGTGATCGCTTGTATATAAAATTCAGACTGACAACTGCTAAAACTATAGAAATAACTTTGTCTGAAACAAACCGCTACACGAAGAAACATCTGAGGTAAGATCTCACCCAGCTTTTCAGATTAAGATGTCTGCCAATCTTAAAACTTCACATTCACATGATATATCATATTTTAGCAATCACCAGATGACACAACTGCCTTTCACAACCATATATCATGTCAGCATGTGAGAAAATGCTGGGTTTGTGAGTAAAAACATTTATTGTTATTATTGATTTACTAGGAATTATATTAAACACACACACACACACTCATCACAGTTTTCAATAAATTAAAACAATTATTTTCTCCAAGGGTTGGATTGATTTTCAACATCTTTATAAAGTTGATTCATTACATGATTCACAACTTTCACTTAGAGATCTTAATGAAATCTATAAAGCTGCAATGTTTGATCTCTGTCACAGAGCATGATCTGCATCAGTCGGTGATGAAACAGCCTTTTCTTTAGCATGCTATTTCTGTTTCTCTTTACTTTAAAGCTGCTTTGAAACAGTTTTTTACCCCCCCCACCCAAAAAAAGCTTAATCTAAATAATGCAGTTAAAAATAAATCTGCCTCTCCTCCTTCACACACACTGATGTCCTTTGAACAATCATATAACATGACACAGCTTATTACAGTAACATTTAATGGGTTGAAATAAATCTATAATCAAATATATTGTTGATTAGAACTATATAAAAATGCCCAGTTATATGTTTTATAGGAAAATAAATATAATATGTACAGAAGTATATAAAATACTATAAAAGCTCTTGTCAGTTGTAATTTGGGCAGTTTATTGATCTTCACTGAGCAGGTGTTTTTGTCATTGTATTGCTAATCAAAATGGTAAAAGTACAATATATGGTCAAAACATGCAGATAAATATTCTGAAATGCTCAATACTCATAGTATATAAAGGCCATAGTATTTGAGATTTCCGGGTTAAAAAAAACACTTTTATGACCAATCAAAGATCACAAAACTTTATCTACTGATAAAAAGGCCAGGCATAAGGAAGTAAAATTTATTATTTATTTTATATATTTATTATAACAGAGCAGATGGTAACAGGAAACACATATAAAATGTGGTTTCTTGTGTCTCCTATACTAATTTTTTTTTTTTTTTGGGGGGGGGGGGTTCATGTATGTGCAGCAAACAGCATGTCTGTGGCTATAATGGCAGTAACAAGTCTCTGTACTTGTAGATCTATTCTGCCAAGACCAAATACTGTACATCGCTCTTGCTTTGTCCATTACAATGCAAATCTCTTCATGACAGAATTGTGTTGGTGTAACTCCAGAAACCAGATCAGAAACACTTTACTTGGGATGACCACAGAACATGGTCTGGGAAAGCTCTACGAGTGTGAACGTGTAAAATCATACAATTCCACAACAAGAACAACTTCTGGAATTTGTTTGGAGTCTCAGTTGGGTCTTAAAGGTGATTGAACATATGATCATAAACAGTAAAATGGGACAATATAGAATCATAAAACATCTGCAATTTACAATCAAACAGGTTAACAATCAACAAAAGATTTGTTATCTGTTTTTTACAGATGATAATGGATCTGTGTGTATTATAAATACAATGTGCACACACCTCTTCTTTTCAGTTTTCCGCCAGTTTCCTTCTGTTCACAAATTCAACATGCTGGTGCAAAAGCTAATCTGGATCATTTGTAAGTATTCATTTATGATATAAAAGGTTACTTCACTTCCAGAATGTTAATTTCCTTCTTTTCTGGAAGTGGAGTAATCCTTTAACTTCAATGATTTCAGATGTTCAATTTAGTGTTTCAATTGGTTTCTTGTGATTTTGACTTTCAGTGCTGCTCTTTATGTGTCAGCAAGGTAAGAATGCTAGTTTACTATATATGGTACAAACTTTCAAGTACAGAACAAAATTAAGTAATTGTATTATCTTCTTGCATGTTTCCTCCCTGCAGGAGTAGAAGCAAAAAGAGCAGTGGTCTGTGAAGGAAAATCTATGCGCCTCAGCTGTGGTGAGTAATCCAGTAATTTCTAAGTTATATATTTGGTCTTTTGTGCCTAAATAGGACCATACGAGAGAACCCGGAAGGAATTGATTGATTAATTATTATAATATATTTTTTTGTGTCAGTTTTGGGACTAATAAAGGTCATTAAAGCCAACTATGGGCGGACTGATCGCACAACATGCACTCGGGGGATGTCAGATGTTCACACCTCAAATATGAACTGCTTCCAAAGATCATCCCTGCATATAATGTCTTATCGGTATGATTAACAAATAGCAGAGAAAATAGTTTGTTTGCAATTTAATTTTATGCATACTTTTACCAAGAGCAAGAAAAATATAATTCTCATATCAATGGAATATGAAAGTTATTCTGAAGTACTTGTCATTGTCTGTCCAGATGTGATGCAAGAAAGAGATGTTCTGTTCCTGCAGTGAACTCAGTTTTCTCTGATCCTTGTGCTTGGACTTATAAATACCTGGATGTGCAATATGTCTGTGTCTAAAAGATACATTTTGAAGTTGATTATTAATCATAACATTATTTAGCTTGAGACATACTATGTAGATGATAACAAATACTAATCCAAATAAGTGCTACTGATCCTGGAAGTGATGTATTTGTATAATTTAGTGACTACACTGTCACATAAATGTATTCTATACAGTATGTTTTGTATGAAAAGAAAACTTTTTTTTTCTTTCTTATAAAGTTATAAAGATATAGGAATAGTTGTTGCTAATCTTGTTTTTAGTTTAGGAAATATTAATTCAATATAATAATATTATATATATATATATATATATATATATATATATATATATATATATATATATATATAAACATATAGATTCAGATTTGTTTATTAACCAAGTTATTATCCAAAAAGGCTTCATTTTCTATACGTGTAGTACAATTTCATTTAAATTTTCTTTTTGTTTTTGAGGTGTTTTTTGTGTGTGGAATTCTCTCTGTTAGATTATCTGTGTCTCTTTTAGATAAATCTGTCAGACACACTTTTGTGTAAATGTAACTAATGCAGTTGAACATCAAACTGTATAAAAAGAAATAAAACGCTCTCTACTCTGAACTGAAACTCAGTACCAACAAACCCCATTGAGAACAATCAAGAGATCTGGAGGGAGAACAACTCAAATTCTTGTAGAAGAATACAAAACATAATAGTTTATTATTTAATTTTGTATTTCTTTTAAAACAGTGTTGTAACAATTTGTCTGTAAAAAGCACAATAAAAATAAGTTTTGTGCACTAAAACAATTCTGTCTGACTTAGCTAAGTTTTATTGACAGCCTGGAATCAGGGCCGGATTGTAACGACTGGTGAAAAGAGTGGCAGGAAGCAAGTGCGAGATAATGAATATTTAACTATAAGAATGACACAGTACATGAAGATGTAAACACAGATGATACTTGGCCGGGGATACACAGTCCAGGAAGAGGTAGGTGAGTGGAGGATCCGAAGTGCGGTGAAGAGTTGGCAGCAGGAGAGGGTGACATAGGAACTGCGGGGAAGCGAGCCAAGAGGTAAGTGATGATCCGATGGTGTGATGCAAAGAGTGGACGGGGTTCCGGGGAGACACGGACATCCAAAACGCAGAAACACACAAGAGAGCAAAACATCTGACGAGTAACAGGGAACAACGCTCTGACAAACACAAGACACTAGACAGGAAAATATAGGGATGAGTAATGAGTGACAGCTATTTCTGATGACAATTAGCGGAGACGCCCACATGAAACAATCAGTGCTGACGCGTAACACACAGACTTCACCCACATAGTGAAAAACCCCGAGATCACGGTTTACCAACCGTGACACAGATTAAGGTGGCTGCAGCAGGCCCATTCCTGAAATAGGCCCAGATGAAAATAGACAAGAATTTTCCGGAAGCTGAACAGTTTTTCTTTGCTATATTAACCTCAAAATAATTCTTCATTTGGAGTCCGACTTTCGGACGCATATATACTGCGATACTTGAATTTGAATTTTGAATTATTTTTTTTATTTGATCAGGGACAATGCACAGAAAAAACATTAGTCTAAAAAAGAAGAGATGCCATGTGCCAGGTTATAGCAAAAAATGCAAATTTCCACCCACAGTGCCTGGACAGGTAGATGTTATAGGCCCTATGTACAAGTTCATAAAATATATACAGAATAATACATAAAATCATTACTTCACTCACATCATAAAAACACACTCCACTTCAGGAATCACTCACTCACTCACTCACTCACTCACTCACTCACTCACTCACTCAGAATTTACATTGTTCATATCACAGTCAATTCAGTGCGTACAGGTTTGCTTTAATAATAACCACTGTTTGGTCAGGCGTGTAAATGTACTATAGTTTGGAAGAATATTCCAAAGGTTCGCTGCTTTATAAAAAAAATATTGTTGACCATATGTGGTTCTACGTTTTGGAACGCTGCACTCTACTCTGACTGTCGACCGTGTGGCTCTAGAAATTCTCTCCGAATTTAATGTGACAAATTTTCTCAAAGGGGGAGCAGCGATGTTATGGATAATTTTAAACATTTAATAACTTATTAGTTATCATCAGTGTTCGAATTGCATGGGGGTCTGGGACATCAAGAACCACCCCCATAGGGCCCCAAAAATGACCCTAAGGGGGGTCCCTTGGTTTTTCATTAAAACTAAAATAGAAACAATACTTGACATAGCCTTATCAATTTTTTTTTATCAAAGTATCGCACTGCCTGTTTGCACCATGAGAAGATGATGGCTGCTTCAAAGCTCCAAAACAAAAGAATAGTAAAGTATGTTAACATAAATATATGACAAAGATTTTTGGTACATATTATTTTTAAGGTGTCTAGTATTAATATATGAATTCACAATTATTCTGTTTTGTTGAGTGTGGACACAGAATAAGTAAACATGTTGATAGAAACAATAGTGACACGTGGGATAACACTTTTTTGTATCTTAATGTGTGTGTGTGTGTGTATAAGATTTTTTGACGACTGCAGAAATAATTTAAGTTCAGTATACACTATCTCTGTGGTCACAATTGTGACCAGACATAAAACACACTTTTCCATAAAAAATACAAATAAAAAAAGTAACTATTGATTATTTCCAGGGGTTACTAATAACACATTATTTTTATGTTTTCAAAGGTTTGGGATTAAATGGGTAAAGTCACACTTCACGTGAATGAAAGTTATTTTATCAAATATCAACATATAAATCCAAATACATGATCAGGTCAGAAGACTTCATATATAGTCTTAAGGGGACTTTGGTCTGGTGTCAAGGTGATTTTAATGGATGTATAAAGTCCTCAAAAGTATACATGTTCTAACATGAAATTTTGAAAAATATATATGAATATTTGTATAAATAAATTAAAATCTAAGAGCAATTTTTTTTTTAAATCATTTGTTTATAAAGTGCCATAGCATATTTCTTTAAATTCCAGGTACAATATCTAATGCAATGGTATTCACACATCTTTTAAAGAGCCAGTAAGATGAAAATTCTAAGCTTCCTATCCCTGTTTATAAGTCCTGTACAACAGGTTTAAATCCATCCAAGGTTAAAAAACATTGTCATTTTGTCAAAATATCATTTTAAAATTACCTCAATTCTCAGAGATCCCCAAACGGTTCGCACGAAGCTGTTCAAAAGATTCAGTTTCCTTAAACCCCACCTTTCGGTAGCATACTGTGTTCTGATTGGTCAACTTACATAAGCAGTTTGAATTGGTTGTTCCGTACACACCTCCAAGGTAAACTATGCGTTAGCATCTGTTTGGGGTGAATTATGTCTTATTCCTCTCACCGCGAAGCAAACAGTAAAATAAAAAACTTGAACAGTCTCGCTGCTTTTTCTTCTGTGTGGGTGTATTCAAACCGCACGCTTTCAGCTTGAATCTGAATAGCGCATTCAGCGCGGGGGCGTGGTCACATTAGAAGGGAGACATGAAAAACAGACATTGCGTTGTTTTCATATGGATTACTTTATCACAGAATATCTGTTTTCAGCAGCACTTGTTTAGTTTTAAAGTAGACATGTCAAGCTTTCTATAGATATCTCTCTCATGTTTCTTCGATGAGTATTCACGGAGTTACACTTCATTTTAATGACGTGTTTGTACATGACGATCAGCGCAGACAGGCTGCAGACAGCACACATACTGATAAGACGCTCTGGAGAAAACAAACACATAACTTCATAATCATACTTCGCGTTGTGATTCGGAGATGCTCGTTGTTCTAAATTAAGTTGGTAATGAACCCTCTTTTATGGCCAAACGCTTTGAAAAATCCCGCTGTACTCGCCGAGATTAGAAAACCAGTCATCAGTGAAATGTTGTGAACACAACAAGGATTTGTTGTACTGCTCTGGTATTGTGGTGAAAATGAATTTTAGCCATTGGTTCTCCTGATCTTCATTCTTTGGCAGTGAAAATAAAACAAATGGTCTCCTCGACATGATGCTTTCACACCAACCAGAGCGTCTGTGTGGGGGGTGGGGCAGCTCAGAGTTCCGTTTCTCCCAACACGGTAGGCGGAGATTATTATGCAAAGTGCTCCTAGTGACGTACATAGAGATGGGCAAAAGATTTGAAATCTATAACGACTTGTTTCAGCGATTCAGAGTCGACTCTTTACTTTAGAAGCCAATAACTTTATAAATCGTGTACTTTTTGGTTTAATTACTTTGCACATTGTTTACACAGATGGACAGCTACATCATACACTGTAATACAGGTAATTTTTGATTTCCCATCGTGTGGCTCTTTAAGTGTGTCTGTAGATGCATGAACCATCAATGATACAAATGTCTGTGTTTGTGTTCTACACATAAAGGAAAAATAAATAAATACTGCATGAACACCGTTTATACAGTTAAAATGTGATCGCTTAGACATAAAATTTACATTAAGAAAGCTAGAAGTAACTTTGTCTGAAACTAACAACTAGAGGAAGAAACATCTGTGGTCAAAGTATGAATGCGTATGATCTCAGTATAAGCTTTCAGAGGAAGATGCCAGCCAAACTCAAAATTTCTACACATGGCATTGGCTTATCATTTTTTAACATTCACCAAAAGATGACACAACTCAGGGAAACATGCCTGGGTAACTTTAATTTCCTCTTTTCTAATCAGTTGTCAACAGAGGGTGATAGATCCTCTGGGTTTGTTATAAATACCATCTGCACATGAATGGTAAATGGACTGCATTTATATAGCACTTTCAACAGACCCCATGGCCATCCAAAGCACTTCACAACTTGCCTCACATTCACCCATCAGCAGTGTCAGCCATTCAAGGCACCATCCAGCTTGTCGGGAGCAGCTGAGGTTAGGTGTCTTGCTCAAGGACACTTCAACACTTGGTCAGATGGAGCGAGGGATTGAACCACCAACCTTCTGGTTTGTAGACAACCTACATGAACCACTGAGCCACTGCCGCCTTGAATGTAACTTTGAAGCCCAGATTTTTTTCTTTAATTCAGTTTGTTATTTCATAACCATATGGTTTTGCTTTATTTTGATGACCCCTTCTACATCCTGTTGACTAAGTAATGTTTACATCCATCAAAACATGTTCCCAAAAACATGTGTTTCCCAAAGGATATTTATAAAAATAAGCAAAGCATTGTTTTTTTCCCGTTTTTTATTTTATTTTTAGAAATTAATCTTTGGGAGCAGTAGTGGCAGTGTGCCAATTCTCATTAATAAGCAAACTGTGTGTGTGAATGTAACAGCACACTAAAAAACTTAGTGATCATTTTCACTTGGAAATAGCTAGTAAGTTTCACAAATAATACAAAAAAACAAAAAACAAAAACAAAGCAAGTAACACGTTAATTAAATGTAAAACTTTGAAATACATTGACTGAAACTGTATTTTTTTTTTGTAAAGCATATTTTGCATATTAGTTAGTTATCAATTGTGAAATTATCATCAACGTTTTTCTGTTTCAGTGAAGGGTGTTATTTCTGTTCATAATGCCAGGGATCATGTAACCTGCCCTCATAAATTAGCAACTACAACACACTGTTACTTTGATCAGACTGCCTGTATGCATTCCAGGTACAGCAGAAACATGATCAGACTACAGTCACTTAAAAATCAAACAATGGAAAATGTACAAAAAATGAAAGTGCAATAAGATTTTTTTTTTTTTGTAAGGTGCAAGGGAAAGAAGTCTTGTCGTACTAGCTTCAAATTTGGAGTTATCTGATCCGTGTGTAGGCGTCTATAAGTACCTGGAAGTGACGTACTCTTGCAAAATCGTTTGTGAGTAAAAAAGTATTCTTATTACTGATGTTTATTTATTTTTCTATTTTCACATAAGAGTAGTGGGGAATAAATAAAAAATGACGTGGCATTGATTAGTTTTAACAGTTTTTGTTTCTCTGAGGGTTCGATTGATTTTCAGCATCTTTATAAAGTTGGTTCATTGTATACTTTGACTCAGAATCTAAGTGAAAACTATAATGCTGCAAGGCTTGATTTGTCTAAATGTCACAGAGCATGATCTTGCTGATGCATCAGTTGGTGAGTAAACAGTATTATTTCTGTTTCTCTTTTCTTTAAAAATGCTTTGAAACTGAATACATTTGAATACAATGAATGGGATTCCATGCTGTTTCATGCTGCATTCAAAGCTTCAAAACGAATGAAAAAACACCAAACACATAATAAAAGTAGCCAAAACAACTGGCACAGTTGTCCAAATTATACAATAGATTTGTTTAATGAATGAACCAAACTTTAAGTGAAAAAGAGTTTCAAAAGAATCGCTGAGTAATTGACTTTAACTTCAAAATTGAATTTAACTAGACAAAAAAAAAAAAAAAAAAAAAAAAAAGACATCGGCTGAACTTTACTGTGGACAAATCAGCATGATCAGCAAAAACTAGTAGCATATCTGGATGTAACGATTCAATAAACTTACAATGTCATCTAAACCCCTCTCAGATGGAGTCAGGTTTTTACAGCCGATATTTTGCTGTGCCAAAAAAAAAAAAAAAAAGATGGCGGCTCATGACCCAGTTTGGATTTACGCCATTTAAATCTTGCACTCAGGACAGTCAAATTCAAGATGTTTACAGTAAAATCTATTCTGTCTCAGATTCAACCAAACTATTGATTTGTCACGATCGATCTTAAGGATGTATACTTTCATATTCAGATCATCAAGAGACACAGGAAGTACCTCAGATTCGCTTTAGAGGGCAAAGCGTATCAATTCCATGTACTTTCCTTCAGTTTAGCCCTTGCCCCTAACACTTTGCATACTTTCTAAAACCAGTGGTAAAAAAAAGTGGTAAGTGTGCATGCAAGACTCTGCGCACTTTCTGAATGTGTCACGCTGCCAGTCTTTGTTTTCCTGGGTGTTCCCTAGTGAGCTCACTTCCCCTTAGGCACTTCACCATAGGCACTTTAATTCCGCTAGTCTGGTTGTGTCTTCACAGTAATTGCACTCCAATTAGAATCGCACAGGTGTTGACAATTCTCTGTCATTAGTTTCCCTATATAGAGCTGTCTTTCTCTGTTGTCTTGATGGAGTCCTTACCCTATGTGTCTCATGCTCTCGTTCCCTGAGACTTCCTCTACCTTCTTGTTCTTCTGAGTTCCCCGTTTCATCCGGTTCCCTCTTTTGGTTTTTGTTTGTCTCTCATGACTGTTTATTTTGTATTTACCCTTCCGTTTAAATAAATCCCTTACCTGCACTTGGATCCACCCTCTCTTTGTGTTTCATCTAAACCCTACCGTGACAGAAGGACTCCATCCTCAAGGATCCAGCGGTATGTCTGCTGCCATGTACTCATCAGCCAGCAAGCGTAATGGTTTTGAGGGCTCTCGCCTAGTGGTGTTCCGGGGGACCAGGGGAGGTCGCTCCGGAGCAAGCGGTCGAGAGGAGGTCCGGCAGCGATCGCCACTGTGGCCTCCCATCGATCCGAGATTCGGATGGGGGCGGCCATTTCCCCAAGATGTCCCGAGAGGAGAGGGGAAATGCAGATCGGCTGAGCCAGCGCCGTGGTACCAGATGGCCGCCAGTCCTGTACAGCGGCACCAAATGGCCGCCAGCTCAGCGCCACAGCACAAGATGGCCGCCAGCTCAGTCCCACAGCACAAGATTGCTGCCAACTCAGCCCCACAGCACAAGATGGCCGCCAGCCTAGCGCCACAGCCTAAGATGGCCGCCAGCCTAGCGCCACAGCCCAAGATGGCCGCCAGCCTAGCGCCACAGCCTAAGATGGCCGCCAGCCTAGCGCCACAGCCCAAGGTGGCTGCCAGCCTAGCGCCACAGCCCAAGATGGCCGCCAGCCTAGCGCCACAGCCCAAGATGGCCGCCAGCCTAGCGACACAGCCCAGGATGGCCGCCAGCCTAGCGCCACAGCCCAAGATGGCCGCCAGCCTAGCGCCACAGCCCAGGATGGCTGCCAGCCCAGCACCACAGCACAAGATGGCCGACTCAACGCCACCGACTCTCCATCGTAGAGGGCGGAGGAGGAGACAGGCAGCTACTGTTCCTCAGGACCCGGAGAACGTTCCCGAGCGGGCCGCTGCCATCCATGAGGCCATTCCCGATGCGGTGCCCGCTGCTGTTTCGGAGGCGGTGGCTGAGGCTGTTCCCGATGCGGTGCCCGCTGCGGTTCTGGAGGCCGATGCAGTTCCCGTTGCTGTTCCGGAGGCCGGGGCGGTGGCCGAGGTCGTTCCCGATGCGGTGCCCGCTGCTGCTCCGGAGGCCGAGGCTGTTCCCGAGGCGGTGCTCGATGCTGTTCCCGAGGCGGTGCCCGATGCGGTGCCCGAGGCTGTTCCCGAGGAGGTGCCCGATGCTGTTCCCGAGGCGGTGCTCGATGTTGTTCCCGAGGCGGTGCCCGATGCAGTTCCCGAGGCGGTGCCCGATGCAGTTCCCGAGGCGGTGCCCGATGCAGTTCCCGAGGCGGTGCCCGATGCAGTTCCCGAGGCGGTGCCCGATGCAGTTCCCGAGGCTGTTCCCGATGCTGTTCCCGAGGCGGTGCCCGATGCTGTTCCCGAGGCGGTGCCCGATGCAGTTCCCGAGGCGGTGCTCGATGCAGCTCCCGAGGCTGTTCCCGAGGAGGTGCCCGATGCTGTTCCCGAGGCGGTGCCCGATGCTGTTCCCGAGGCGGTGCCCGATGCTGTTCCCGAGGCGGTGCCCGATGCAGTTCCCGAGGCGGTGCCCGATGCAGTTCCCGAGGCGGTGCCCGATGCTGTTCCCGAGGCGGTGCCCGATGCTGTTCCCGAGGCGGTGCCCGATGCAGTTCCCGAGGCGGTGCTCGATGCAGTTCCCGAGGCGGTGCCCGATGCAGTTCCCGAGGCGGTGCCCGATGCTGTTCCCGAGGCGGTGCCCGATGCTGTTCCCGAGGCGGTGCCCGATGCGGTGCCCGAGGCTGTTCCCGAGGAGGTGCCCGATGCTGTTCCCGAGGCGGTGCCCGATGCTGTTCCCGAGGCGGTGCCCGATGCTGTTCCCGAGGCGGTGCCCGATGCTGTTCCCGAGGCGGTGCCCGATGCTGTTCCCGAGGCGGTGCCCGATGCAGTTCCCGAGGCGGTGCCCGAGGCGGTGCCCGAGGCGGTGCCCGAGGCGGTGCCCGAGGCGGTGCCCGAGGCGGTGCCCGAGGCGGTTCCCGAGGCGGTGCCCGATGCGGTGCCCGAGGCGGTGCCCGAGGCGGTGCCCGAGGCTGTTCCCGAGGCGGTGCCCGAGGCTGTTCCCGAGGCGGTGCCTGATACAGTTCCCGAGGCGGTGACCACAAGGCCGTGGTGGTCTTCTGCTCCGCCCTGGGGGACTCTGGCGGTGACCACGAGGACGTGATGGTCGTCCGCTCCGCCCTGGGGGACTCTGGCTGTGACCACGAGGACGTGGTGGTCGTCCGCTCCGCTCTGGGGGACTCTGGCGGTGACCATGAGGACGTGGTGGTCTTCTGCTCCGCCCTGGTGGACTCCGGCCTCGACCACTAGGACGTGGTGGTCTTCCGCTCCGCCCGGGAGGGCTTTGACTTTGACCACAAGGCCGTGGTGGTCTTCCGCTCCGCCCTGGAGGGCTCTGGCCTTGACCACACGGCTGTGGTGGTCATCTGCTCCGTCCTGGTGGACGCCTCAACATGTCCTTCATGGACTTATGTTTTGTGTTTTTTGAGTTCTGTTTCTGTCTGTTCCTTTTAGTTTAGTCTGGCCCTCCTTCCCTCCCCCTGAGCCTCCACCTGTCCGCCTCCCTCCTGGACTCCTTGTTTTGGGTTGCACCTTTCCATTTCTCCTGGTTGCTCCTGTCCCTGTTTTCTGTCCCTCCGTCCCTCCCCCTGGTCCGCCGCCGTTCCACCTCCCTCCTGCCTCTTTTTCTGTTGGGGTTTTCCTGGGTTTAGGTGGAGCATCTGGTAGCTGCTCCGTAGGGGAGGGGGTAATGTCACGCTGCCAGTCTTTGTTTTCCTGGGTGTTCCCTAGTGAGCTCACTTCCCCTTAGGCACTTCACCATAGGCACTTTAATTCCGCTAGTCTGGTTGTGTCTTCACAGTAATTGCACTCCAATTAGAATCGCACAGGTGTTGACAATTCTCTGTCATTAGTTTCCCTATATAGAGCTGTCTTTCTCTGTTGTCTTGATGGAGTCCTTACCCTATGTGTCTCATGCTCTCGTTCCCCGAGACTTCCTCTACCTTCTTGTTCTTCTGAGTTCCCCGTTTCATCCGGTTCCCTCTTTTGGTTTTTGTTTGTCTCTCATGACTGTTTATTTTGTATTTACCCTTCCGTTTAAATAAATCCCTTACCTGCACTTGGATCCACCCTCTCTTTGTGTTTCATCTAAACCCTACCGTGACAGAATGGAAACCTGTATGGAAAGGGTGGACAGAAAGCTTATACAACACAGGCAGGCAGTTCTCCCAACTCCTGAAATGCTTCTCAAAGGGCAAGACCAAATGTTATATTATACAATATTGTGAGAACTTCAAAATCCCTTGCCCAGCCCTTAAAGGGACCACTACCTTTTTCTTGCCTCAGTAATAATAAAGCATGATATGTGAAAATTATGATTAATAAGCCACACTGTAAAAAATAAGTGTAATTTTAACTGTAAAATTTTGTAAAAACGCTACGGAAAAAAACTGATAATAGGTTAACAGTAAGTTCCCGTACTATATACAGGGAAAAACTGTAAAAGATCTAACAAAGCATTTAATGTAAATTTACAGTAAAATTCTGTTAATTATACAGCTTTTAGAAGTAAAAAAAGAACAATTCAATGTATAATTTACAGTCTAAAACTGTAAACTGATATTCCCAGAATTCCCTGCGTGACACTCCACGTTTGAAAGTATTTTGTTTAAATAATCATGTTTTTAAATAGTTCTTGTTATCAGTTATGTACATTTGAGCTTTATGTTACATCTTCTGTTGCTTAATGAAAGTTT
This sequence comes from Carassius gibelio, assembly GCF_023724105.1. Classification (NCBI taxonomy): domain Eukaryota; kingdom Metazoa; phylum Chordata; class Actinopteri; order Cypriniformes; family Cyprinidae; genus Carassius; species Carassius gibelio. The sequence goes on from NC_068418.1 coordinate 19,745,111, forward strand.
TTTGCATTATTTAAGTATCACGTGTGTTACCATGATGGTGTTTTGTGTTTCCATAAATGTGCACCTTCTATATGTTAATATATACTTCTGCTTGTGGTGAAGCTATACTTTTGATGAGCTTTGATACTTCATGTGGCTTTCTCTTATACAGTACCATCTTTATTATTATGGTGGTTGTCAGTATTTTCAAGGTACAAAACAGATTTAATTTTGTGTGTTGTTGAATTTACTGGTTTATATTCACATTTTCTTGTTTGTAAATTACAGCTTTATATTGTAAAATTAACAGTTTTTGATGTAAATGTGTTTACAGTTTTCTGTATTTTTACAAAATTATTCTGGCAACCACAGCTGCCAAAAAGTTTTTGTAAAAACAACAAGAAATTTTTTACAGTGCAACAAGTGCTCCTCTGCTGCCCAGTCATGCTGCTGGAACACACTTATGATGTCCAAAAATGCTTATTAGCCATCACTATCCCTGAAAAAGGTCTTAGCTGATTTAAACTGGTCTCCCAGTCTTGAAGACCAGCAAAACATTTATGCTTGTATAATCTTTTTGATTAGATCCCTAAATAGCAGCAACCAAAGCTTGGTTTTGAGGGAGTCAAACATTTGCAATTGGACATCCTGATATTTAATACTCTGTTCTTTTGATTAATAATTGCAGCGCTCGGGGAGCAGTAAGACCAGCACAAGTCCAACAGAGAACTATCAGCTGGCTCGGAGACGCACGCTGCAGGTGGTGGTCAGCTCTCTGCTGACAGAGTGTGGCTTCGAGAGCGCTGAGAAAGCAGCGATGGAGACACTCACTGAGATGATGCAGAGCTGTAAGTCCTTCACTTATCTCATGCAAGTCACCTGTAAGATATTATATACTATTATATACACGTATATGTGTTTATATAAATGTCATATTTAAGTAATTGTTTTTATTTTGAATACATAACAAACATGTTTCATTGTATGTGTTTTCTATATCAAGAGTCTGATTATCTTTTGATAGATAACTGAGGTTGAAAGTTGTGCGAAGGCAACCTGTGAGCACACGGCTAGAAGTTCCCCTACACTCTCTGATGTGGTCATCACACTGGTCGAAATGGGTTGGGGTATGTGTGTGTGTGTGTGTGTGTATGTGCTTTATTTTATTTTAATAATTACCTTTTTAATAGAATTACTTATTATGATTATTATTTTTAATAATAATCATAATTAATGTTTTTTTTTCCTTTATAGGATGACCAAAGTGCAGATAAGTAGAATGTATTGCTGCTGCCTGGTGGTGTTGTGCCTTCAGGGAAGGCCCATGAGGAAAACATGGTTTGACAACCCTTATCTTCGGCCAGTTAAAAAGCCCAAAGTGAGAAGCAAAAAAAAATAAAATTGACTCGGCTACTTCTACATCAGCTGATTAGGATGGATGATGACTTTTTAGCACGCGATAATCACATTGTGCCCCTTGAAGTTACAGCTACAGTGCTCCATCACGTTACTAATATTTGATTCATGTAGAAGAACAGACTGTTTTGCACATCTGAAAAATATGGTAGAAATATGCAAATGAATAAAATATAAAATCTTTATAGACATTTTTCTTATCAATATACATTTACCAAGCTCTAAAATATTTTATCAGGTAGAAAATGAGGGTAAAATATTCAAAATCCTTATCTCTAATCTTTATTCAGTAACATAAACAACTGCAAAAGTCAAGGGGCCCAGTCTTCAATTATCGTTAGTGTGGGCCCTGCAGCCAAAAAGTCTGAGAACTACTAGAGTAGCTGCTTTTCATTACTAGAACACACATTTATTACAAGATACACTTATAGTCAAATCTTAAAAATAATCATACCCAGAACTGGAATCTGTATTTGAATGTCTAATTGTTGCAGTGGTACTAATGAATGGTGCTTTTCCAGGAGGACACACTTTAGACCAAGTCCAGTCCTGCTGGTATTTCTGTGGTGAAGGGGTGGCCGTCTATTAAAACAGGCAAAGAATAAATAATAATAATAATAAGTAGTGCCCACCTGGGGAATAACTTGTTCTATAACTTATTAACTGCTGTGCCTTTCTGCATACTCATCGTGTGGTTGTTGTAACTTACGGGTCCTAGTTCCTTGAAACGATGCAGTTTAGCCCAGTTATGGATAAATTACCAGCGCCCCATGTTGTCATTGCATCCTGAGGTTATCTGGTTACCATGGTATCCGGGTATAAACTAATGCTGATGATGTGGATCAAATGAAATTCTGATGAAAGCATTATGGTTCAATCAAGCAAATAATGCATTTCACTTGAAATCCATGTAAAAGCGATCAATTGATAATTTTTTTAGTTTTTGATTTTACTGAAATTTTTGCACAGCAAGTATAGCAAAGAAAATGTTTCCTCAATTAGTAAGTATTAGATTATATTTTGAAAAATTTATTATTTTATACCTAACACAATTATTGGGGGGGGTGAGGTTTACACATTTTTAAGTATATGGCTGTGGATACATGAAAAACCAGTGATAAAAATTAATATTGCAAAATGGGAATAGAGTTTGTGATCGCATAAATAAAGTGTGAATAAAGTCTGATTGCTTAGATATAAAATTCAGACTGACAACTGCTAAAACTAAAAGTAACTTTGTCTGAAACAAACCGCTACATGAAGAAACATCTGAGGTAAGATCTCACCCAGATTTCAGATTAAGATGTCTGCTAATCTTAAAATTTCACATACACATGATATTTCATATTTTAACATTCACCAGAAGATGACACAACTGCCTTTCACAACCATATATCATGTCAGCATGTGTGAAAATGCTGTTTTCCTGCATGTTGGTTTATGAGTAAAAACATTTATTCTTATAATTGATTTACTAATTAGAGTAGTAGGAATTATAATTACACACACAACAGTTTTTGAGGCAAGCTTAAATTTACAAACCTCTGTCAAGGGGAGCACTACCTGAGACAGCATATACAAGAAGATTCTTGCAAATGTCACCTCTGCTTCCCGCTCGATGCGTCTGCAAGAAGGGCTATCCAGGTGACCAGGAAGCCCCTCAGGGTGACCTGGCCGGACATCCAGGAAATTCTTTGCAGTGCTTTGTCGGGCCTGATGATCAAGAAGTCTCCCACAGAAACCCATGACCTGGCCACATGATACCGGAAGCATGAAGCCAGAATCAGGTCTATTATAGCGGCTGGACATAATATCGATGAGTGTTTAGTAAACGCTGCAATTGAGCACTGCAAAGAAAACTCACAGAGGATTACTATATACATAACCACCAGTAATTTAATACATATTAACACATTAGCGATGAAAATGCTGAGTAAAGAAAGCCAAAGTGGTGTTAGCTTTAGCTTAGCTCTTTGACCTCTGCCCCTCCCCCGCCTTTATTTACGATCTTGACGCCGCACTTCCGACCAGCCAGGTAGAGTGCATAGCCTCGGGTTTTCTGGAGATCTCAGGGATGAGTCGAGGATTGGTGATAAACCTGTTGGAAAAGTGAACACCAATATCCAAAAGCTCCTGTCGGTCGTACGATGTTAAGACAAAGCTGTTTCAGTATGAACAGACCCGAGATGAGCAGGACAAATACTGCAAAATTGCACAAACCGGAGAGACTCTGAGCCTCGTTATGTGTATGCGCTGCCATCTTGGTCTTTTGCTACCCAATCAGTGCTACCTCCGGTAGTTTATCTGTTTATCAGTCACATATATCTTCATATCAGGTTTTTTTGCCTATTAAAGGTACAGAACGCCACACAGCAACTTGCTGGCACTGCACCAAGCAAAATTCAAATGGAATCATAAAAGTAAAGATCAAGCGCCTAACAAGATCTTTGCACGTTAAAACAAAAGTTTGTTTTTCCCTGTGGCATAAACGGTTATCACGTGTTTGTGGGAGTTCCCAGCAATGCCGAACAGGTCTTTGTATTTATGCCAATGTATTTTTGTATGTCATCATTTGTACCAGACCTCAAAAGTTGCCCAGGCCTGGGCGGCCCCCCAGCTTCCACGATCCCTGACTGTTCATCACAGTCAGGTACAAGGGCGAAGGGAGAAGTAAAATTGTCTCTTCAGGTTCAGGTATGAATTTTTGAAACCATCTAGACCTCTACTCGCTCTGCCCACCACTAGGGAAACTAGAAACACAGAAACTAAGAAACATTCAATAACCAGCGATGTGTGTAGTGTGTGTATGCCTTTCTTATAGTGGGAGACTGATGAGGTGATGAGAGAAAGGTGATTGCAATTGATGATGTGTCCAGGCAAAATATTAACATTCTTTATCAACCTTGTGTGATACAGTTGCAAATTAAACAAAAGTTTGCGTTTTTTCAAGGCATTTTATGACTTTTCTTACTCCATACAAGAAAAAAGTGCAAAACTCACAAAATTGATGTGATGGAACAGTTTAAAATGATATAATAACTGGGCTGAGATGTTTAAAATAATTTAATTTCAGTATACATTATCCCATTGTGACTGGCCATAAAACACACACTTTTCCATAAAATAATAATAATAATACACATAATTAAATAAATAAATTATTGATTATTTCCAGGGGTTACTATAACACATAATTTTGATATTTTCATGTCTGAGAAAATTTTGGGATAAAATGGGTTAAGTCACATTTTAAATGAATGAAAGTTATTGTATAAAATAACAACATATCAATCCAAATACATGATCAGGTCAGAAGACTTTAGATATAGTCTTAAAGGGACTTTGATCTGGTGTCAAAGTGATTTTAGTGGCTGTATAAAGTCCTCACAAAGTATATATGTCCTAACATGAAATTCTGAAAAATATATATGAATAGTTTTATAAATAACTTAAAATCTAACAAATACATGTTTTTTTGTGAATCGTTTGCTTATGCCATAGCCTATTTCTTTAAATTCCAGGTTTAATATCTAATGCAATGATATTCACACATATTGTAAGTGTGGCTGTAGATGCATGAACCATCAATGATACAAATGTGTGTGTTTATGTTTATGTTTACACATAAAGAAAAAAAAATACTGCAAAATAGGAACAGTTAAAGTGTGATCGCTTAGATCTAAAACTCAGATTAAGAAATGCAAGAAGTAACTTTGTCTGAGACAAACCACTAGAAGAAGAAACATCTGTGGTCAAAGTATGAATGCGTATGATCTCAGCAAGCTTTCAGAGGAAGATGCCAGCCAAACTAAAAATTTCTACACATGGCATAGGCTTATCATTTTTTTTACATTCACCAAAAGATGACATGACTCAGGGAAACATGGCTTTCACAACTGTATATTATGTAAGATCATGTGAGAATTAGCTGTTTATCAAGTGAATACAATTCAACCTGGATGTTTACCGTGTAGTTTTCGTAATGCAGTTGATGGGTTAAATATTTTCCATAATATCGTAGAACAATATGACTGAATACCACTCTTTTCTGAACACCAGCTCCAGACACTTTCAAGTACTTTAAAGAGAAGTGGGAACCCTTTTATGAAAACGTTTAAATCAAGATTATGAAGTGTAATTGTAATTTCCTCTTTTGTTATCAGTTGTCAACAGATGGTGATAGATCCGCTGGGTTTGTTTTAAATACCATCCGCACATGAATGTAACTTTGAAGAACAGATTTTCTTTTTGTTCACATGTACCAATCTACCATGCTGATGCAAAAGCTAAGCGGAGTCACTTGTATGCATTGTTCTTTTCTTTCTTTAATTCAATTTGTTAGTTTTTTTTCTGTCTAGTTTTTCCATTTATTTCTGTTTGATTTTACAGTGCTGCTGTTGCTGTGTCAACATGGTAAGATGCCCCATTAATGTACAAAGAAGGCCCAATTTTCAGTAACGGACAAAATGTCATGATTTATTTGGAGTAATTTTACTTTGCTATTTCTTTTCACCTAAACAGCATGTTTCCTCTCTGCAAGTGGCAATGCAAAACAATCAGTGACCTGTGAAGGACGATCTGCATCCCTCAGTTGTGGTGAGTAATTTCTCATATAATGTGTTTAAACTTTACAATGATTCTCATGTTTTTTTTTTTTATGTGTGTAAGAATCTGGACACATACATGTCCTTGGTGCCAACTATGGACGGACTGATGGCAAAACATGCTCTGATGGGAAACCACCTGGGCAGCTCTCAAATGTTAAATGCTCCTCAAAAACAACCCTCAAAAAGATGACAGTTCGGTAATTAATTAATTGATAGCAGATTTTAATACTTTGCAAGAGTGGGAATAACAGCAATACTTCTGTGTCTTTATTGTAAAGTACTTGTGATTATCTGTCCATGAATCAGGTGTAATGGGAAAAAAAGCTGTTCTGTTCAAGCAGTGAACTCAGTTTTCTCTGATCCTTGTGTTGGGACCTATAAATACCTGCAAGTGTCTTATGAGTGTCACACACCTAGTAAGTCAATGGATTGATATACATAATTTCCTAATTTCATAATGTGGTAAAACCTTTTGTTGACCCTGATCATTACTGACCCTTGTTCCTATTTTCCACCTAAATAATTCTAGAGCAGCACATAACTTGTGAAGGTAGCAAGAGTAACATTACCTGTGGTAAGAATCATCTCAAAGTTTTTTTTTTTTTTTCATGTGTGTGTTTTAAATCTTCTTTATACAAATGTTGAATCTTTAGGGGTCAAGTTGTGAATGTGGTTGTCACTTTCGTTAATATATATATATATATATATATATATAATGATTTTGCTTTACTTTGATGGCCCTGTTAACATCCTGCTGACTAATGTTTACATTGATGTTTACTTGCAAAGTTACTTACAGTCAGTAGAATGTCTTTTGGGAGACTATCACAAAATAGAGTTAGCAAATATTATGCAGACAGTCTACTAACTCTCCAATGAGAGTTAATATGAGTTGGCATGTAAATGCAATATTATTTAATCAACAATGTTCAAAATGTACCAAAAATATATGCGCACATCCAAAAACTTTAGGTGCTCAATCAAATGAAGCACTTCACTATAATTACACAAGAATCAACGCATTGCCACTTAGTCTCCCAAAGATTATTTAAATAAGCAAAGCATTGTTTTTTGTTTATTTTTAATAAATTGATCTTTGGGAGCAGTGGTGGCAGTGTGCCGACTCTCATTAATAACCAAACTGTGTGTGTGAATGAAACAACACACTAAAAAAACGTAGTGATAATTTTCATTTGGAAATAGCTAGTAAGTTTCACAAATAATTACAAAAAACAGCAAGTAACACGTTTAATGAAATGTGAAACTTTGGAATACAAAGACTGAAAAGTTTTTTTTTTTTTTAAAGCATATTTTGCATGGTAGTTAGCCATCACTTCACTGTAAACCCTAATAAGTTCACAGAACTGAAAAAAAAAAAAATAATAATAATATAATAACAAAAACATGTAAGTGATGTTTTTAAATGTTTTAAGTTTACATAAAATTTAAAATTACATTTCCAGTTGCCTTAATTTATTTAAATGTTATCTTAAACAATTATATTTCTTTACTTATAATTAGGGAGTAATTCACTCAAAATTGTACCTTCTTTTTAACTCCTATAATGTGGGAAATCCACACAAATTTAGTCTTTTGTTGTCCATCCTCAGCTTAACCACAGGCACTACTCTTCTCGACAACAGTAACACTACAAAACCAACATAACAGAAACCTTGGTAAATTCTAATATAACACAACATTTAAGTACTAACTTATGTCCCTCTATGTTAATCTTGTGTAAAAACACACAAATAAAACACTTAATTTCTACATTTATTTTCCTTGTTTTCTGATGCAAAGCATGCTGGGAACTAGAAAACGCAATCATTTTAAGTTCACCTTACTACAAATTCTTTTTGAGTTTACAGAACTTATTCAAATTAAGTCCAGTGAACTTTCATTATTTTTGAGTGTAATCAACTAATTTCATTTGATTAATTTCACTGTTCGTTTTACAGTGTTGTGAAATTATCATCAAGGTTAGTTTTTCTGTTTCAGAGAAGGGTGTTATTTCTGTTCATCATGCCAACTATGGACGGCGGAATCTTTTAACCTGTCCTCATGAATCAGCAACTACAACACACTGTAACTCTGATCAGACTGCCCGTTTGCGTGCCAGGTACAGCCGAAACAATATTCAAACTAGAGTCTCTTAAAAAATCAAACAATGGAAATGAAAGTGCAATAAGAATTTTTTTTCTTTGTAAGGTGCAACGGAAAGAAGTCTTGTCATGTTGAAGCTTCAAATTTGGCGTTGCATGCTGATCCATGTAAAAAAGTCCATAAGTACCTGGAAGTGATGTACTTTTGCAAAATCGCTTGTGAGTAAAAAGTTTTTTCTTATTACTGATGTTGATTTATTTTTCTATTTACAAATAAGAGTAGTGGGAAATAAATTAAACAGATGGTAGTTTTTTTTGTTATGAATGTTATTTTCGGGTTAGATTGATTTTCAGCACCTTTATAAAGTTGGTTCATTGTATACTTTGACTCAGAAACTCAATGAAAAGAATAATGCTGCAATGCTTGATTTGTCTAAATGTTACAGAGCATGATCTGCTTCAGTCGGTGAGGAAACAGCCTGGAAGAGCAGAAGCAGCACATCCTTTTCTTTAGCACTATTTTATCTGTTTCTCTTTCCTCGAAATCTGCTTTGAAACTGTTTATTTCAAAAAGCTTCAGACAAATAAATGGCAGTTGAAATGAAATCTGCCTCCCCTCCTTCATACACACACACACACACACACACACACACACACACACTTGTTTGTTTTTGTGAAAAGTGGGGACTCTCCATAGGCGTAATGGTTTTTATATTTTTATATTCTATGGCCCTACACCTAATCCTAACCCTCACAGGAAACTTTGTGCATTTCTACTTTCTCAAAAAAAAAAAAAAAAAAAAAAACTTTTGAGCGTTTTGAAAAATAGGGACAAGGGTTACGTCCTCACAAGTGACCCTCTCCTTGTAATACCTGTGTCATACTCATGTCATTATACAGTTATATTATATATAGGATTGTGTCCTGATATAGCACAAAAACAAGAACACACACACACTGGTGTCCTTTGAACAGTCATATGACATGACATAGTTTATAATAAAACTAATAAAAAATAAAATAAAATGCATTAGGTCTATACAGCCAATTTTACCCTTCATGACAACTTTGAGCGGGGTTAATTTTTTTAATAACTCATCCATTTAAATTATATTAGGCATAAAAGTTCTTCATAATGAAGGCCGTGGCCTTCAAGTGAGACAAGTGCATTGCTGCTGCTGTCACTGCTTGTAGAGCATGATTTCAGCAAACAGCTGTCACCGTGTCTGGTCTGTGTTTCCCTGGGTCTCCACTAGTGGTCTCACTTCCCCAAAGGCACCTCACCGCAGGCACTACAATTCCCACAAGGCCTTGTCCCTTCATCACAGTAATTTCACTCAGGTGTCTTCACTTCATTACCCTGCCTATTTAAACCGGTCTGTTTCTGTTTGTTTCATGGAGTCCTTACTTTCTTGGTTTCCTCACGGTCCTTGTATTTTCAACTATTTCCTGTTCCTGTTCGTTTGTTTTTGGACTGATTTTTGGATATGACCCCATGCTTGTTTGATTCAGATTTTTGGATTACCCAATAAACTTCACTGCTCTTGGATCTCTCTTCTCCTGTGTCCCAGTCGTTACAACAGCTCCCACCTTTTTGCCCCGCCTACTTTTGGTTTCAAAAACACTTTTCGGAAACCTAAGGGTGACGTCACGGACACTACATCCATGTTTTATACAATCTATGATTTTTCCCCATTCAAAACTATAGGAGTGACACTCTTGGGTCGTTGCTGATAAAGCAGCTTTTCTGACAGTGCTGCTTTGTATACAGCATTACAGAGGAAACCACTATTTTTACCGCTCCAAAAGCAGCACCTTAGTTTTATCGTGGCCATGACATAATAACTTGTGGGAATGTGATAATTTGTCGTGGCCATGAGATATTAATTTGTGGGTGAGACGGAAAGAAGTCTTGTCATGTTGTAGCTTCAAATTTGGCGTTCCATGCTGATCCATGTAAAAACGTCCATAAGTACCTGGAAGTGATGTACTCTTGCAAAATCGCTTGTGAGTAAAAAGTGTTTTTTATTACTGATGTTTATTTATTTTTCTATTTACAAATAAGAGTAGTGGGGAATAAATTAAACATATGGTAGTTTTTTATTAGTTTTGAATGTTATTTTCGGGTTAGATTGATTTTCAGCACCTTTATAAAGTTGGTTCATTTTATACTTTGACTCAGAAACTCAATGAAAAGAATAATGCACTACAGAACGTCATATTAACTCGTGGGAACGTCATATAATGTCGTGGCCACAAGATCATTTTGTCAAGGTAACGACATCCTTATGTCGTGGCCTCGAGATGCTATGTTGAGGGAACGACATGTTTTTCTCGTGGCCAAGAGTTTAATACGTAAACAAACCTGCATGCCCATAGCAACCCAGGATCATCTGAGATGGATTCATTCATATTATATTTTTAATTAAGAAATTATTATATTATTTATACATATAAAATGTATGCATTAACATTTTATGCATTTATGACATTTTATGTTAATGTCGAGCATTTACAGTATGCTATTATTTACAAAAGTATTCAGAATGTTAAGTAAAGAGATCGAAATTGAAGCAAAAAAGGAATATAAAGAAATTAAAAAATATAACCAATAATAATAGGCTAATAATAATAATAATGTACACATATTACATGGAAAATACTATCAGTTATTGGACTTACAAGACTGTAGGATGGATAAAAAAAGTTTCTATATTTTATTATGCACTTTATGTCATTATTTATTTATGATAAACTTCATTTGAATGCTGACAAACGTATGTAATACAGCCCGGTAGCCAAATCATATGGTTAATATAATAATTACTGAATTAAAAATATAATATGAATGAATCCATCTCAGATGATCCTGGGTTGCTATGGACACGCAGGTTTGTTTATGCATTAAACTCTTGGCCACGAGAAATGGATGTTGTTCCCTCAACATAGCATCTTGAGGCCACGACATAAGGATGTGGTTACCTCGACAAAATGATCTCGATGAAGATGAACACGAAATTCACAGCTAGGAGGGGGTAGTGATGCTGGGTGTAACTAAAAAGGTGCCATTGTCCGGTGAGTCTCATATCATATAATCGTATTAACTGTTTATCTCCTGAACTGCAACTTTCTTTACCACGCTATTCAGCGCCAATCCCGCCATTCAGACAATTTCACTGGTTAAGGTAAGGTGTGAGGTAGGTTTAGGGGTTAGCATTGTTTGTTGCATATTAAAGAAACACTTTAACTGACACAACTCATAAAAACTTCAGAATCAGCTGTGGGGCAGAGTTTGCACTGAAGTGGATTGGAGGGGAAATTATGCATCTTTCAATGGGAGGAAGCCACGGCCTATTTTGGAGCCACCCCCCCTCCCTGTATTTTGGATCAAATAAATAAAAATAAAAAAACATTAAAAATCTTGCTGTTCAAAAACTTTTGACCGGTAGTGTATGTTTAACAAAAGAGATGTTCCAACTATCATAAAGTCTGAGCAGTTGAATGAACACCAATTTTGGGGATTGCATATTTCTGTTATGATGGTTTTTACCATTTTATAATTATAATTTGATGAACACAAGCTTTTGAAAAGAAAAAGAAAGAAATGTAATATTTGAAGTTTAATGACAGTTTAATTCTCTTTAGTCCGTTTGTTTCCCCCAGAGAATCAGATCGATTGTAAATGAATGCTATTCCTGTTTGTTCGCCAGCTTTAATACATTAAAAGATTAGCTGCAAAACTTTTCAGACAAGTATTACTTAAAGTTAATAAAAATGTCTGGTGAAATGTGAAAGTTTAACGAAATCATTAGAATTAAGCTAGAAAAGCCGCACAGACCATTTATCGAATCGGACCAGTGTATGAAGCTGCTCGAGCTTCATACACTGCTGGTATGTTCATTTTATTTAAAAGTCGCAACATTTGCCAAGTGTGGTAACCCATACTCAGAATTGGTGTTCTGCATTTAACTTGTTATGGGGGTGTCCCCACCAAAGCTGAGACCAAACCTACGCCCATGCTTGTACATTTAAATAAAATATTTTAAAATATATTTGTAAATGTGTTATTTGCATATTAAAATAAAATATGTGATTTACCACCAAAGTAGTTTCAAAATATGGTTTTATTAAGTAATACTGATGTTAATTAATATAAATAATGAACTCAACTGTTGGGTAAATTTTAACCCAACAGGACTTTAACCCACACTAGAAAGTCCACACATTCTTAAATGATTCGGCACAAGGAGCAGTAATGTGCCATTTATCCTTTAATTACAATTTCTGAAAAATGTCTTATGATTTAGATAGAAAACATCTTGGGAATTTCATAATGATATAAAATTTGATGTATCATTTAGGCTCATATGGAAATATGATGCACGAGTCATAATGGCTAAAAGTGTCCCACATTATAATCCAGCCATGTGCATCTCATCAGTAAAGACGGTTCTGTAATCAGAGGCAGATCTCCATCACCTGGGAGCTTTCACATGGAGCAGCACACAGAGCCGTTGTTCACTGAATGCTGCGCAAAAACCACTATCATATTTGGCGCACTTTGCGCATTGATCAAAGGCTATGTTTAGTAAATGGTGCTCCATGTGAAGCGCCCAGGTGATTGAGATTCACTGCTGATTACAGAACCTGCCTTCCTGATGAGATGCACATTAAATATCACATGCGATTTGTTGTGCAGCATTTCTGCACAAGTCCAGATTTGTTTTTGTTCAAATGTTCCAATCTACCATGCTGGTGCAAAAGCTAAGCGGAATCACTTGTATGTATTGTTGTTGTTTTTTCCTTTAATACAATTTGTTACTTTTTTGTCACACTTTTTTTTTTCTATTTGACTTTACAGTACTACTGTTGCTGTGTCAACATGGTAAGGTGTGCTGTGGATTGTACAAAGAAGCCCCAATTTCCAGTAATGGACAAAATGTAGTGTGTTTTCCTATTTAAAGTAATTTTTTTTTTTTGCGAGCAGCATGTTTCCTCTCTGCAAGTGGCAATGCAAAACGATCAGTGACCTGTGAAGGAGACTCTGCATCCCTCAGCTGTGGTGAGTAATTTCCCCATATACCGTGTGTTTTAAGCTTCACAATGATTCTCATGGTTTTCTTATGTGTGCAAGGCTCTAGATTCATAAATGTCCTTCGTGCCAACTATGGACGGACTGATGGCAGAACTTGCTCTGCTGGGAAACCTCCTGGGCAGTTCTCAAATGTTCACTGCTCCTCAGAAACATCCCTCCAAACGATGGCCACACAGTAATTAATTGATGGCAGATTTTAATACTTTGCAAGAGTGGGAAAAACTGTAACACTTGTGTCTGTATTTGTGATTCTGTCCATGAATCAGGTGTAATGGAAAAAAAAGCTGTTCTGTTCAAGCAGTGAACTCCGTTTTCAATGATCCCTGTTTTGGGACCTATAAATACCTGGAAGTATCTTATGAATGTCTCAAACCTAGTAAGTCAATGGACTGATACACGCAATTTTCTAATTTCATAATTTGGTCAATGCTTTTTGCTGTTACTACTGACCCTTGTTCCTATTTTCCACCTAAATAAATCTAGAGCAGCACATAACTTGTGAAGGTTTCAGAGCTGACATTACCTGTGGTAAGAATCACTCCCCCACCCCCCCCCCCTCTTATTTTTTTATAAATTGATCTTTAGGAACCGCAGTGGCAGTCTGCCAACTCCCATTAATAATCAAACTGTGTGTTGTGAATGCAACCGAACACACACACACACACACACACAAAAAAACCCAGCAAGTAACCCATTTAATGACATGTAAATTGTTGCAATATGAATTTTTTTTTTTTTTTTTTTTTTTTTTCATGTGATGGTTTGCTATCACTTGACATTATCAAGTCAGTTTTTCTGTTTTAGGGAAAGGTGTTATTTCCGTTTATTATGCCAATTATGGACGGCGGAATCTTGCAACCTGTCCTCATAAATTCGCAACTTCAACCCACTGTAACTCTGATCAGACTGCGCGTATGCGTTCCAGGTACAACCGAAACAATATTCACGCTAGAGTCCCTTAAATCAAACAATTGAATATTTTACACTAAGTATTTTATTTTTATTTTTTTTAAGGTGCAATGGAAAGCAGTCTTGTCATGTACAAGCTTCAAATTCGGAGTTTTCTGATCCATGTGTAGGGATCTATAAGTACCTGGAAGTGACGTATTCCTGCATACGAGTTTGTGAGTAAAACTTTCTTATTGAGATTTACCCTATTCTTAAGAGTAGTTGGGAATAAATTCAGCAAATGGCAGGTTTTTTTTTTTTTTTTTTTACTTCTGAGGGTAAGCTTTTCAGCACCTTTTTTTAAAAAAAAAAGTTGGTTCATTGTATACTTGGACTCCATCTCAGTGAAAAACTATAATGCTGGATTTGTCTGACTGTTACAGAGCATGATCTGCATCAGAAGGTGATTGAAATGGCCTGGAAGAGCAGAAGCAGCGTCCTTTTCTTTAGCACACGATTTCTGTTTCTCTCTTAAATCTGCTTTGAAATGGTTTCTTTCAAAAAGACTCCTACAAATAAACTGCTGTTGACCTGAAACCTGCCTCCCCTCCTTCACACTCACACACGGGTATCCTTTGAACAATCATACAGGTGCTGGTCATAATTATATCAAAGTTGATTTCACTAGTTCCGTCGAATTTGTATACTATATTTATTACATACTTGTAAATTTCAAGTGTTTTTCTCCCCCAATTTTGTTTATAACCGACAATTAAGAATCCCAAATGCAGCATCTCAGAAAATTTGAATATTGTGAAAAGGTTAAATTTTGAAGACATCTGATGCCACACTCTAATCAGCTAATTAACTCAAAACCCCTGCAAAGGCCTTTAAATGTTCTTTAGCAACTCCAACACAATCCCCTCTTTACCTGGAGAGGATTGTGAAACAAAACTCATTCAAAAATGTGGGGGAAATTCACAAAGAGTGGACTGAAGCTGGAGTCGGTATTTCAGGAACCATTACACACAGATGTATGCAAAACATGGGTTTCAGCTGTCTCATTCCTTATGTCAAGCCACTCTTGAACAACAGATAGCGTTAAAGACAAAAAGGACTGGACTGCTGCTGAGTGGTCCAAAGTTATGCTCTTATAGTAAATTTTGCATTTCCTTTGGAAATCAGAGTCTGGAGGAAGAGAGGAGAGGCACGCAATCTGCGTTGCTTGTGGTCCAGTGTAAAGTTTCCACAGTCAGTGATGGCTTGGGGGCCCATTTGCCATCCAAATTCAATTCATGCTAACAAATTAAATCATCAGGTTTTACACAAGCTTGTGTTTTCAAGATGGATAATTCAAATAGACTTTCTGTAATTCATGCTGATTTTTCAGTTCATCTTACACTTTGATTGTTATTCTGGTAATATGATTTTTTTTATGCAAAACAATTACAAAAAAGCATTTTGGACCCCATTATTTCTCTTTATTGCTTTAGTTGTGCTCTGCCTCAATCCTGTATATAATTACAAAAAATAATGTGGGAGAATAAATTTTATATGAGTTGCACACAACAAAGGGCTCAGGGAATGCAACTGAATAAAATATAAAACATTTATAGACATTTTTAGAATTAATATACATTTTCCAAGTATATATTTTCCGAGCTCTAAAATATTTTATCAGGATTTAAATGAGAGAGAAATATGCTTCAAAATCCCTAATCTTTGTTCAGTAACACAAACAACTGCAAAAGTCAAGGGGCCCAGCTTTCAATGATTGTTATTGTGGACCCTACAGCCAAAAAGTTTGAGAACTACTAGAGTAGCTGCATGCTTTTCATTACCAGAACACACATTTATTATCAGATAAACGTATAGTCAAATGTTAAAAAAAAATCATACCTAGGGCTGGAATCTGTATTTGAATGTCTAATGTCTAAAATTGTATTTAACATTCCATAAAACAAGACATCAAACAAACAAACAAACTGTAGGCCTAATAAATCAAGCAAACATGGGTATGCACATTTAACCAGGAGTATAAAATCTGAAGTTGACTTTGTAAAAAGAATTGACTATTTACAAGCCAAAACATAGTGTCCCAGATTTGAGCTTGAGCTGTCCCACACTAGAAAGTCCACAAATTCTTAAAAGATTTGGCACAAGGAGCAGTAATGTTCCATTTACCCTTTAATTACAATTTCTGAAAGATTTTTATGATTTAGTTAGAGAAAATACTGGGCATTTCATAATGATATAAAATTTGATGTATCATTTAGGCTCATATGGAATTATGATGCACAAGTCAAAATGGCTAAAAGTGTCCCACATTATAATCCAGCCATGTGCATCTCATCAGTAAAGACGGTTCTGTTATCAGAGGCAGATCTCCTGGGCGCTTTCACATGGATTCAGCCGTTGTTCACTGAATGCTGCGCAAAACCACTATCATAATTGGCTCACGTTGCGCATTGATCAAAGGCTCTGTGTAGTAAATGCTGCTCCATGTGAAGCGCCCAGGTGATTGAGATTCACTGCTGATTACAGAACCTGCCTTTCTGATGAGATGCACATTAAATATCGCATGCAATTTATCGTCCAGCATGTCTGCACACGAATGAAACCAAGAAGTCCAGATTTGTTTGTGTTCAAATGTTCCAATCTACCATGCTGGTGCAAAAGCTAAGCGGAATCACTTGTATGTATTTTTTTTTTCTTTAATACAATTTGTTACCTTTTTGTCACACTTTTTTTCTGTTTGATTTTACAGTATTGCTGTTGCTGTGTCAACATGGTAAGGTGTGCTGTTAATGTACAAAGAAACCCCAACTTCCAATAATGGACAAAATGTAGTGTGGTCTTTTTTTTTTTTTTCTCAAACAGCATGTTTCCTCTCTGCAAGTGGCAATGCAAAACGATCAGTGACCTGTGAAGGAGACTCTGCATCCCTCAGCTGTGGTGAGTAATTTCCCCATATACCGTGTGTTTTAAACTTTACAATGATTCTCATGGTTTTCTTATGTGTGCAAGGCTCTAGATTCATAAATGTCCTTCGTGCCAACTATGGACGGACTGATGGCAGAACTTGCTCTGCTGGGAAACCTCCTGGGCAGTTCTCAAATGTTCACTGCTCCTCAGAAACATCCCTCCAAACGATGGCCACACAGTAATTAATTGATGGCAGATTTTAATACTTTGCAAGAGTGGGAAAAACTGTAACACTTGTGTCTGTATTTGTGACTCTGTCCATGAATCAGGTGTAATGGAAAAAAAAGCTGTTCTGTTCAAGCAGTGAACTCCGTTTTCAATGATCCCTGTTTTGGGACCTATAAATACCTGGAAGTATCTTATGAATGTCTCAAACCTAGTAAGTCAATGGACTGATACACGCAATTTTTCTAACTTCATAATTTGGTCAATGCTTTTTGCTGTTACTACTGACCCTTGTTCCTATTTTCCACCTAAATGATTCTAGAGCAGCACATAACTTGTGAAGGTTTCAGAGCTGACATTACCTGTGGTAAGAATCACACCCCCCCCCCCCCCCCCTTATTTTTTTTTTTTATAAATTGATCTTTAGGAACCGCAGTGGCAGTCTGCCTACTCCCATTAATGATCAAACGGTGTGTTGTGAATGCAACCGAACACACACACAAAAAGACCCAGCAAGTAACCCATTTAATGACATGTAAATTGTTGCAATATGAAGCTGGGTTTTTTTTTTTTTTTTTTCTCCATGTGATTTGGTTTGCTATCACTTGAAATTATCAATGTCTATTTTAGGGAAAGGTGTTATTTCCGTTTATTATGCCAATTATGGACGGCGGAATCTTGCAACCTGTCCTCATAAATTCGCAACTTCAACCCACTGTAACTCTGATCAGACTGCGCGTATGCGTTCCAGGTACAACCGAAACAATATTCACGCTAGAGTCCCTTAAATCAAACAATTGAATATTTTACACTAAGTATTTTATTTTTATTTTTTTTAAGGTGCAATGGAAAGAAGTCTTGTCATGTACAAGCTTCAAATTCGGAGTTCTCTGATCCATGTGTAGGGATCTATAAGTACCTGGAAGTGACGTATTCCTGCATACGAGTTTGTGAGTAAAACTTTCTTATTGAGCTTTACCCTATTTTCAAATGAGAGTAGTGGGGAATAAACTCCAACAAATGGCAGGGTTTTCTCTTTCTCTGAGGGTAAGCTTTTCAGCACCTCTTTTAAAAAGTTGGTTCATTGTATACTTGGACTCCATCTCAGTGAAAAACTATAATGCTGGATTTGTCTGACTGTTACAGAGCATGATCTGCATCAGAAGGTGATTGAAATGGCCTGGAAGAGCAGAAGCAGCGTCCTTTTCTTTAGCACACGTTTTCTGTTTCTCTCTTAAATCTGCTTTGAAATGGTTTCTTTCAAAAAGACTCCTACAAATAAACTGCTGTTGACCTGAAACCTGCCTCCCCTCCTTCACACTCACACACACATGGGTATCCTTTGAACAATCATACAGGTGCTGGTCATAATTATATCAAAGTTGATTTCACTAGTTCCATCAAATTTGTATACTATTTATTACAGACTTGTTTTTTTTCTATAATATTGTGAAAAGGTTCAATATTTAAGACACCTGATGCCACACTCTAATCAGCTAATTAACTCAAAACCTCTGCAAAAGCCTTTAAATGGTCTCTAGCAACTCCAACACAATCCCCTCTTTACCTGGAGAGGATTGTGACACAAAACCCATTCAAAATGTGGGGGAATTTCACAAAGAGTGGACTGCAGTTGGAGTCAGTAATTCAGGAACCATTACACACAGACGTATGCAAGACATGAGTTTAAGCTGTCGCATTCCTTACGTCAAACCTCTTGAACAACAGATAGCGTCAGAAGCGTTAAAGACAAAAAGGACTGGACTGCTGCTGAGTGGTCCTAAGTTATGTTCTCAGAGTAAATTTTGCATTTCCTTTGGAAATCAGGGTTCCAGAGTCTGGAGGAAGAGATCTGTGTACAAGGACTTTTTAGGGCACTTCATGCATCCTGCTGCTGACCAACTTTATGGAACTGCAGATTTAATTTCCCAACAGGACTTGACACCTGCACACAGTGACAAAGCTACCAGTACCTGGTTTAAGGACCATGGTATCCCTGTTCTTAACCCTTTAACTGCCCCAGCAAGAAATTTGAAATTTTTGTTTGCATTTCTTGTTCATGTTGCTAGTTATCACACTCAACGTATTTTTTTTCCATCACATCCCATAATTTTTTTTTTTATATCAGCCTCTACCAAATGGTTGATATGTCACTTAATGGTAAAAATACCGGAATTCATAGACATACTGTAAAGATCAGAAAATAAACTATAATACTAATTTATAAAAAACAAAGCAAAATAATATAGTTTTGTATATTGAATATTCTTTATTTATTAAAGTATGGCATGAAATATTTCAGGTTTTTCAGATAAAAATGTGAATGTCTTATGTCATATTTACATAATATTTTACATTATCTGTGCTTTTTGAGGTGTCACGGTTATGGTTACGGTTAAACTCATGTTAATTTGTTATCTTATTTTTCGCGGTTAAACTGAATGTACGTTAGTCTCCTAAAGAAAGCATCTCGGTTACGTATGTAACCTTGGTTCCCTGAATAGGGAACGAGATGCTGCGGTGACATCACCACGTATGGGAACACCTCCGGTGTGACGAATGTCTGAAGCCCTATACCATCCCGCCAATCCTATTGGCCAAATGGCGCATAGCACCACCCTACGCATGCGCACGCATGATATACCTGGGTGCAGCACACCATTTCGCTCAGATTTCATGACTGAAGATGAAGAAATTATCAAGGTACGGAACGGCCAGAACCGCAGCATCTCGTTCCCTATTCAGGGAACCAAGGTTACATACGTAACCGAGATGTTCCCTATCATAGGTCACTTCGATGCTGAGGTGACGTCACCACGTATGGGAACGATATACCAAAACGTCTGACGTACCTGAAAACTGAGATCCGAGGAAGCATCTGCTCAAGCGGAGAGAACCCGGGAGCCAGGAGCCATCCTCACATCCAGACTGTAGGACTTGATAAAAGTGCTCGGTGAGGACCATCCTGCCGCAGCACAGATATCATCCATAGAAGATCCACTGAGAAAAGCTTGAGAAGAAGCCACAGCTCGAGTGGAATGAGCCTTAATTCCTAAGGGCGAAGCGAGTCCGCGCGCCTCATAGGCCAAAGAAATTGCCTCCACCAGCCAATGGGACATGCGCTGCTTTGTAACCGCATGGCCCTTACTTTTATGTCCAAAACAGACAAACAGCTGGTCAGATTCACGCCAAGGGGCTGTACGATCCACATAAGTCTTTAAAGCTCTCACAGGGCAAAGACTTAGATCTCCTGACCCAGCCTCAGCAGGTGAAAAAGCTTCCAGGACCACTTGCTGAAAGCGAAAGGGGTTAGATGCGACCTTAGGAACATAGTTAGGCCTGGGCCGCAGCAGCACCTTCACAGAGCCCGGTGCAAATTCCATGCATGAGGGTGAAACAGAAAGAGCCTGTAAATCCCCAACTCTCTTGAGGGAGGATAAAGCCATGAGAAGAAGTGTCTTCAGTGTCAGGAATTTATCCGATACGGTCTCCAAGGGCTCAAACGGATGCCCTGATAAACCTAGCAACACAATGGATAAATCCCATGAAGGAACTCGCACAGAGCGGAAAGGCATCAGCCGTCGCGCACCCTGTATGAAACGAGAAACTAGTGGATGACGCCCCACAGAGGCACCGCCTATGTATTCGTGGTAAGCTGAAATGGCTGCCACGTAAACCTTTAAAGTGGCTGGTGTAACGCCATCCGAAAAACGCTCCTGGAGGAACTCCAGCACTGAAGCCACTGGGCAGTAAACTGGATCCACATTATGATTGCCACACCAGGCTGTAAACAGTCTCCACTTGAAAGCATATAAGCGTCTCGTAGAAGCTGCTCTAGAATTCAATATAGTCTCAGTGGTTTCAACAGAAAGACCGGGACATACTAATGCACTCCGCTCAATGGCCACGCCCACAGTTTCCACAGATCTGGCCTCGGGTGCCAAATCAGCCCCTGTGCTTGTGATAACAAATCCTGTCTGAGGGGAATCTCCCACGGAGAGCCCGCTAGCAGACTGATCAGATCCGCAAACCACGGCTGCGTGTGCCATCGCGGAGCCACCAGCAGCAGCTGTTCCACTCTGTCCCGCCGTATTCTGCATAATACCGCTGGGATCAAACGAATCGGAGGAAAAGCATACAGACTGGTCCTGGGCCAGCTGTGAGCTAACGCATCCACGCCCAGAGGCGATGGGGAGCGTAGGGAGAACCATAGCGGGCAATGCGTAGTCATGCTCGACGCGAATAAATCCACTTTCGCTTTGCCGAATACCCGCCATAAAAGATCCACCGTCTGGGGGTGTAATCGCCATTCTCCCTGTTCCAGAGCCTGTCTGGATAGCAAGTCCGCTCCGAAATTCAATCGTCCGGGGACATGAACGGCCCGGATCGACAGAAATTTGTCCCGAGACCACAGAAGAACATGCCTCGCCAGCCTGCACAGGGGGCGAGAGTGCAATCCTCCTTGATGGTTCAGATAAGACACAACCGCTGTGTTGTCTGATCTGAGCAGCACATGACGACCAATCAGCAGATCCGTGAAATACTGGAGAGCCAGAAAAACTGCCCGTAATTCCAGTCTGTTTATGTGCCAGCCGCGCTGAGCCGCCCTCGACACACAGCTCCCCAACCAGTCAAAGACGCGTCCGTCGTGACAGTCTCTCGGAAAGCATAAATTCCCAGTCGAACTCCTGACAGGAGAAATTCGGTTGACATCCAAAATTTTAGCGACATCACACACCGCCGTGTCACCGAAATCGTGCGATGCGGAAGACAACGGGGTGAAATATTCCGCCTTTTTGTCCACCACTGAAATACCGCTGGGATCAAACGAATCGGAGGAAAAGCATACAGACTGGTCCTGGGCCAGCTGTGAGCTAACGCATCCACGCCCAGAGGCGATGGGGAGCGTAGGGAGAACCATAGCGGGCAATGCGTAGTCATGCTCGACGCGAATAAATCCACTTTCGCTTTGCCGAATACCCGCCATAAAAGATCCACCGTCTGGGGGTGTAATCGCCATTCTCCCTGTTCCAGAGCCTGTCTGGATAGCAAGTCCGCTCCGAAATTCAATCGTCCGGGGACATGAACGGCCCGGATCGACAGAAATTTGTCCCGAGACCACAGAAGAACATGCCTCGCCAGCCTGCACAGGGGGCGAGAGTGCAATCCTCCTTGATGGTTCAGATAAGAAACAACCGCTGTGTTGTCTGATCTGAGCAGCACATGACGACCAATTAGCAGATCCGTGAAATACTGGAGAGCCAGAAAAACTGCCCGTAATTCCAGTCTGTTTATGTGCCAGCCGCGCTGAGCCGCCCTCGACACACAGCTCCCCAACCAGTCAAAGACGCGTCCGTCGTGACAGTCTCTCGGAAAGCATAAATTCCCAGTCGAACTCCTGACAGGAGAAATTCGGTTGACATCCAAAATTTTAGCGACATCACACACCGCCGTGTCACCGAAATCGTGCGATGCGGAAGACAACGGGGTGAAATATTCCGCCTTTTTGTCCACCACTGAAAGGGGCGCATTTGAAGCAATCCCAGACGAATCACGGGGGATGCTGCTGCCATTAGACCCAAGAGCCTGAGGCACAATCTCACTGTCACCGTGCGACCCGCTTTGAAGTGCCGCACGCATGACGCAATCGACTGAGCGCGCGGGAGAGAAAGCTTCGCTGTCATCGCGCGAGAGTCCAGATCTATTCCCAGAAAAGTTATCCGTCGAGAGGGAGTTAAAACACTTTTCTTGAAATTTGTGCGTAAGCCCAGGCTGTTTAAATGATTCAGCACAAGATCTCGGTGAGAGTGTGCTTGAGTCCGCGATTGCGCTAGCACCAGCCAATCGTCCAAATAATTCAACACACGAACGCCCTGGAGCCGCAACGGGGCCAGAGCTGCGTCCATGCATTTTGAGAAAGTACGGGGCGCTAAAGCCAAGCCAAAGGGAAGAACGCGGTACTGATACGCTTTGCCCTCTAAAGCGAATCTGAGGA
The DNA here is from genome assembly GCF_023724105.1 of Carassius gibelio. Lineage (NCBI taxonomy): Eukaryota > Metazoa > Chordata > Actinopteri > Cypriniformes > Cyprinidae > Carassius > Carassius gibelio. Next base: position 19,768,343 of record NC_068418.1, read on the forward strand.
ACTTCCTGTGTCTCTTGACGATCTGAATATGGAAATACGCATCCTTCAGATCGATCGTAATAAACCAATCGTTTGGTCGGATCTGAGACAGAATAGATTTCACCGTCAACATCTTGAATTTGCTCGGCCTGAGTGCAAGATTCAGACGGCGTAAATCCAGAATGGGCCGTAGTGCCCCCCCTTTTTTTTTCGGTACCACGAAATAACGGCTGTAAAAACCTGTCTCCATCTGAGAGGGGTGTACTTCTTCTATAGCCCCTTTGCTCAGCAGAGCTGACATTTCCTGTCGCAGCACCGCCATTTCCGTAGACTTCACCGTAGTGGAAAGAATTCCGCGGAAAGGAGGCAGGCCTTTCCGAAACTGAATGGTGTATCCGTGACAAACCGTGCATAACACCCATTGAGAAATGCTGGGCAAGCGTTCCCACGCGGCCCGAAACAATATTAGCGGTTTCAAAACTTCCGCTCCCTGCAACGCTGTCATACGCGTTAAAACGACCGGACACGAAAAACCTGTGGTGTTCGTGCACCGGGGAAGCATATGCGCAAGAGTCGTTGCGTCCCGTTGAGTATAATCCTGAAACGTGTCCACGGCAAGAATTAGGCCAACAGATGGAACATCGGGCTCTGCCGCTAACGAAAAAGCGGCGGCTGCGCGAGCCGTCATAAACGGGCCGTTTGTGTAGGGTCCTTGAGTCGTCCCTCGAACTCCAAAAGCAGGATTGCGCAGAGTGTCTGAGGGAGCGTCTGTCATTACAGCTCGATCCAATGCTGCTCGAGGCGCTGTTTGCGGCGAGACAGTCAATGTTTGAGCATGGGGACTGCAATGAGAGTGTAGGATGCGCGAAAGCGGTCCGACAGCGCTCTCTAGCGGAGGGCACAGTCCCTGGCAAGCAGCAAAAAGATCAGGAGCTGCTATTCGGTACCCGAGAACGAGAGGCTTTTGCCGTCGAGGTCAGGTTCAATCTTTTACGTTGACGCTGGCGTGCCGGAGGAAAAACCCTAGGGACCCAGTCCTTACGAGGAGGCGCCATAGGTGTGGGCTCCTCTCGAGAGGCTGCTCGCTGACGGTGAGAGGAGGTTGAGCGAGAACGCGCGGGCGCTTGCCGGCGTTCAACCTCCCTGGTTCTGCGGGGAATCAGCTGGCGGAAAGCGGCTGATTGCTGTTTCGCTGCCCTGAACTTCTCCACTACTGACGTGACAGCCTCACCGAACAACCCATCCCTGGAGACAGGGGCATCCATAAGGAAAGATTTATCCTTCTCCTTAATATCGGTGAGATTAAGCCAGAGGTGGCGCTCAACCGAAATCAAACCGGCCATAGTACGGCCCACTGCACGAGCGGTATGTTTGGTAGCACGTAGCGCCAAATCCGTAGCTCTGCGCAGTTCTTTCGCTGCCTCCGGTGTGATGCCTTCACCTTCATCCAATTCCTTCAATAACTCCGCTTGGTAGGCCTGAAGGACCACCATAGAGTGGAGTGAAGCAGCCGCTTGACCAGCCGCCATGTAGGATTTACCCACCAAACTAGACGTGACTCGACACGCCTTCGAAGGAAGAAGGGGGCGAGACTTCCATGCCGCGGCCGAACTAGGCGCAAGGTGTTCGGCGAGAGTCTCTTCCACCGGGGGCATCATAGTGTAGCCATGGTTCGCCATATCAGAAACGGTGGCAAAATCCGCGGCCGCAGCATTAGTGATCCGCGCCGAAAACGGCTGTTTCCAGGACCTCGAAACCTCCTGGTGGAGGTCCGGGAAAAAAGGTAAAGGCCTCCGGGGCTGTGTAGGTGTCCGACTAGTTAGAAAACGGTCGTCCAGCTTAGAAGAAGGTTGGGCCTCGGCCTTGTCAACCTCCCAGTCTAGCCCCAATTTACCCACCGCACGAGAAACCACGTCCAACAGCTCACTGTAGGAGGGGGAAACACGCCTCTCCTGTCCGCTAGGAGGAAGAGGGCTAGTGTTGGTCGCGAAGTCCTCAGACCCCGAGGCCGCGGTGGATAAAACGTTGTCGTCATAGCGTCCACAACCGAGAATACTTCCACCCTAGAGCGCAGTACTCTGAGCCGCAGGCCATCACATTGGGGACAGGAAGAAAGGCCGCTAAGCGCCGCCTGTGCGTGATGTAGACCAAGACATACTACGCACCTGTCATGAGTGTCCCCCGCCGTGATGTACCTGGTACATGGCTCCTTGCATTTGCGAAAACTCATCGCGTCCGCTAAGAGGAGTTAACACTGCTCGAAGAGATCGCTGGAGAACGCGAGATGATTGGGCACAGATGATTCGCTATTCCTGAAGGAATGAAATCTGAGCGAAATGGCGCGCTGCACCCAGGTATATCATGCGTGCGAATGCGTAGGGTGGTGCTATGCGCCATTTGGCCAATAGGATTGGCGGGATGGTATAGGGCTTCAGACATTCGTCACACCGGAGGTGTTCCCATACGTGGTGACGTCACCGCAGCATCGAAGTGACCTATGATAGGGAACCGCATTGTGTAGTAAAGACTAGCATAATTATTTTGAGGCTGTTTAAGTGGTAATTGTTAAAAGTATGTTTTGCATGTAATATTTCAGACTTGTTGAGCTCGTGTCTTCACTGTGTCCACGTCGAGAGTTAAAGACACAGAAGCTGTTTGTGTGAGAGTCACAGACCTGTGTGAGCAGGAGGTGTTCTTCAGAGGGAAAGACGGGTTTAAGTAACGTAAACTTCAGAATTCTATCAAGTTATCTTTATTTTTACTAAGACTAAAATAATGTTTTTGTAGATGTTGAAATCCAGAGACAAGATAACTTCATTCTTTTGAGACTGATGTGAGTTATTTTTTTTTTGGAAAATTAATGTTTCTGTTGTGTCCTGCCTGTTTACTTCACATTTTGAACAGTGTGATCACATGTTCATATTATATTGAAACCATTGATGTCCCTCTTTGGAGAACTCAAACTAACTTTGGAGTTAAGGACATACAAGTCTGCTTCTTTGGAAGAGAGAAAAAGAGTTTAAGGCAAGTAAACTTCACAATTTCATGTTATCAGTTGTAGTTTTTTTTTTTTTTTTTTACTAAGAGTAAAATAATGTTTGTTTTTGTAGATGTTAAAAGCCGGAGACATGGGAGAGCTTCATTCTTTTGAAATTTTATGTAAGTTATTTTTAGAAAATAAATGTTTTTGTTGTCTCCTGCTGGTTTACTTCACATTTTGATGCAAAAAAAAAAAACACGTGTGATTACGTGCTCATTTCATTAAAACCATTGATGTTTTTCCTTTGACCATCTGTGTTTTTCACTGCAGAACTCAAACCAACTATGGAGTTGTAGGATTTGGAAAGTCATCATTCTTGGTCTTCCCTCTTAAAGGTAAAGTTCACACAAAAAATAATTGAATTGCCCTCATGTCATTCCAAACCTATAAGACTTTTGTAATTGTGTCTTTACAAAACAAATGAATATATTTTACATTTTCTCATAATTTTTTAATCCATTTATAGCCTAGATAATCAGTATTTTCAAGCCTCATAAATACAGAGTTATTGTAGAAGTAATTAATTCTGATATTTATATATGAATACATTTTAAATTATATGATAGCAAACATGTTTGTTCATTTTTATTATTTGGTGAACTAACCCTTAGAAGAGCAGCCCTCCACGTACATGAACATTTGTGAGGTATGTGAATGCCATGTCTGTTTTAATGTTTCAGTAAAGTAGCTTTCAGAAAGCAATATTTATTCAAACAATATCACATGCCCTCTCACTAGTGATGCCATTATAGCTTTCAGGAGCACTGTGGTGGCATTAAACAACCACACAAAGTGTTGAAAATTTAAAACCGATTATTTACCTATACTTACAGATGTGAATACACCTCTATTTGAAAATGGATAGAGTTTAATTAAATGTTTTATTTTTTCAAATGTTTTTCTCTTTCTAGGCCACTGATGAAGAGCAGGTGGTGATTGGGATGAATGCTGGTCAAAGAAGAGAACTTCCTTTCCCCTAAACTGATGCAGCAGTTTTTTTTAAAGGGGGACGCGTCTTCATGACTACATCATTTATGAAATCATGAAATTGACATTGATGCATGATCTGTATTCATGGACTATGAAACCAACTGTATAATTTGTAAAAACAATGTTAAATGCTTTTTCTGTGTGGTTTAGTAAAAGAGTCATTCATACACATGCTCACATTCACACACGTCTGTTAAATGTTATAATATCAATGTTAATGTGTGGTTTATTTTTGTACTGTCATGCCAGAATAGTTGGTAAAGAACCTAACTAATTGTACATTTATTGTATAATAGTGTTTTAGTATATTTTTATACAATATATACAATTGAACAAAGTCCAATTTGAGCTTAAGTTATATTCAACAAATGTTTAATGCTTTATTTATGAACTCTGTAGCTGTTAATGCCATACTTTTCTGTATTTCTTCTTACGTTACTTTTTGACTTTTCACTTCTTTTAAAAATTTCCTTTTTGATAATTATTATTTATGTGTAAAAGGGATATTTAAAATTAACTATATTTGTACGTTTAATACCTAGCTCAATTTGGGTTCATTTTAACGTAGCAATGCTTTGTTTCCCACATCCTTGAACTCTATTGGTGGCGGCACTCCGCAAGTTTTTTTCTTCTAGCAGGAGGCGCTAAGAGGGAGAGCGGTATGTTTCTCCGGTAACGGCTGCCTTAGCAAGCATTACATGCGAAATAAATGTGAACATTTTCTAACTACAGTAGTTTTCCTTCTGAAATACAGTGATAAAAAAACACCGGCTCTGGCTTTTGAAACCCTGCAATGTAGTCATTTTAAACCACAAAAAAAAAAAAAAAAAACATGATAATCCAACTGGTTGGGTTAAAATAATCCAGTGCTGGGTTCTTCCCTTTTTGACCCAGCGCTGGGTTGCCAAAATAACCCAAATCTAGTTTTAGAGTGAAGTTTTCCGGGGTTTTTGGATATATATAAAAGAAACCAAACCAAAGGCATTACATTATTTCTGTATTCAAAAAATTTAAAAAAAAAAAAAAGCAAAAGATAGTAATACAATGGCATTTAAGCTTTTATGATTCAAGAAACACGTTGTCAAGTGTGGAAGTGCAACAGGATTTTATTTATTTCTTTTGCAGATAAATGAACACTTCTTTGTAAACAGCAATACTGTGCAGTGTAAGTCTTGAGCCAGGGGAATCCTCTGGCTCCTTCAAGGAAACTGTTTTTAGGGTGTTTGCCTTTTCTTCTTTTCTAGCATGGAAGTTTAGTAGAGGATGTGCTTGTGGCAGCATCTTCTTCACCCAGGGACTCAAAAGAACTGTCTCCAGCTATCTCTTATTGGAAGGGGTGATAATCCAGATTATGTCAGATGTTCTCAAACTTCTCCATAAAGTACCCCCAGCACTGCACGTTTTGTGTGTCTCCCTATTTCCGACACACATCCACTTCAGGTCTTGCCGTCTCCACTAATGAGTTGATGAGTTGAATCAGGGGTATGAGATGAAGGAGACATTAAAAATGTGCAGGACTGGGGGCACTCCAGGACAGGTTTGAGAACTTTATTGTGTCATCAACATAGCTGAGATCAGAATCAGAGTCCTTGGGTTTTCTGGTACATGGGCCTGAAGTACCATAGAAACTGTTGAAATCCATCTAGTAATTGTAAAGAAAACAACAACAAACAAATAAATAACAATCTTTTACATTTTTAGTAATGTAAGTACATCAGCATAACTGTCTCTTATAATTAGGATTTCCACACATTAATTCTATTAATTCATATTTACTCCAAAAATATCTAAAAGTGGCAAAAAAAACCCCACACATTTAAGAATTTATCTCAGTATTTTAATGAAGAAATAACTAGACCTGTGACATTTTCATAGCTATGAATAATCAGAAGTTTATTTTTTTTTTTAGCAAATTGTACATTTTGACTGCAGATCTGAAAACATTGGCATAGTTTTTCTATGTTTACCATAAAGTGACGAATCAATTTTTTTCATGGCACCAAGTAACATAATTTTGTAAAGTTAGGGCTCTTACAGTGTAAAATGTAAAAAAAATATGCTTACCTTGCAAAATTTCACCAAGGGCTGACATGGAAGGTGTGATTTCTTTGTTTCTTTTGTTTCATCCATGTTAGAAGAAGTGTTGTGACAAGTGCTGTTGATTGACACTCTGACATCTAGAGATTTTTTTCTTGGCATAACATACCAGATGGATCAGCTTGAGTGAAGTTAGGTACTCCTCTCAAAAAATATATAGTGTCTCAAAATGTGCTCAACCATTTGGGTTTGGCCAGCAAACTCGCCTGACCTAAACCCCATAGAAAATCTCCAGCTGAATTTCATAGGCCACGACACCTTCTTGCTTTGGATGTTATCATGAACATATGTCCCTGGACTAAAAAAAAGGGATATACGTTAAAAATCTGGGATTCATTTAATTTAAGTTTTAGTTCTCAAATCATGCTAACAAGTGAAACCATCAGGTTTTACACAAGCTTGTGTTTTCAAGATGGAGAATCCAAATACCTAGACTTTCTGTAATTCATGCTGATTTTTCAGTTCAGCTTACACTTTGATTGTTATTCAGAGCACACATTTATTATCAGATACACGTATAGTCAAATGTTAAAAATAATCATACCCAGGGCTGGAATCTGTATTTGAATTTCTAATTCTTGCAGTAAATATTGGTGCTTTTCCAGGAGGACATACTTTAGACCAAGTCCAGTCCTGCTGGTATCTCTGTGGTGAAGGGGTGGCCGTGTATAAAAACATGTATTAGTAGTCCTATATAGATTAAACCAAGTTAAGCATTTTAGAAAAATGATAGCCTGAATGCACTGTAAGTCGCTTTGGATAAAAGTGTCTGCTAAATGCATACATTTAATTTTACATTTTAATTTAAATGCATTGTTTGCTTGATCGAACCGCAATGCTTCTTAAACAGCTTCTGCATACATTGGAATTACATCTGATCCACATCATCAGCATTCGTTTGCACCTGGATACCATGGTAAACAGTAAACATCAGGATATCCATAACCAGGCTAAACTGCATCGTTTTTTTTGCATCTGTTGTATACATTTTCTATCTCCACAGGTTGAGTTCGGTACAACATTTGATGTTTCCAACACATTTTGCGCTTGATCACATGTTACGACAACCACACGGGACATTCTAAAATGCTTAACTTGGTTTAATAATAATGTACTGTACTAATAATGTACTAATACTAATCTTAATACACATATTTCATATTTTAACATTCACCAGAAGATGACACAACTGCCTTTCACATCCATATATCATATCAACATGTGAGAAAATACTGTTTTCCTGCATGTGGGTTTATGAGTAAAAACATTTATTCTTATTATTTATTTACTAATTAGAGAATGGGAATTATGTCACACACACACACAGCATATGATAGCAAGTTTTTAATCAATGGGATTAAACTCATAATTTCATTTAGAATACGCTTCGTTATTTATGCAACATAACATTAATATTAAGACTTAGGCTCTCTGCAAAAAGACGCAGAATGGACATGAACATATCTGTGGGGCTCTGAATGTGGACTCCTTTTATGGACACGTTCTTCACGAAACAAATGAGCAGAAGCATGGCAGCTAAACTCTAAATATTCACAGTGTTTAATTATAATGGTGTTCTCATTATAATGGTATGGGTGTGACAGTCCAGTCATAGTTAGCAATATTCTGCTTTGTAGTTTGACCTGCTCGTGCTGCGAGCTGAAGAGATATCACCGTTGTTCTACAATGAAGTGCTTGACTCAAAACCAGATGCATCTTAAATCAGGTAAATAATATATCCACGATATACACCGGCTGAAATGTTATGAAATCACTTGTAGCCTACCTGTTCGAACAAAATCCAGTCTCTGTCTGTGTCAGTTTGAGTCTTGGTAAAGTTTTAAATGCCTGCCACCAAGATGCTCCTCCGTCAGTCACGGATTATGGAAAGTGAAACATAAATCTTTAAGGGTGGTTGGAGGTATTCACGCACTTTATAATATTAATTTAAAGCTTCTTTTTTTTCAGATTCTTACAGCTTTATCATAATAGGCTGCATATTAACTTATTTGGAGAAAACTGCAAGTTCTATGTGAAATCAGATATTGGAGCGCTTGCATATAGTCAGAATGGCCCATGAATATTCGAAGAGATTGGTAGTCGAATCAGGCTCCTCGAATTGAAGCATCGAATTGTCGACTATTTTGGGGTCACCCCTACTTATGACCATGTGATTATTTCAGGTTTTTTTTTTTTTTTTTTTTTTATAAATGTGCAAAAATGTCAACAATTCTGTGTTTTTCTGTCAATATGGGTTTCTGTGTGTACATTAAGGAGGAAAAAAACTGAACAAATGATTTTAGCAAATGGCTGCAATATAACAAAGAGTGAAAAATTTAAGGGGGTCTGAATACTTTCTGTACCCAATGTACACACACACACCATCACTTTAACCTGTTCAATTGATTGGTAACACAAATTGCTAATCAGACAATCACATGGTAACAACTCAATGCATTTAGGCATCTAGATGTGGTGAAGACGACTTGCTGAAGTTCAACCCAAGCATCAGAATGGAGAAGAAAAGGACTTTAAGTGACTTTGAACGCGGAATGTTTGTTGCAAATTGTCACATGACCAGAGCAGTTAATTTTCTGTTTGCACCATGAGAAGATGATGGCTGCTTCAAAGCTCCAAAACAAAAGCCTAATATGTTAACAAATATGACAAAGATTTTTGGTACATATTATTTTTAAGGCGTCTAGTATTAATATATGAAAGTCAAAATTACTCTGTTTTGTCGAGTGTGGACACATGTACCTACTAGGGGTGCTCCCCTAGTACCTACCTACCTTTCCGAAAAATAATTTTATGCATGCTATTAGTATACGTCTTTTAAACTAAAAATAAGAAAGTATTGGCTACTTGTAGTGTACTTTTTTATGCACTTCTCAGAAATCTGCTCTATGTACTTATCAGAAATTAAAATCACATTTAAGTAAACATGTCATATAATTAGAAGAAGTCTAAATTTAGGTTATTTGAGATATACTTGTGCTCCAAGAATGTTTTCATTGTTATAAGGTAGGTGGGGCTATTACACATCTTCTGTATAGAACTTCCAAAACACAAGTGAAGAAGAAACTGAAACATTACAAATGCTTCCAGTCCACCCACATGTGATGATCAGACATAAAACAGCGTGAAATCGGTGTAACATTATGGAATAAAATGTTGTCCCATGAAGATTGTCAAGTTTTGGGGTGATGATCGACATGTATGTTCTGAGGCTTCATATTGAAATATGATGCACAAGTCAAAATGGCTAAAAGTGTCCCACATTACCCTAATCCAGGGGTTTTCAAACTGTGGGTCGCACAAAGTCACTTGGCTGCAGCTAAATTTGCGTTTCAACAATACACACACTCACACAGTTCAGTCTAGTGCTGCCCGAACGGGACGAGTGGGGCGGGGCCGAGAGCCGTGGGAACACCGGTCTCGAGATCCACGGAGGAGATCGGAAGGATACAAAAGAGCAGCGTCCGTATCCCCGGCAACTCACTCCAGCCCACCGCCTCGAGCATCCCCGGCAGCAGACTCCCTGCTCGATGGCACCGCGGATTTACCCCAGCGGCGAGGGATCTTCGGCAGTGCGTCCCTCCTTCCTCTCTGGCTTCGGCACCAGTGTGACACATTAAAAACTTCACAATCACGGGAAGGAGGAGGCGGGAACCGGGAACCCACTCGTTACAACGATATAGCCCACCAACATTGATTACGAACTGCAATATGTGATTTTCGAATTGCAATTATAGGGTTAGTTCGCCCAAAAATGAAAATTATGTAATTAATAATTCACCCTAACACTCTAAAAAATATTGTGTAGTTCAAACAAAAAAAATCAACACAACAGTTTGCATCAATATATTTGCGTTATGACAACTTCTAATAACATTAAGTTCAGCCAACAAACAATATTGAGTTAGACAAATTACCTTTTACTCTTTAGACAGAGGTATTTTCAAGTAGCATAAACTCTATTTTTTATGTTGAGTACTTGAAAAAATTAAGTTGTTTCGACTATTTTTTTTTACATAAATTTGAAAATAAATTCAGTGTTATGTACTTAATTATTATAATTATAAATGCAAGTTTTCAAGTTCACAACCTATAAAAAATTAAGTTGCTTTAATTGTTTAGCTTTTTTCTTCATATTTTTGTTCATTCATTTAGTTTCTTGTAAGAAATTAATTAATTCAACAACAATTTTGTTAGTTAACTTTTTATTTTTATTTTGGACTGCAGTTTCAAAATTTGAGTTTCAAAATTTTGCACTTAGCACAATTTACAAAACAAAAATGTGTGCTCTCCACAAATTACAAACTGGCCCTACAGATTTGCCTTTAAAACATTTGTATGCATACAGTTATTCAATCACAGTGAATTAATTCCAACACAGCAAAGATATTGGCATTTGCATATATTTCCACAGTGTCAAACAATCTGAAAACTTTACATTTTAAAACTATTTCTTCACAGTAAACCCCATTTTTAAAACATCTAAGATTGCTACTGTCACAAACAAGCATATATAAATGCTACTGAAATTCATATATTAACCTCAGTATGAAATATAACACAAAGATCAGCCTACAGGAAAAAAAAATCTTCTGGAACAAGTAGACATCTCAGAAAATACTGTTCTTCAGACACATTACTTTTGCACTGGGTTTCAGTCCATCAAGTTCAAGAAACAGCTTCTGAAACACTTCACATGTATATTTAAGTTCCTTGGGGTAACTCATATATTCTACCCATCAGCAGAGGATAGCACCTTGAGATATCCATTCCATTCAGGATTTTGATGCCCTCAACCACAATGGTTGCCGTGGTCAAATCCTGAAGTAGGTTGATCACCGATGATGGCAATTGTCGTCACTTGCCTTTCAATGTCTTCCTCAAACCCGTGTGTGCCCTTGTAAATCAAGAGAAAATATAGATAGCATGTTAGAGCTAATGAATTGGATTATTGATTTTTTTTAAGTAAATCAATTAATTTAATCACTGGAAACTTTCTTCTATTTTAACTTTAACTCTATTTTTATTATTTTTATTTTATTTTAATGACCATGCACCTAGTTACTCAAATGGCCAAAATAAGTTGCATCAATAAGTAACCATCAAAAATATTTTATCATAAAAATAATAGTAAGTTTCATGAAATAATTCAAATGGTTAAGTGAAAAGCAACAGCCATACACATTTTTACAAATCTTTTTTTCCATAAATCTTTTTATTAAACTAAATAGCCCATCGTTATGATATTACTGACCTGGGTAGACCCAGTGTGTGGCCAGTGTCATATACCAAAAATTTGAACTGAAAGAGAGCAGTGCAGGAGCACATTGTTGACCTGTATTTACACTTTGCCAAGTGAAGATTTAATTTTATTTTCAAGATGTTGTACTCACAGCAAACTCCTTGAAAAGGTCCTGTTCTTACTCTCCAAGATAGACAAGACAGCGGATAGCTACATCTCTCCATACTTCAATTGTTTTGTGCTATTTAATAAAAATGAAAAAAGAATAAAGAGAAAGTGCCAACACTAAATAAATATACTTTAATCTGAACAGGTGAATGACAACAACTTGACAAATCTAAATGATTCTAGTGTGATAGTCTAAATAAATAACAAACTGCCTACATTAAAACTTGAATGCTATCTGTGTGAATGACGACAGATTTTTTAAAAATGTGCATCAAGATATTTTCCTATTTACAGCATAAATGAAATTTTCTCTCTGGCTGAGAATATTTTTCAATGAAACCGTTTTTACATTCTTATCCATTGCTATTCTGGTCAAATTACACTGCTAACATCAATTGTATTACCAGGTGTAGGTAAACCTTTAGTTAAATGGAGATAATTTATTTGTAAATGAAATAAAACTCAGATTACTCACCTTGAAACGTCCTTCATGTCCTACTGGTCAGCCTAAAACATGTCTGAACTTGCTACTTGCTCGTTAAGTGGGGGAGGAGCTTTGAAATCCTGAACTCAAATGGTGTGGAAAAATTAAGTTATCAAGCCAATTGCATTGGGTTGCTACAACATAAATATTGGTTTAAACTACTCAACACATATATTTATGTTTAAATTACATACATTATTAAGTTGATGTAATTATCAACATTATTCTGTCATGACAACTCATTAAAATAATGCTGGCAACTTAAAAGGTTTAATCAAATTAACAATTTAGAATTTTTCATTTACAACAATGTATTAAATTATGTAGTGGTAACAGATCCCTTGAATTATTTTTTAGAGTGTATGCTGTTCCAAACATGTAAGACCTCCTTTTATCTTCAGAACACAGTTTAATATATTTTAGATAGTCCGAGAGCTAGTCCCTCCATTGAAGCTGTGTGTCCATGTCCAGAAAGGTAAGAAAAACATCATCAAAGTAGTCCATGTGACATCAGAGGGTACGTTGAAATTTTTTGAAGCATCGAAAATACATTTTGGTCCAAAAATAGCAAAAAGGACGACTTCATTCAGCATTGTCTTCTCTTCATGTACTCAAACAATACATTGACTGAACTGCTTTGAAGAGAGAACTGAAGATGAACACCGAGCCAGATAACGAACAAAACATTGACTCGTTCACGAGTGAAGAACCGTTTCTGTCAGACGCGTCCGATTCGTGAACCGAGGAACTGATGATGCTGCGCATGTGTAATTCAGCGTGAAGCAGACCGACACACAGAGCGACACACAGGGTTTTGAAGCGCGGGCGCGCACGAGTTGTAATAACAGTGAAGGTCTTAGAGCAATGCCATTAAAAGGTTCAATCGGTCCACATTATTAAAAGAGAAAAAACTTGCTCACTTCAATACACTATATTATGCATGATATTGCATACACCAGAACATTCAAATGTTCATCAAACTTTTAAGTAAGATTAGGCTTAAAGTAATATCAACCGTTTTTTTCCCCCTCAAATATTTTGGTGGGCCATGAAATAGATTACACTTGTCTAGGTGGGTCTTGGAATGGAAAAGTTTGGGGACCACTGCCCTAATCCACCCATGTGCATCTCGTCAGTAGGCTACAGCCAGTTCTGTAATCAGATTTAAATCTCCATCACCTGGGCCCTTTCACATGGAGCTGCTCACAGAGCCAAGGTTCACTGACAAGATGCGCAGACCACTATCATATTTTGCGCACGTTGCGCATTGATCAACGGCTCTGTGTAGTAAATGCTGCTCCATGTGAAACGCGCAGGTGATTGAGATTCACTGCTGATTACAGAACCTGCCTTCCTGATGAGATGCACATTAAATATCGTACAGCATGTCTGCGCATGAATGAAACTTAGAAGTCCAGATTTGTTTTCGTTTGAATGTTCCCATCTACCATGCTGGTGCAAAAGCTAAGTGGAGTCACATGTATTGTTCTCTTTTTTTTCTTTAACTCAAATTGTTAGTTTTTTTTTTTTTTTACGAATTGTTTAATTGTTTGTGTTTGATTTTACAGTGCTGCTGTTGCTGTGTCAACATGGTAAGATGCCCCCGTAATAAGTCCCAATTCCCCGTAACGGACAAAATGTCATGATTTGTTTCAAGTAATTTTACTTGGCTATTTCTTTATTTTCTCCCCCAAACAGCATGTTTTCTCTCTGCATGTGACGATGCAAAACAATCAGTGACCTGTGAAGGAGACTCTGCATCCCTCAGCTGTGGTGAGTAACTTCCCATTTACTGTGTGTTTTAAACTTCACAATGATTCTCATGGTTTTCTTATGTGTGCAAGGCTCTGGATTCATAATTGTCCTTTGTGCCAACTATGGACGGACTGATGGCGAAACTTGCTCTGCTGGGAAACCTCCTGGGCAGCTCTCAAATGTTCACTGCTCCTCAGAAACATCCCTCCAAACGATGGCTACTCGGTAATTAATTGATGGCAGATTTTATTTTGCAAGAGTATGAACAACTGTGATACTTGTCTGTATTTTAAGTAACTGTGACTCTGTCCATGAATCAGGTGTAATGGAAGAGAAAGCTGTTCTGTTCCAGCGGTGAACTCTGTTTTCAATGATCCCTGTTTTGGGACCTATAAATACCTGGACGTAGCTTATGAGTGTCTCCAATCTAGTAAGTCAATGGCTTGATCCCAAATCTTTTAATTTCATAATTTGGTCAATGCTTTTTGCTGTTATTACTGACCTTGTTCCTATTTTCCACCTAAATAATTCTAGAGCAGCACATAACTTGCGAAGGTTTCAGAGGTGATATTACCTGTGGTAAGCTATTTTAAATCTTTGGGAGTGGCAATATATATATATAATATAATATAATATAATATAATATAATATAATATAATATAATATAATATAATATAATATAATATAATATAATAAAAAAAACAACTGATCACTTTCATGTAAGTTTCACAAAGGAAAAGGAAACCCAGCAAGTAAACCATTTAATGAAATGTTGGAATACGAAGACTGAATTGTGTTTTTTTTTTTTTTTTTTTTTTTTTTTTTCTTTTCAGAGGAGGGTGTCATTTCTGTTCATTATGCCAATTATGGACGGCGGAATCTTGCAACATGCCCTCATGAATTGGCAACTACAGCACACTGTTACTCTAATCGGACTGACCGTATGCGTTCCAGGTACAGCCGAAACAATCAGACTAGAGTCACTTAAAAAAAAAATCAAACAATGGAACATAAGAAGGTTTTTTTTTTTTTTTTTTTTTTTTTAAAGGTGCAATGGAAAGAAGTCTTGTCATGTGCTAGCTTCAAATTCGGAGTTCTCTGATCCATGTGTAGGAGTCTATAAGTACCTGGAAGTGACGTATTGCTGCGTATGAGTTTAGTGAGTAAAAAGTTGAGCTTATTTGAAAATAAGAGTAGTGGGGAATAAATTAAGTGGCAGTTTGATCTTTTAGTGGGGTTTCCTTTTTCATTCTCTCTGAGGGTAAGCTTTGAGAACTCTTTTAAAAATTGTTTAATCGTATACTTTGACTCAGAATCTCAGTGAAAACTATAATGCTGCAATGCATGATTTGTCTAAATGTTACAGAGCATGATCCGCATCAGAAGGTGAGGAAACCGCCTGGAAGAGCAGAAGCGGCACATCCTTTTTGGCATACTCTTTCTGTTTCTCTCGAATCTGCTTTGAAATGGTTTTTCAAAAAGCTTCATTCAAATATATTGCTGTTGAAATAATCTGCCTCCAATCTTTTTTTTTTTTTTTTGGAGGGTGGTGGGGGTGTTCAGTGTTTTGGGTTGTTTTTGTCACTCCCATCCTGGGCCAGCCTTAACCCAGTGGTTGAGTTAGCTATTTAACGCAGGGATTTGCTTCTCTTCTGGAGAGAGCAGTTCTTAGTGCCATCGACTTGACGCTTTCTTCGGTAAAATACAGGCTTGTATACACTATGTATAAAATCATTGCGGTGCTTAATATCGTTCAGTTTTATGCGGAGCAGCGTATGGTATGAATCACCTTTTAACGAGTGTTGAGTCTTTTCGAGTGATTGGAAAGGCCTGCTTTGCATGAAACAAACTATTTTATTCATAAAGATATAGAATACAAATATTCCCTCAGAGCTGTTTACTGTTTGTTTTTGGGCAGGTTATAAAGGCAATCGCGGTATATTTTGGCTGTATGAGTGAAAGGGGAGAACTTACATGTGCGTAAACGTCAAGTCAATAAGAGACTTTCGCATACACCTGCATATCCTCACACCTAGCCTCCTCATGGTGCAATTCGAGAATTGAGATGTCCTTCAAGATGCAGTGGCGAAGCCAGGATGTTTTTATAGGGGTGGCCAGGGAAGGGCCAGCAACCAGTCCGGGGTGGCACAGAAATCTTAATTATTTTATATAAAAAAAGTGTTTGACTATAATGTAGGCATAATGGGCTATTTTAGTGCCTTAAACATAACTGAGTACAATTAATTTCTACTTAACTGAATTGAGATTGCAATTTACGACTTAGATCAAGTAACACTGGGTGAATATAACAATTTGTTTTTATTATTCCTCACCTCCAGGTATTTTAAAAAAGGGGCTCACTTTAGTTTTATTGCTCATTCAGCTTCTCAAAACTCGTAAATGCTTGTTCTCCAACATTAATCATGGATGAGGCGTGCAATGATTTAAAAAAAATGTGAAAAGGGCCAGAAATCAACAAAAGTAGAATTTGTTTATGCATTTAAATGGTTTAATTTTTGCATATTTTATAATATAAGTGCACTGTACTATACAATTAAATTACTAATAAAAAAAATACAAATCGACTTACGTCTGATATTGTGACCTCGAATTGCAGGATAGGCTATATTTCATTTGAACATGAATTTGTGAGATGTGGTTTGCTGCTTATACACGCACAGTTTGCAGCTTTAATCGCCTTTTCTGTGATTTCATGACTTCGATGTAGACATCTTCAAGACTAAAAGACTTTAAACAGCCATTTAATCACAGAGCAATTAAATAAGTCAAAGCTTGTTCTTGTGTTATAGTTACTTAAATCTAGGCTGTCACACTATATTTCACACACTGGTAGGCCAAAAATATAACCTTAGCTCTACTGAACACACACATCTGCAAAAAACACCCTCAGTCTTCAGTCCAGAAAATAGCTTTTCATGGTGCAGCAGTTGATTCTGTTCCCCTCTGGAACTTTTGTTTCCCCTCGGGTTGCAAGGTCTGTGTAATAAACCCAACCAAATAGTTTATCAAACATTGCCCTAAAGTAGACTAAATTGTGCCGCATGCAAATACACCAAACACACCTGGATGTAAGGAAAGCAAAAAGGGACAAATCTCTTGCTACACTGCAGCATAGTAAAATGATTCTCACACTCCAGTTAATGTTCTATTATTATTTTTCTTCATCTTGCAGTTGTTCCTTTTTTTTTTGTCTTATGTCCGAGTTTTTGCAGTTTAATTTTTCCATTGCAAATTAGTGTAATCTGTCCATGCTGATGTCCGAATGCTGACGTTTCAGTATAGAGCAACAATACATTTTAACTAATATTCTATGATTAATCTGTTTACCTTCTGACTGATACAGTGGAATATAATTCATATAGATCAAACCTATATGAGGAAATTCTAAATAACAAAACTCAAGGTATTTATCCATGTCTTAAAAAAAAGAGCAGAAATATTTAACTTGCATATGTCCTCCAATTTCCAAGTTAATGGTAAGCAACTTCTCTACACTAACACATTTTTTCATAGTAAAGTGAGTATAATGATACACCAACACTTTATAATAACAAAAAGTCAGTGCTTGTCAAGAAACTATACTTAACTGACTTAAAGCAACTAGCACATGGACAATGACCTGTTTTCTAATTTCGGTTTATATAGGCATATTCCTTCAGTTAGGCCTTTAGAACCTCATTGCAGGTTATTTGTTTAGATTTTAACAATAAAGCTATTTCAATAGATGGCAAACTTAATCACATCTCCTCAGAAAACAATGTAAAGTTTAGAAGAATAGTGGCTGCTGGACAAAAAGAGGCCAGACAATTTTTCTTTTAGAATTAGAAAAAACAAGGAATTGATAAATGGTTAAAAAGGCTACTAAATATTTTCCTTTTCAACACTGCTTTGAGACATATAAACTGATTATGTTATGTTAACAGCTAGGATTAATTTAGTGGGGAAAGTCACAAATGCATGTTCAGGACCAAAAATTTAAATAAGTACATTTATTGACCATTACACAAAATAGCCTATGCTATTCTGACTAAATATGAAGCAGTTGTGTACTGCATTACTTTATTTCACAGGTTTGGGGCAACAAAGATAATTCTTTCTGACCAAGGCACAGAGTCTGTTTACCAGGTTTATAGTTTATTGAATAAGGGGGGGGGGGGGGGGGTCACTATGAATTAAAGTTGTCATGTGTGCATATGGTTCTGATTTATACACAACTTTTATGGTTCATTGTATACTTATTCTCAGTGGTGTCAAAAGTACTGGCATTCATTACTCAAGTAGAAGTATAGATACTAGGGTTTAAAAAGACTTTTGTAGAAGTTGAAGTATCAACTCAAGTTTTTTTACTCAAGTAAAAGTGTAAAAGTACTGGTTTAAAAAACTACTTAAAGTATAAAAGTAAAAGTAATGTAAGGGGGAAAAAATGCCATTAAGAACAAAAGCTTAGGCCGCACCACAAGGGCCTATTGTGTACTACCCCACCGCCTCAAAAAACATTTTTCTAAAGGCAATAGGCCATAATGACTATAATGTTATATTCAAATTTTCATGTTGAAAAATTTGGGATGCACTAGGCTTCCTGTTTCATCCGCATATATGAAAATACAAAAATGGTGTGCACATCCCAAACATCCAATTAGGACGCAGGTGCAAGACAACTGAATGATATAGACAAATAAAGAAGTGAAGTCTGAACACTGAAAACTACTGCTCCAGAGGAATTTAATCAAGCAACGTTTCGACCTTCAGGTCTTCCTCAGCCGCATATATGCCCATTTAAAATGAACGCACTTTAGTACAATGCAAATACATTAAAGGACTAGAGATATGATGACTAGTTGCCAATAAGTATTGTTATGGTGCAAAAAGTCAAACTTCAGAGGCATGTCATCAATAACTTTTAATGGAATGTAAATGTACATCCAAGCTTAGCTGCAGGACTCTGTGAGGGCAATGGACAAGAACATTGGTGCAGGCTTAGTAACAATTACACTTGTATGGTTGTCTATATACAATAAACATTATAGTGCTGTCAAAATGAATGATTACTCCAAGTGATTAATCAAAAACTAAAAATGAAAAAGAAATCATAATCCTGATACTTTCTTGATTGATAGCTTCTTGTATTTGGTACATACGTCTGCTATGTCCAGTGTTCGGGGGGGTAACGAGTTACAAAGTTGGTATAGCCTACTTATCACAACATTGTCAATCGCATCGTCAATCGAAAACGCTAATTTATTAAAACGTCTCGCCACCGAACTACCTACAGTAGTTTAATTTGTGGAGGACGAAGAAAAAGCACTCATTTGGTAAATGAGCCAGTGAGAAATAATAACTTTTAAGTAGGGTCCAGTGCCTTTTCAATACTTTTAAAACGGTACCGGCTCCTAAACGGTGCCTGAACCGATACTTTAAAAAAAAGAACAACAAAAAAAACTATGGATAACTTTAAAGAACATTACAAATATTTAAAATAAATCCATAGCTTGTTGTGCAAATTGTGCTTCCCTTAATCTAAGGCTAATAAATGTATTTCACAATCTGGGTCATTATTTAATACAAAAGCACACATAATGTTTCTACTGTATCTCTGTCACTCACTCTGATATTTAGTTAAGATGAGTGCTGTCTGTCACTGTCTTAAATCAGTTCCATGAATTACTGTATGCTCAGTCTTTATAAAGTAGCAACAGTGTCGTTTTTAAAATACAGTACTGCTCAAAAGTCTTATGGAAAAATTAGTATTTTCTCCCCAAAAAGGGTTTTAAGCCAGTTATTTATATCTTTTGCTGTAGTGTGTCAATAGGAAATATCAGTTTGCCATTAATTTTAATAATAATCTAGTGCGATTTTGAATGCACAAGCAGTCTGACAACGGCAAAATTAATGTTTGGAAATGTAAACTGATATTTTATACTGACACACTACAGCAAAATATATAAATAACTGTCCGAACACCATTCTTTTAAGTGAAAATACTAAAGTGTCTAAGACTTTTGCACAGTAGTGTATGTATAAAGTACGTATGATTAAATTAAGTATATTTAAGTAAGTGCAATCAAAGTATGTGTTCGTTCATATGTGTTAAGGGCTAGATTTTCGCTGGAGGAAACGGCTGTGGTGTGATGAGCGAAAACTTTATAGATGAGAAACCGACTGCTATCTCGTGACTTTTGGTAAACTGTATTTATGACAAAGAACTGCACAGATATGGATATTCTAACAATCTATCGATAAACACATACCTTGTGTCCTCTGTTTGTTTAAGTGCGCATGCGCTGCTCCGTTCGCGGTCTTTGCCTCTGTGGATTGAAGAGCGCGCTGAAAGACGGGAGGAGACCGGTCTGACGCTGGTTTCATGTGGAATTTAAGCGGACTGACTCTGAGGCGATCGGATACCGGTTCCATACCCAACCCTACTTTTAAGAAATATATTTTTTGATAAACGAACCCAAAACTGTCCTGGCTGGACTGTGATGTGATTTGTGTCACGTGCAGGTGCGATGGATCGCGTACAGACCAATAGGGTGTCGGAATATATTTGTTTATACTTCTCATCCAACCACAATCAAATTCCCTCCATCCGGATGGTGCGATTTGTCTGGATAGGTTTTTTTTTTTTTTTTTTTTTTTAATGATGACAAGCCGGAATGGAAACAAGCCGAAATGAAATAGCAGTAACGAAGCTATTTTTAAAATGTAAGGAGTAGAAAGTACAGATACTTGCCTCAAAATGTAAGGAGTAGAAGTAAAAAGTCGGCTGAAAAATAATCACTCAAGTAAAGTATAGATACCCCAAATTTCTACTTAAGTACAGTAACGAAGTATTTGTACTTCGTTACTTGACACCTCTGCTTATTCTAGTGAATGTTTTGCATACACACCACACACAGATTTTTTTAAGCTTTCAGTGCATACATAAATACAACAACAGCAAGGCATATAATACAAAAATAAAATAAATGAGCATAAATGAATAAGTATAAGACAGTATAAAACAAAATAGACAAAGCCTCAAGCATCACACTGAAATCGGTAATAAATCTGTTAAAAAAAAAAAAGGAAATAATTTTTGAGATGTAAAACCCCTCGTCTTAAAACTATTTTCAAGTTTGGATTTAGGACGGTATTTTGAACCATTTGACTTGCCGTACATGCAGTCTCGCTTCTTGTGCACGCTAGTTCTGATCGTACTCGGCAACTGAACTGAGATGATGACATCACTGAATCAAAGATGAACTGCCTTTAACTGTCATTCGCATTATTGACACACTGTTTTCCTAATTAATGTTGTTCAGTTGCTTTGACGCAATCCTTCTTGTTAAAAGCGCAATATAAATAAAGGTGACTTGACTATGTTTGCGTAAAGGGAAACAGACATTTCGAGGGGAACAGACAGACTGCTGCTGCACCGGTGGTATTCAATGCTTAACTTAGTTTGCAGGCTACTAAGCTAGCCAGTGCAGTGTAGTTCGACTTTAAGCTGCTACTTAGTGCTAGATACATTTTTCCTACACATTCAGAGAGAACTACGATATAACTAAACATTGATTTACCATACATCTCAATCGATTGATTCCAGCGTTTTTGTCGTTGCTACTCTGTGTGACCGTCCTCCTGTGTTTCACGGACCAGCAGCAGTAGGTGCAGCGCGCGCGCTCATCTCACGGGTCACCTGACCTGAATGGCCAAACGTCCGCTGAGCAGAAATCAGCTCTCAGTCTCCGTACGACCGTTACTGCGTTAGTTAAAAATGTAAAACTGGCCCTTAATCAGTTGATCAGCTGTCATCATTGATTGACAGCAGTTCTCCTTTCTTGTGTTGACGAACTTGACCAACTAGCTATCAGATCTGGGGTGGCCAATGAGCTTTCAGGCCACCCCCTAGAATCGCCATTGCTTCCAGATGCTGGCTTTTACAAGTCAGATCTTCCAGGAACCATTTTAATGTTAACAGAGCTTACAGTAACCCTTTCTTAAAATGTGAGTTCCTCCAGGAACCTCCAGAGCACCTTGAGGTCTCTGTGTAATGAAAGGGTGACTCCAGAACCTCAGAACTGGGAACAAATTGCTTCGAGGATCCCATGAGTTCCTACATGAACTGCAAAGACTACAATGGTTCCTCCAGGAACCATATTATGAGAAAAAGAGCTTTGATGCACTTAAAATACATTTTAAGGTTCCTGTAGTACTCAAAAGGATACCTGAGGCACCTTTAGTTTTTACAGTGGAATAATTAAATGTCAGAAGAATATTAATTAAAAAGGCATACAACCAATTTGGATTTCAACCTAAATTCGAGGTCATACTAAAATGGAGTCAGATTAAATAATAACACAATGGAGTCAGATTAAATGATAAAATGGAGTCAGAATTGAGGTTAACCTAAATTGAATTAACTCAATGCGCTGAAAGACCGAACACGCAGGAAACCTTCATCCAGCACCAGATACCTTCCTTGGGCTGGGTGCCTGGACCTTACACTCAGATACAGATCCTTTGCTTCTTCGTGTGGTTTTGTCAATATCCGCTTTGCCGTTTGCACCATTTTCTCAGCAAGTCCATTACTCTGGGCATTGTATGGTCTTGTTGTTGTGTGTACAAAGTCCCACTGTTTCGCAAACACATAAAACTCCTTTGAACTGTTTTGCGGACCATTATCTGACACAACATTTTCTGGCACTGAATGACGAGCAAACATTGCTTTGAGCTTTCGAATTACAGCAGCGGTGGAAGTCGAATGTAGTTTTTCTACCTCAAAGAAATGGCTGTAATAGTAAACAGCAATGATGTAATTCTCGCCCTGCCATGCGAAGATGTTGGTAGCGACCGCTTGCCATGGGCACTTTGGAGTTGGGTGCGCAATCATCGGTTCGAGTTACAATGCACAAGACAAATGGTGCAGTTTTGTACAATTTCAGCTATTTGTTTGCTCATGCACGACCAGAATATGACATCCCTTGCTCGCTGCTTACTTTTTTCCTCACCCATGTGGCCTGTGTGTATCTTTTCTAGCATGCTAGGTTTCAGACTGTGTGGTACAAAGATTTTTTCACCTTTTAGCAAAATGCCATCTGCGAATGAAAGCTCGCCCTATGATTCCAATATTTTATAACCAGCAGTGGGCAGCTTCTCCACATCTCTGGCCATCATGCTTGAATTACCAGTCTTAAGGCTGCAAGCTGTAGATCCTGTTTCGTCACCTCACGCAGATCCGCAAGCTCCCGCATGCACCTAGGCCTCCATTGCTTCGTTTAATAATGTGTTGTGGTAAGCAACAGATTTCCTAGACAGGGTGTCGACAACGGGTATTTTTTTTCCTGGTTTGTGGATCAATGTGAAGTTGTATTTCTGCAACTGTACACTCATGCGCTGTAGACATGGTGGAGCGGCAGAGATCGGTTTCTTGAGACTTGCACTCCAAAGACTTGTGGTCCGATTCTACAGCAAATTCTTTCCCATATAGGTATTGGTGCACTGTAAAACCGAACAGTGAAATTAATCAAATTAAATTAGTTAATTGCACTCAAATAATAACGAAAGTTCATTGGACTTAATTTAAATATGTTCTGTTAACTCAAAAAATTGTTGTAGTGAGGTGAACTTAAAATGATTGTGTTTTCTAGTTCCCAGCATGCTTTGCTTCAGAAAACAAGGAAAATAAATTTAGAAATTAAGTGTTATTTTGTGTGTTTTTACACAAGATTAACATAGAGGGACATAAGTTAATACATAAATGTTGTGTTATATTAGATTTTACAAAAGTTTATGTTATGTTGGATTTGTAGTGTTACCGTTGTGGTGAAGAGTAGAGCCTGTGGTTAGACTGAGGATGGACAGCAAAAGCCTAATTTTGAGTGTATTTCCCACATTATAGGAGTTGAAAAATAGATAAAATTATAAGTGAATTACTCCCTAATTATAAGTTCAGAAATATAATTATTTAAGATAACTCTGAGATAATTTAAGGCAACTGGAATTAAATTTTTAAGTTTATGTAAACTTAAAACATTTAAAAACATCACTTAAATGTTTTTGTGTAATCTGTTACAAAATATTTTTTGAGTTCTGTGAACTTATCAGGGTTCACAGTGTGAAACACTTTACATCCAAACAGAACAGCATAAAGTTCTTCTTCTATTTGTGCATAATTTTGCTCCGTTTCCATGAGCGATCTCGATGCATAAATGATCGGTTTTCCTTTTTGCAAAAGAACTGCACCCTAGTTGTTTTTAGACACGTCTACCTGCAGTTGCAGTGCTCCAGTGGGTTGTAGTCAGGGGCGTCGGACTGGGGGTAAAACCAGTACTGATTACCAAGGTCCCAAAAGAAGAGAGGGCCCTTGAAAAGTCTGGAATATATATTTTCAAGGGGAGGGGTGCCCATTAGGACTGCCTATGCATAGGGCCCGGGATCTTGTGCAGCGCCCCTGGTTGTGGTATGCCAGTACAGGCCCTGGCTCTCTAGTGATCAAGTCTTTGATCTGTTGGAAGGCAGCGCTGTGCGTTTCATCCCATGTAAACTCGTTGCCTTGTTTCAGCATCTGGCACAACGATGCGTTTAACTCTGCCAGTCTTGAGGCGAATCGGGACAGATAATTGATGATAACCAGTATGGTTTCTAGCTCTGATTTGTTATGTGGTGGTTCCATGCGTTTTTGGTTGGAATTCTATGAAGAATCATAGTATTACCTGGTCTCCCCTGTTTATTGTTGCAGCTCTTTACAATACAGCGAACACCCATGATTGTACACTATAAATTTACTATCTCGTAATTTCTGACTCTATTACTCAAACTCTTGAGCGAACACTCTGCTCCTCACCATGGCGCGTCTCGGCTGCTGCGCTAATCACTCCGCCCAAGTAGCAACTCCACCCAAGTAACATTAGCTGTGCTCCTACGCCTAGTGAGAATATAGTTCCCAGTATTTATACGATTAAAAATGGTCTCTATCTCATATAGCCTTGTTATTTGTACACGCTGTGACTATACAGATCACAACATGTAAATAGGAAAATGTTTGCATTATTTTGTCACTTATTGGGATTACTATGTTACCATTATCCATTTACATCCAGTCTTTGTGGTAAGCTATGCTAGCGTTGGGTGCGTCAAATAACACTTACAGAACGCACAGAAATGAAAAAGGCATGTATGGACTTATCTAACTCTGGGGGATACTGTGAATAAGCTAAAGTCCCAAAAAGTCGGAGTGTTCCTTTAAGATATTTCTGAGAAGTACATAAAGCACATTTCTGAGAAGTACATAAAAAGAGCAGCTAAAAGTAGCCTATACTTTGCTATTTTTAGTTTCAAAAAAATATATTCTAATAGCATGAATAAACTTCTTTTTCGTAAGGATAGGTATGTGATTCAGGAAATGATTGCTTTTTGTTAGTGCATGTAATGCCAGTAACTAGTTTTATACAGGATAATTTTAGAACTAATAATAAATTGTTGGCTAAGTACAGTCAGTGGTCAAATTGTACAAATAATAATAATAATAGTAATTCAAGGGGTATGGTCGAGCGGTGTGTGTGTGTGTGTGTGGGGGGGGGGGGGGGGGGGGGGGTTATGAGATTACAAATTATTACAAAGCTTTATTAAATTAGCTATGGTTTATGGTTTATATATAAAACAGAGACTGAGGGACAGATTGTCTAGAGAATGCCACAAGTAATTAATAATTATATTTTATATTTGATGACTGATGAAATGATATTTGATCTATAATATTATTATAAATGGACACCGTGACAGGATCAGAGTGGACAGAATCTGATGCAGTTATTTGTTTTTTTCCGTGATGCATCTTAAACAGATAAAAACAAAGATTATTATTTGTTATCATCTAAATAGCACGTCTGAAGATGAAGTATTTTATGATTGATTATCAGCTTTAAAAATGTACCTTTTTTGACACCGAGGTAATACACCTACAGGTGCATGTTGAATGTGTGAAAGAAGAAAAACTCTGGTATTTATAATTATGACAGATCAGTTATCATCTGTGAATAACAGTTTAACTTGGTTGATTGTACATAGCAAATGTTTTGTGATTCAATATTAACCCATTTTACAGCTTTATTGATCATATGTTCAATCAACTTTAAAGGGTTAGTTCCCAACAGGCCTGCACCTCACACCGTGGAAGGCCTCGGTGTAGAACTGCCTCTCTCTTCAGGAGCCGCTCGCAGGGAGGGGGCTCTGTCATGAATCTGGCCTCTTTGGCCCTTCCTGAACACCATCGGAGGGATCCTTCTCCTGAGTATTTGTTTAAACTACATTTCCCACAATACACCCGGCACATGAGACTGATAGCCTGCACAGGTGTTTCCCATTTCAGTGACCCATTTAAGCAGTATCCAAACTCTCAGTCATTGCGAAGTCTTGTTTTGCCCCGGCTACATTATTGAGCATTTCACTCCTGATTCCCTGTGTACTACATTGGACTAATATTGGGATTCTCTGCTAGCTGCCCTGACCTCTGCCTGGTAAACCTGTTCATGATTTTGGATTTTCATTCTGACACTTCTGTTTTTGTTGTAACCTGATCTCCGTTTATCTTGAATAAAGCTTCAGATTGATCTCTGAACCCTCATTACAAGCTCAGTGTTTTTCAAATGTGCATCCCGAAAGATACATTTAATATTATTAGTAAATGCACTTATTAAAAGAAAACAATAGTCATTTTATGTTTACTTTTTCTCATCGGTGGTGTCACTGCTTTAAAATGTCTAGAGCCCAGCCTTAAAAGGAAAATGGTCTAAGAGCCATGCCAAAGTCATGCATATTACATTTGTATACGTATCACATGATAAGACAGTCTAACTGTCAGCTGCATGACCAGCCCAGATGAGTGGAACCAATCCAACCGTGCAAAACATGCAAACCTGTAACATTATTTATTTTAGCATTATCTCCAAGGTGTAAATGTGCATGCATTTTTCTGTTCAGAAGCCTCTTGGTTGTTGTGACTAATGGATTCCTGGCTGTCAATAAAACTTAAGTCAGACAAAATTGTTTTAGTACATAAAATGTATTTTTATTTCTGCTTTTACAAGACAAATTGTAACAAGATAACTTGCAAGATAACTTTCAAAAATGAAATACTGAGCTATTGTGTTTTGTATTCTACTACAAGAATTTGAGTTGTTCTCTCTCCAGATCTCTTGATTGTTCTCAATTAATGAGGTTTGTTGGTGCTGATATTCCTTACAGAGTAGATGGTGTTTTATTAATTTTTTTGACAGTTTTATATTAAACAGCATTATAGTTACCTACATTTACACAAAAAAGTGTGCCTGATAGATTTATCTAACAGCGAGACAGATAGTCTAACAGAGAATCTCACAAAAATCACCTCAAAAACTAAAATTAAATGAATTATACTACAAGTATAGAATTTGAAGCCATTTCAGGATAATAATTTATAGTTTTCTGTATTTTTTATATGCAACATATATATATGTATATACATACATAGACTCAGGAGTTAATTAATATTTCTCAAACCAGAAACAAGATTAGCAACATCTATACCTATACCTTTATAACTTTATCTATAATAATGTTTTCTTTTTAACACCGAGCATTCTGTATAGAATACATTTATGTGAAAGTGTAGTCACTAAATTATACAAATACATCACTTCCAGGATCAGAGTAGGCAGTAGCACTTATTTGGTTTCTTTTCAATGCACCAAATGGAAAAGTCAAACATTATTAGTTGTGATCATCTACATAGCATTTCTGAAGCTAAGTAATTTTAATAATCAACTGCAAAATGTACCTTTTAGACACATATAAAATCTACATCCAGGTATTTATAAGTCCAAGCACAAGGATCAGAGAAAACTGTGTTCGCTACATGAACAGAACATCGCTTTCTTGCATTACACCTGGAAAGACAATAACAAGTACTTTAAAATATATTTAATATAACATTGACATAAGAATTATGTTTTTCTTGCTCTTGTAAATTATGCGTAAAATTTAATTGCAAACAAACTATTTTTTCTCTGCCGTTTGTTAATCGTACCGATGGGACATTATACGGAGGGATGATCTTTGGAAGCAGTTCATATTTGAGGTGTGAACATCTAATATCCCCCGAGTGCATGTTGTGCGATCAGTCCGCCCATAGTTGGCTTTATTGATCTTTATTACTCCGGAAACTGACACATGTAAAAACAACAACAAAAAATGTATAATCAATTAATTTATTAATTTAAAAGTATAATGAGAATAGTGGTAAATCTTCCATTGCTTCCTGTCACTCTCAAACTGTCCTATTTGGGCACAAAAGGCCGAAAAATATAAATTAGAAATGACTGAATTACTCACGACAGCGGAGTTTCATAAACCCTCCTTCACAGACCACTGCTCTTTTTGCTTCTACTCCTGCAGGGAGGAAACATGCCAGAAAATAATACAATTATTTAATTTTATTCTGTACTTAAATCTTTTTTATTTAATGACTTTGTACCTTATATCTATAGTCAACTAGCATTCTTACCTTGCCGACACAGAAAGAGCAGCACTGAAAGTCAAAATCACAAGAGACCAATTGAAACACTGAACTGAACATTTGAAATCATTGAAGTTAAACTATTACTCCACTTCCAGAATGAAAATGTCCCTTATTTCCCATCCAAGATGAAAGAAGAAATTAAGTTTTTTTGGTCCATATAGTGGACTTTGGTGCTCAACAGATTGAAGGTTAAAAATGGAGTTTCAGTGCAGCTTCAAAGGGCTCTACACGATTCCAGCGAGGAATAAGGGTCTTATCTAATGAAACGATCCTTTTGAAGCTGCATTGAAACTGCATTTTTAACTTTGAGTCTGTTAAGTGCCATTGCAGTCCACCATATGGAAAAAAATCCTGGAATGTTTTCCACAAATTTTTTTTATTTGTGACAAAAAAAAGAAGAAAAGAAAAACATGAACATCTTGAATGACATGCGGGTAAGTAAATTATCAAGAAATTTTAATTCAGTAAGTGGAGCAATCTTTAAATTCTAAATGAATACTTACAAATGATCCAGATTAGCTTTTGCACCAGCATGTTGAATGTGTGAACAGAAGGAAAACTATAGTATTCTCACAAGAAAACACACGTGCACATTGTATTTATAATACACACAGATCCATCATAATCTGGAAATAACAGATAACAAATCTTTTTGACTTGGTTGATTGTACATTGCAAATGTTTTATGATTCGATATTATCCAGTTTTACTGTTTATTGATCATATGTTTAGTCAGAACCAACTGAGACATTTTCCAGGAAAATTGTAATAATAAATGTTACTTCCTTATGCTGGGCCTTTTTATTAGTAGATAAAGTTTTGTGATCTTTGGTTTGTCATAAAAGTGTTTGTTTTTTTTTAAC
This sequence comes from Carassius gibelio, assembly GCF_023724105.1. Classification (NCBI taxonomy): domain Eukaryota; kingdom Metazoa; phylum Chordata; class Actinopteri; order Cypriniformes; family Cyprinidae; genus Carassius; species Carassius gibelio. The sequence goes on from NC_068418.1 coordinate 19,797,536, forward strand.
CAGGAAATCTCAAATACTATGGCCTTTATACTGTTCTTGAGCACTGAGAATTCTTGGTTATTTATCTGCATGCTTTGACCATGCATTGGACTTTTACCATTTTGGCATGCTTAGAAATACAATGATAAAAATACCTCCTGCATCTGATAAGATCAATGAACTGCCCAAATTACAAGTGAGAAGAAAATATAAGCTTCTATCAGTGTTTAATTTACTGTACATATTCTTTTCCTATAAAACATATAACTGGCCATCTGTTTCAAATAGTTCTAATCAATAATATTTTTATTTATATATTTTTTTTCAACCCATTAAATGCTACTGTAATAGGCTGTGCCATGTTATATGATTTTTCAAAGACATCAGTGTGTGTGAAGGAGGGAAGGCATATTTAATTTCAACTGAAAAATTATATAAAGTTTATTTTTGGTTTGAGATTTTATTGAATTTATTTAATAAACAAGTTTCACAATTTCAGTTGAATTACAAAACCCCTGACACACGCAAAAAAAAAAACATTCACTCATATACATAAGACACCTTTAACACTATCAATGATCACAGTATCCTTCACAGTACCTTGTTTGAGCAACCACATCATTTCACTATGTCTTGCTGGATAACTCTGTTTATGTCACAAATTATATTTGTATCCGAGCCCTAAAGGTCCATGGCATGTTTTTGAGAATAATCTATCAGAGCAAGAAATCTTTCTGTTATGTATGTATATTTTTAACTGTTTATCTGATCATTCAACTGTTTGCCAGAGGTGGGCCATGTGTGGCAATGACGGCACGGCGGGGATTCCGGCAAAATAACATGAGGGCTGATTGTTGGGGGGAGGAGTGTGGCAGCATATTATCTGGCAGCATATTATGTGACCCATGCTAAACAAGATAAATACAGTATTGCATGATAATGATTAAATGATCACAGACATTTAAATAAAGTGTAGTATTGTTAAAATGTAGTCTTTGAAATGGCAAGTCAAAACAGAATGAAACATTATCATTTAAAAATTAAGCAAATCAGTCAAGTGCATTAAACTGCACTTAATTAGAATTTTATTACATTTTATATTATTATTCCTGGTACAAATAATCTTAGAATCCTTATGGGCCACACACTGATCTATAATAGTATCCATGTAATGCTTGGTGTGAGGACCAGATCCAAATTCAAACCGCATTCATTGGCGATATGGATCTCTTTCCTCTGTAGCTACTGTTTAAAAATGTGCCATTAAGAAGTTTTACAAGTTTTATGGCAGTGATATCAAATGCTCATTGGCTGTCGCCGGTTTCGTCACAGATTACGACATGTCGTGTTTCAGGTGATGCATGTTTTGAATGAGAATTGAGATGTAACCTATCGCTGGGCTAACTATGATTAGCAATGTGTATTATTTTAAGAGACCATTCAAAGGATGGCACACACATCTATAGCTGTATGTTTGTTTAACATTTAAACTGGCTAGTGCGCTGAAGGTTGGCGACTTTTCACCTATAAAAATTAAACTTGCTGATTTACTAGATAAAACCAACACACCAGTTCATAGATAATTTGACCTGATATGAAGTGTGCACTGCAAACACGAGCATTATTTATTATCATTTCCGTCCAGTCTGTACTCCGTATTGCATTCAACCAAAATTGTCTTCTTGATTTCTGTGAAGGAATGTCTGGCGGGATCCGGTGAAACTTTAGTTTTGAAAGGAAAGTGCTGTTCATTCTATTCTGGCAGCCAAAAACCCAACAAGAAGACATTTTAAAGTCAAAACCTCAAACTTTTAGCGCACCTGCTATGAGTTTTGCCTGTTTTGCCTCCAGCTAGAGTGGTGACATCACAGTGATGTGACGATTAAGGGGTCTATATATAAGGTAATATGAAATATTAATATTCCCAGACAGCAATATAGTGTTGGGCCATATCCAGCCCACATGAAATCCATTCAGGCCGAAACTGCTTGCTATCTGGATTGGGTCTGGGCTATATAAGGCTCAGGTGTGGCTCAGATTTGGGGATTCTGGTTTACTTAAGAATTGACACCAATCATAAAACCTGTTTTGGCCCAGTTCAGGCCAGCTGAGGTTGAGGTCTTTTATCCAGTTCTCGGCCACTTCAGGGCCGTCATTCTTTACAGTGCTTCCCTCCTCCATCCTATGACCCGGAAACCAATCGAGCACAGCCATCTTGAAGGACATCTCAATTCTCTAATTGCACCATGAGGAGGCTAGGATCGAGGAGTGAGGATACGCAGGTGTATGGGAAAGTCTTTTATTGACTTGACATTTACGCACATATAAATTCTCCCCTTTCACTCATACAGCCAAAATATACTGCGATTGCCTTTATAACCTGCCCAAAAACAAACAGTAAACAGCTCTGAGGGAACATTTGTATTCTATATCTTTATGAATAAAATGGTTTGTTTCATGCAAAGCAGGCCTTTCCAATCACTCGAAAAGACGCAACACTCGTTAAAGGTGATTCATCCGCATAAAACTGAACGATATTCAGCACCGCAATGATTTTATAGATAGTCTATAAAAACCTGTATTTTACGGAAGAAAGCGTTAATTCGATGGCGCTAAGAACTGCTCTTTCCAGAAGAGAAGCAAATCCCCGCGTTAAATAGCTAACTCAACCACTGGGTTAAGGCTGGCCCAAGATCGGAGTAACAAAAAAACTACCCAAAACACTGAACCCCCCCCAAAAGTGTGAATGTGTGTGAAAGTTTGGTGGCAGATTTCATTTCAACCAGCGATTTATTTGAATGAAGCTTTTTAAAAAAAACATTTCAAAGCAGATTCGAGAGAAACAGAAAGAGTATGCCAAAAAGGATGTGCCGCTTCTGCTCTTCCAGGCGGTTTCCTCACCTTCTGATGCGGATCATGCTCTGTAACATTTAGACAAATCATGTATTGCAGCATTATGGTTTTCACTAAGATTCTGAGTCAAAGTATACGATTAACCAATTTAAAAAAAGGTGTGCAAAGCTTACCCTCCGAGAGAAAGAAAGGAAACCCCACTAAAATCAAACTGCCCCTTAATTTATTCCCCACTACTCTTATTTGAAAATAAGATAAACTTTTTTACTCCCTAAACTCATACGCAGCAATACGTCACTTCCAGGTACTTATAGACTCCTACACATGCTTCGATTCGAGGAGCCTGATTCGACTACCAATCTCTTCGAATATTCATGGGCCATTCTGACTATATGCAAGCGCTCCAATATCTGATTTCACATAGAACTTGCAGTTTTCTCCAAATAAGTTAATATGCAGCCTATTATGATAAAGCTGTAAGAATCTGAAAAGAAAGAAGCTTTAAATTAATATTATAAAGTGCGTGAATACCTCCAACCACCCTTAGAGATTTATGTTTCACTTTCCATAATCCGTGACTGACAGAGGAGCATCTTGGTGGCAGGCATTTAAAACTTTACCAAGACTCAAACTGACACAGACAGAGACTGGATTTTGTTCGAACAGGTAGGGTACAAGTGATTTCATAACATTTCAGCCGGTGTATATCGTGGATAAATTATTTACCTGATTTAAGATGCATCTGGTTTTGAGTCAAGCACTTCATTGTAGAACAATGGTGATATCTCTTCAGCTCGCAGCACGAGCAGGTCAAACTACAAAGCAGAATATTACTAACTATGACTGGACTGTCACACCCATACCATTATAATGAGAACACCATTATAATTAAACACTGAATATTTAGAGTTTAGCTGCCATGCTTCTGCTCATTTGTTTCGTGAAGAACGCGTCCACAAAAGGAGTCCACATTCAGAGCCCCACAGATATGTTCATGTCCATTCTGCGTCTTTTTGCAGAGAGCCTAAGTCTTAATATTAATGTTATGTTGCATAAATAACGAAGCGTATTCTAAATGAAATTATGAGTTTAATCCCATTGATTAAAAATTTGCTATCATATGCTGTGTGTGTGTGTGTGTGTGTGTGTGTGACATAATTCCCATACTCTAATTAGTAAATAAATAATAAGAATAAATGTTTTTACTCATAAACCCACATGCAGGAAAACAGCATTTTCTCACATGTTGATATGATATATGGATGTGAAAGGCAGTTGTGTCATCTTCTGGTGAATGTTAAAATATGAAATATGTGTATTAAGATTAGTATTAGTACATTATTAGTACATTACATTATTATTAAACCAAGTTAAGCATTTTAGAATGTCCCGCGTGGTTGTCGTAACATGTGATCAAGCGCAAAATGTGTTGGAAACATCAAATGTTGTACCGAACTCGACCTGTGGAGATAGAAAATGTATACAACAGATGCAAGAAAAACGATGCAGTTTAGCCTGGTTATGGATATCCTGATGTTTACTGTTTACCATGGTATCCACACTTTAAAAAATGACTCTGATTTTAACAATAAAGAACTGTGAAAATGCTACAATACAAACCTGTTTACTGGTTAATGGTAGTTTCCTGTAAACTTTACAGGGAAAAACCGTAAACTTACGTTCCCAGAATCCTCTGCGTTGCATTTCAAATTTTGTTTGAATTTGATGTTTTTTCTTTGAAATAACTATGTTTCTTCTTATTTTTTCTCATCTGTTATGTTTATTAGGTTTGTATGTTACATAACATGTTGTTAAATTAATGTTTATTGCATATTTCAGTTTAATGAGTCTCACCATGATGGTGTTTAGTGCTTGTGTGAATGACACCGTGCACCTTCTATTTACCTTATTATTTAAAAGCTGCTTGTGATGGGATTTGTTTCACCACGTGACTTTCTCATCATCACCTGCTTTTGATGGTTACCAGTGTAATACAAAGGTACAAAACAGATTTCAGTACTTCAGTAAGTTTGTATATTAATATTATATCAGTTAAATTATGTTATTAAACTGTAAATATAAAGTAAAACCGTTAAACCTACTACAGTGTAACTGTATTTTGTGCGGTATAAAACCGTTAAACCAAAAATGGTTTTACCATATTTTTTACTGTATAATTCTGGCCACCAAAGCTGCCGGTTTTTTACCGTATATTTTACGGAAGCATTGCACACTACACTACAGTGCACTACACCGACTGATAATTGATTACCAGGTCAGGTCGTAGAGTTAAGCAAAGACAAATATTGGATCTTTAAATTGTCATGAGCTTATGTTGTGTAAGTAGCCAACATGTTTAATGACTATGTTAGACTGAGGTTGAATTTCATAGTGCAAATGAGCCTTGTAAGTTAAACTATTTAATTTGCAATTGATTTGGCAGTCACTGTAGTGAATGTTTGTGTGTTTAAAAAAAAAAAATGGGGATGTAATGATTGGTATCATCGTCATATGTGAAACTGCATTACCCATAAAAGCGGAGGGTCACAGGAAGTGACGTGTGGAGAATGTTAATAAAGAGCCCGCAATGGTTACACATACCGCATGGTTTCTCTGAATTGTGATTGATTTAATAATATTTCATGATAGAGTGAACAAAAAGCATTAAAGTAATCTTCAGAATACTGAAGTATTCAGAATACTTAATGCTTTTTGTTCATGATAGAGTGAACAAAAAGCATTAAAGTAATCTTCAGAATTAAAACAAACAAACAATAAACTCTTGAAATATTTCAGTTTGTGTGCAGTGATTCTTGAATATAAGAAAGTTTGCTTTTTTGAATTAAATTACAAAAAAATAATCATACCCAGGACTGGAATCTGTATTTGAATATCTAATAATTCTTGCAGTGGTACTATTGAAAGGTGCTTTTCCAGGAGGACACACTTTAGACCAAGTCTGCTGGTATTTCTGTGGTGAAGGGGTGGCCGTCTATTAAAACATGCGATACATATATATATATATATATATATATATATATATATATATATATATATATATATATATATATATATATATATATATATATGTATGTATATGTATATAAAATTTAATTAAAACAAATTAATGGTTGTTACTTAGAAACCTTAATTGGAGGCAGAAGACATGGTGCAGTGTGCTCTCCTAACACATATCCCTTCTTACTCTCAGGTCTGTGTTGGAGCTCATATGTAAGTGTACCCACCTGGGAACTGCTTAGTTAGGTGAAAGGAATAACACATTCTATATTATAGATCAGTGGCGCCACCCCGTGTTGTCATTGCGTCCTGATGTTTACTGGTTACCATGGTATCCAGGTGCAAACGAATGCTGATGAATGCAAGAGCTGTTTAAAACAAGCCTCGCGGTCACTGATCTGTAATAGAAATATATATAGAGGAGTGATTGCGGTTTAAGCGAACAATGTATTTCATGAAACGTGAAAATCCATGTAAACGTGATCAATTAATGATTTTTTTATTTTTTTTTATTTTACAAAAACATTGATATAGTAAGTATGCTATACTAAAGAAAATGAGTCCTCAAATATTGTGTCATGAACAGAGACAGAAAAAGAACTAGTGAGGTAACATGCCTGTAAGTTAATAATAGGGCCTATTTGCAGTATTTACAGTATTTATAATATTTACAATCTCCAGAAATCATTTGGCAAGTCTGGCCTATAAATCCAAATACATGATCTGGTCAAAAGACTTTAAAGATAGTCTTAAAGGAAAATTGATCTGGTGTCAAGGTGATTTAAATGGATGTTTAAAGACAGTTTCAGCTAAGTGTACACATTTCTCAACATTACATTTTGAAAATGTAATAGTTTTATAATTTAAAACCTAACAAAACCGGTTTGGGGGGAATTGTTTAAGTGTGATTAGCCTATTTTAAACAAATTGCTACATGAAGAAACATCTGAGGTAAGATCTCACCCAGCTTTCAGATTAAGATGCCTGCCAATCTTAAAACTTCCCATGCACATGATGTAACCTATTTTAACATTCACCAGAAGATGACACAGCTGCCTTGCACAACCATATATCATGTAAGCATGTGAGAATATGCTGTTCTCCTATGTGTGGGTTATGAGTAAAAACATTTTTTCTTAGTTTTGATTGACTAATTAGCGTGGTAGTAATTATATAACACACACACACACACAACTGTTTTGATACATTTTAAACACTATTTTCTCCAAGAGTTGGATTGATTTTCAACATCTTAATAAAGTTGGTTCATTGTTACAGAGCCCCGCACATGACATGTGAGAAAAAATTTTGTGCGCATGATTTAGCAAATCGAGGGAGCGCAATAGTAATCGTGTGCACGTTTTAGTACAGTGAGGGAACGAATTAGAAAATCATGCACACAATTTATTTATTTTTTCTTGCATGTCATGCGGGGCTCCGTTCATTGTGTACTTTAGCTCAGAATCTCAATAAAATCTGTAATACTGCAATGTTCTGCATGATCTGTATCAGTTGGTGAGGAAACATCCTTTTCTTTAGAACTGCTATTTTTGTTTCTGTTTTTTTAAAGCTGCTCTGAAAAAAACTAAAATTAAAAGCTTTATAAAAATATAAAAATTTATGAAATCTTCCCTCCTTCACACACACTGATGTTCTTTGAACAATCATAAGCAAATATGAATAAGTATAATACATACAGAAGTATATAAAACACTGATAGAAGCTTATACGTTCTTCTAAGTTATAATTCAGTCAGTTCATTGATTTTATCAGAATGTAGCAGGTGTTTTTGTCACTGTATTTTTAATCATGCCAAAATGGTAAGAGTACAATATATGGTCAATGCATGCAGATAAATAACCAAGAATACTTAGTACTCAAGATCAGTATATAAAGACCATAGTATTTGAGATTTCCTGGTTCAAAAAACACTTTTATGACCAACCAAAGATCACAAAACGATATCTACTGCTAAAATGGCCCAGCATAAGGAAGTACCATTTATTATTACAACTTTTCTGGAAATTGTCTGTCTCAGTTGTGTCTTAAAGGTGATTGAACATATGATCAATAAACAGTAAAATGGGATAATATCGAATCATAAACATTTGCAATGTACAATCAACCAAGTATACAATCTGTTATTTCCAGATGAAGGATCTGCGTGTGTTGTAAATATCATGTGCACATGTGTCTAGAGTTTTTTTTCTGTTCACACATTCAACATGTTGTTGCAAAAGCTAAGCGTGATCATTTGTAAGTATTCGTTTAGAATTTAAAAGATTACTTCACTTCAAGAATAAAACATTCCTGATAATTTACTCACCCACTGTAAAAAAAAAAAAGTTTTACAAAATAAGTTTGGCAGCTGTAGTTTCCAGAATAATTTTGTAAAACAATAGGAAAAAAAAGAGAAAGACTGCCAACACATGTCAGGACAGATAAGGACCCAAGAGTGGATGAGGCTGAAAAATATTTTTCTTAACAGAAGACAGACGATGGCCTAAAGTCCCAAAAAACAAAAATAAACACTACTTAGTTCTGAAAAAATGTCTCCGTCTTTAACTTCCAACTGCATAGCGTACAGGCAATGTAAAAAATTTAGCTGAAACAAAAAATAACAATAAACAAAAAGAACAAAAAGAAAAGAAGAAAGAGAAAAAAGGACAGATCACACCCAAGTCCTGACAGCAAACTGTGAGTGAAAATGTTAAATTATTCTATATTTAGAGTATAAAACTCTAAGAAAATTGGATTGTAAACCAGTAAATTGAAAAGTAAAAGAAAGCCACATGAAGAATCAAAACTCATGACAAGCAGCTTTGTCACAAGCAGAAGTATATACTAACATATAGAAGGTGACATATAGAGTCATTCATGCAAACACAAAACACCATCATGGTAACACACATGATACTTAAATAATGCAATAAACTTTCATTAAACGACAGAAGATGCAACAAGTATTTCTATGGCTTGAGTGGAAATCTCCAACATGTCCCGAGCCCTTGAGGTGGGATGATTGGTTTCTCGAGGTGACTCGTGCTTGTTTTCAGTGCCCTATTACAGTGCCTTTTGTCCTGGAAGCGCACAGATGAGCTCACCAGGTTGTGGATGGCACCTTTTACTGCCTCCCCGTGTCTTCACGAAAGTTGTGGAGATGGCTCTTGTTCCCCTCAGAGGGCAGTGTGTTCGCATTCTGGACTATCTAGATGATTGGCGGACACTAGCACAATCTCAGGATCGTGATTGTTATGTGACCGTTATGTGAGCACAGGGACCTGGAGCTCCAGCATGTCAGCCTTTTGGGCCTTGGGGTCAACTAGGAAAAGAGTGGTTTACACGGAAGCCTCTATCACCAGCTGGGGGACCACGTACAATGGGCATGCAGTCTCAGGGGTTTGGACAGGCCCGCAGCTGCATTGTCACATCAATTGCCTAGAGTTGTTAGTAGTATGCTTTGCTCTGAACCGCCTCAAATGTTGCTTACGAGGAAAGCATGTGCTGCTGACCTCTCACTGACAGTTGATCTACTCCTTGACCAAGGGGACACTCGGCATGGATGCACTGGCACACAGCTGGAAACAGGGCCTATGCAAATATGCATTTCCCCAAGTGAGCATTCTTGCACAGACACTGTGCAAAGTCAAGGAAGATGAGGAGCAAGTCTTTCTAGTGGCGCGAATTGGCCTACTCGGACCTGTTTCCCCCGAACTAGTGCTCCTCGTGACAGCCCCTTTTTGGTCGATTCCTCTGAGGAAGGATCTACTGACTCAGAGATGGGGCAAGGTTTGGCACCCACATCCAGACCTTTGCAAACTTTATGTCTGGTCCCTGGACAGGAAGTGGAGGTTCTAGGTGCCTTCCATTCTGCTGCAAGGGCTGGAGCGAAAGCTGTCTCCCTCACCCTCAAAGTCCATGTTGCAATTTTTACTGCGAACCATGACCCCATGATTGGGAAGTCTTTAGGTAAGCATGACCTCATCATCAAGTTCCTTAGCAGGACCAGGAGGTTAAATCCTTCCTGGCCTCCCTCCATACTCTCTTGGGACCTGACTCTACTGCTAGAATCACTACAGCAGGGCCCATTCGATACTTTTTATTCAGTTGAGCTAAAGTTTCTTTCATTGAAAACTCTGCTCCAGCTTGCATTAGCCTCCATCAAGAGGGTAGGGGACCTGCATGCATTTTCGGCTGACAATTTTTTGCCTAGTGTTTGGGCCGGCTGATTCCCAGGTAATCCTAAATTCCCGGCCCAGCTACGTGCCCAATGTCCCACTACACCCTTCAAAGACCAAGTGTGTACCTGCAAGCACTGCCCCTGGAGGAGGCAGACCCAGTCCTGGGACACGTAGACCGGACCCAAAGCTTCAGGACTTCAGACCAGCTCTTTGTCTTTTATGGAGGCCAGCAGAAGGGAAATGGCATCTCTAAGCAGAGGATGGCCCACTGGATTATGGATGCCATAACCCTGGCTTATCAGACATAGGGTGAGCCCTGCCTGTTCAGGTTGTGAGCTCACTCAACTAGAACTGTTGCATCCTCCTGGGTGCTGGCTTGTGGCACCTCGCTGACAGATATTTGTGGAGTTGCAGGCTGGGCAACCCCTATCCCCTAACACGTTTGCTAGGTTCTATAGCCTTTGTATAGAGCCAGTATCCTCCTGTGTTCTCGCCTCAAACAGCTAGAAAATTGCTCCAGAATGTCCATACTGTAGACCCTGTTGAGATCCTCCATCACCCTAGGGAGCTGGACGTAGCAGAACATCCGGTACCAGGCCTTCATGATGAATCCCTGAGAACCGTGGAAAGCTGGGTTCCATGTTGAGACCTATGTGGCACTCGTATTTGTATAGTCCACAGTATAGCCTTAGAGCCTGTGTTTCCCTGTCAGACTTCTGCCTTACCAAGAGAGTTTTAATCACCTCAAATTTCTCAATACACACCTAAACGGATGCTATATGTGTATTTGCTTCTGGAAATTCATTTTGAGTAGGTTTGGGCTTCCGCAGCATCCCTATTCCAAGGGAAAATGGTACATTTTCCCAGTGTTATCCAGTCTCACCCAGTGAGGTACTGCTTTGACAATGGTGACTGGAACTACTTGTTCCGAGCCCCGGCCTACACCTAATATGGGTGCAGGCAGCTTGCACAGGGCACTGAAAGGGGTAGCACCCATGGCGCTTTGGTAGTGATCAACGGCAGCTGGATGCAATAATTGCAAGCCAATGTGCATTGGCTCATTTAGTTTACAGTCAACAAGTAGATTGGTCTATCGAAGTGATATTACAATTAGTCAGTTAGTGACACAACATCTCCATTACCTCCTTCATGAAACGAGGGTTACCATACTTAACAAAGACGTTATCTGTGGCGCTTTAAACTTTCCTAAATCTCTCTTGGAAGTTAGAAAGTGCTCAACTCTTTGCATTTATGTTCTGAAGGATGATATTGCACAGGCTGTTCAACACAAGAACCCAAATGTGAAGGAAGTTTCTTTGACTTAAAATGTAATCTATAATGCATTTAACTACAGACTTGTAATGATCCTTCCATACGGCTCAATTGAAGAAATGCCTGCCTTCACCGAAACATCCAGATGGTGGTTTTCAAAAAGGAGTTGGTCTTCATTGTTCGAAAACTAGGTTCTTGGTACATGGAACACTTCAGAACCTATTAACTTGAAACCTCACCTTCAAAGGAGATTGAAGTTGTGGAACCAAATTCATTCAAAATGTGGATTCTTTCAGAAAATGAACATTACTGTGTTGCTCACAGAGTCACAACAATCCTGCTGTGGCTTTATAGATTATATTTTTGTTGGCAAAACGTAGCAAAAACAGACAATACTGTGTTTAAAATACAATATTAACTTATTTACTGAACTGTTGTGTAAAATCACATTTGCACTCAAACAGCACTTGTGTGTTGCTCTCGCTGCTGGTGTGATATGTTTTATAATGCGATATAAGTATGAGACAAAAAACTCATACAGGAGCATTTATGAATTATTTGGAAAAATATAAAATAAAATAATAACTGCATTTATGGATTTATGTTAAATGTAAGGTGACGTACAGGTCTCGGGGCAAGGCCAGTGTGTTAAAATATTTTAATTGCATTATTTTTTCATAACTATTACGATTACATAATGCATTAAACTGAAAGCCCTAATATATATTCATATTCATTCAGGATTGTCAAAGTGTATTGGATTTGATTAATGATTCTTGAATTTTTTTTATCCCTCTAACATGAATTTTCATTTGTGTAATATAAAGCTATTATTTGTTCATAGGACCCAGTCATCATTCAACCCATCCATCCATCCATCCATCATCTTCCGCTTATCCGGGGCCGGGTCGCGTGGGCAACAGTCTAAGCAGAGACGCCCAGACTTCCCTCTCCCTAGCCACTTCTTCCAGCTCTTCCGGGGGGACCCCGAGGCGTTCCCAGGCCAGCCGGGAGACATAGTCCCTCCAGCGTGTCCTAGGTCTTCCCCGGGGCCTCCTCCCGGTGAGACGTGCCTGGAACACCTCCCTGGGAAGGCGTCCAGGAGGCATCCGAAATAGATGCCCGAGCCACCTCAGCTGGCTCCTCTCGATGTGGAGGAGCAACGGCTCTACTCTGAGCTCCTCCCGAGTGACCGAGCTTCTCATCCTATCTCTAAGGGAGCGCCCAGCCTCCCGACGGAGAAAGCTCATTTCGGCCGCCTGTATCCGGGATCTTGTCCTTTCGGTCATGACCCACAGCTCATGACCATAGGTGAGAGTAGGAACGTAGATTGACCGGTAAATCGAGAGCTTTGCCTTACAGCTCAGCTCCTTCTTCACCACGACAGACCGGTACAGCGACCGCATTACTGCAGAAGCTGCACCGATCCGTCTGTCAATCTCACGTTCCATCCTTCCCTCACTCGTGAACAAGACTCCAAGATACCTGAACTCCTCCACTTGTGGCAGGAACTCTCCACCAACCTGAAGTGGGCAATCCACCCTTTTCCGACTGAGAACCATGGCCTCGGACTTGGAGGTGCTGATTCTCATCCCAGCCGATTCACACTCGGCAGCAAACCGTCCCAATGCACACTGAAGGTCCTGGTCTGAGGATGCCAACACGACAACATCATCCGCAAAAAGCAGCGACGAAATCGTATGGTCCCCAAACCGGACACTCTCCGGCCCTTGGCTGCGCCTAGAAATTCTGTCCATAAAAATTATGAACAGAACCGGTGACAAAGGGCAGCCCTGCCGGAGTCCAACATGCACCGGGAACAGGTCTGACTTACTGCCGGCAATGCGAACCAAGCTCTTGCTCCGCTCGTACAGGGACCGAACAGCCCTAAGTAGGGAGCCGCCGACCCCATACTCCCGGAGCACCCTCCACAGGATGTCGCGAGGAACACGGTCGAATGCCTTCTCCAAGTCCACAAAACACATGTGGACTGGTTGGGCAAACTCCCATGAACCCTCCAGCACCCTGGAAAGGGTATAGAGCTGGTCCAGTGTTCCACATCATTCAACCATGAAAAATAATTACTTATGGACATTTCTCTTTTCTTTCTCTCTTTTCCTTCAACTCAGAGGATCTCAAAGCATGGTGGGCATCACACGGCTCCTGGTTATTTTAGAAAAGGACAGCCGCATTAAGTTGGACCTTCCAAATGGCATCCCATCCTCTGTTGACGAAGTAATCCAGGAAATAAACAACTAACAACTGAAATACGATTTCAATACAACAATGCTGATTTTGGCACTTGGGTTAACTTAACTTCAACCTCATAAAACAAGGATCTTTGCACTTATTATTGCAGTTATTCATGTAGAAACCTCTGTGACTTTATTCTTGGAGCCAGCTGACAAAAGAATTTCAAATCACATGAGCCAATAATTTTTTTTCACAATAGGACGTAGATAATGCATGTTTAAACTGAGAAACTTTACAATTTTATGAACAAAATGGGCTCATTTCAAATTTGATGTATGCTACAGATCTCAAAATAGTTGGGACGAGGGCATGTTTACCATGGTATAGCATCTCCTCTTCGTTTGAAGATGTCTGGGCATTGAGATTATAACTTTGTTAGAGTTTTAGTGTTGGAATTTGGTTCCATTCTTGCCTGACATAGGTTTCCAGCTGCCGAAGAGTTTGTGGTTATCTTTGACATATTGTTGGTTTAATGATGCACCACATGTTCACTATAGGTGAAAGATCTAGACACGAGGGGAAACTAGATCAAACAGGGAAGACTAAGACTACGGGTGTTTTCACACCTAGTTCGTTTGAGCCCTGCAAACACTTCTTACTGGGAATGTTTTTTGCGACAGTGAAGTTAGTCGTTTACCAACAAGGAATTTTGCAGGTGTCTGTGGCTGCGGCTCATCAGCCACATTGTGGACAAAGGTAAGGGGTCTGGAATTCAATTTGGATTCTACTTTTGTGAGGACTGTAGTCATTTTTTCAAAAGTGAGCGATGCTCTTCACCTTTCTCAGGCACGTCTTTACAGACCTCACTAGCCTCTCCCCAAAATCTGGCCCACCAGGCCACTCCCTCTACTGTGATCTACAATAAATCTTTTGAAAACAGTACATTTTTACAGGATACTTTTTACAGGTTGTCTTCCTCGCAAAATCCAGTGTCTATTTCTGATTTGTACAAGAGTGTTTCGTAGACCAGAATGCATGGTACCTTCATGTGTTAGAATATGTGAAAATAATCCAAGTGCAACAATGGAGTTTGATGCTTTGGGTTATTTTGCTTTCAGTTTATTGCCCGAAACTATACAGTCAAATGCCTTGAAAATGAAGACAGTGATGGACAGGGTCACTCTGAATACATATCCATTGAAAGAATGAGCTAACCTATAAAGGAATTTCTTTTATGAGTGTTTATATATACGGAAATAAACCAAGTGCAACAAAGGAGTTTGGTGTTTTGTGAATTTGCCTTTAGTTTTCTCTAAATCTATACAGTAAAATGTCTTTAAAATTAATCAAGTGATAGCCAGGGTCACCCTGAATACATATGAATTGAAAGAATGAGCTAACCTATAAAAGGACACTTTTTATGAGTGTTGGAATATGTGGAAATAAGTGCAACAGTGGAGTTCGATGTTTTTTCCAAATCTATACAGTAAAAAGCCTTTGAAAAAGTATATAGGAATAGTCAGGATTACTCTGAATGCATATCAATTGAAAGATTGAGCTAACCTATAAAGGGACATGAGTGTTGGAATATGGGACACAGCGCAAATGTCAGGACACATGTTGTTGTTTTGGGTGATTTTGCTATTAGTTTTCTCCAAATCTATACAGTAAAATGCCTTGAAAATGAATAGAGTGAAAATCTTTTTACACATTTTTTTATAAGTGTTTGAATATACAGAAATAATCAAAGTGCAACAATGGAGTTTGATGTTTGGGATGATTTTCCTTTTAGTTTTCTCCAAAACTATTCATTAAATAGCTTGAAAATGAGTGACACTGGGTCACTCTTAATACATACTGTATCTATTGAAAGAATTGGCTAACCTATAAAGGAATACACACACACACACACACACACACACACACACACATATATATAGTAAACATTAAACATATTTGTTAACATTTAACATATATAACATTACATTCAGAAAACATATATGAATAGTTTTATGAATCATTTAAAATCCAACAAAGCCTTTTTTTGTGATTTTAAAATAGAAAGTTCCAGGTTTAATATCTAATGCAATGATATTCATACATCTTATTCATACATTTAAGTGTTACAGTAGATGCATAAACCACCAATGATATAAATTTGTGCATTTATGTTCTACACAAAAAGAAAAATAAATAAATAAATACTGCATAATAAGAACACAGTTTATACAGTTAAAGTGTAATCACTTATAATTGAGAAATTAATTAGATTAAGAAATGCTATAAGTTTTTGCCTGAAACAAACTGCTAGAAGAAGAAACATCTGTGGTCAAAGAATGAATGTGCATGATCTCAGCCAATCAGGCATGGGAACATTTTTATGATAACATTTAAATCAAGATTATGAAGTGTAATTGTAATTTCTTCTTTTGTTATCAGTTGTCAACAGATGGTGATAGATCCGCTGGGTTTGTTTTAAATACCATCTGCACATGAATGTAACTTTGAAGAACAGATTTTCTTTTTGTTCACATGTACCAATCTACCATGCTGATGCAAAAGCTAAGCGGAGTCACTTGTATGTATTGTTTTTTTTTTCTTTAGTTCAATTTGTTAGTTGTTTTTCTCTGTCTAGTTTTTTCAATTTATTTTTGTTTGATTTTGCAGTGCTGCTGTTGCTGTGTCAACATGGTAAGATGCCCCATTAATGTAAAAAGCAGTTAAATCCAAAAAAGCCCCAATTATCAGTAAGGGACACAATTTAATGATTCATTTCAAGTAATTTTACTTTGCTATTTCTTCTCACCTAAACAGCATCTTTCCTCTCTGCAAGTGAAAATGCAAAACAATCAGTGACCTGTGAAGGAGACTCTGGATCCCTCAGTTGTGGTGAGTAATTTCTCATATAACGTGTTTAAACTTTACAATGATTTTCATGGTCTTCTTGTGTGTGTAAGAATCTGGATACATAAATGTCCTTGGTGCCAACTATGGAAGGACTGATGGCAAAACATGCTCGGATGGGAAACCACCTGGGAAGCTCTCAAATGTTAAATGCTCCTCAAAAACAACCCTCAAAAAGATGACAGTTCGGTAATTAATTAAGTGATAGCAGATGTTATTGCTTTTCAAGACTGGGAACAACCGCGATACTTTGGTGTCTTTATTGTAAAGTACTTGTGATTATCTGTCCATGAATCAGGTGTAATGGAAGACAAAGCTGTTCTGTTTCTGCAGTGGACTCAGTTTTCTCTGATCCTTGTAAAGGGACTTATAAATACCTGCAAGTGTCTTATGAGTGTCTCCCAATTAGTAAGTCAATGGATTGATACACATTATTTCCTAATTTCATAATGTGGTAAATCCTTTTGTTGACCCTGATCATTACTGACCCTTGTTCCTATTTTCCACCTAAATAATTCTAGAGAAGCGCATAACTTGTGAAGGTAGCAAGAATAACATTACCTGTGGTAAGTTATATCAGTTATAAGTTATATGTGGTAAGTTTTTTTATTGACTTTTTATTAATTGTATTTATACAAATGTTTAATCCTTAGGGGTCAAGCTGTGAATATGGTGGTCACTCTCGTTAATAATATATATAACCGACTGGTTGAGGCCAGCCTAACGGACAGCGACACTGAACCGAGCTCTCTTCTGCGAAGTTCTCCTCAAAGTCCCTCCTGCACAGGAACGAACAAATACAAATCGCAGTTTGAACAAACAAAAAGATGTGCAAGAGCCCAATTCAGTGCTCGCGGTGTTCAGGGCTCACACAGAGAAAGGCGTCTCGAGACGCTAAAAATAAGCGTTTTCAAGTGTTTTGATCAAAACACTTGGACATCGAATTTGCCTATTTTTGTTCTTGTGTCGACAAATACATACAAAATATGTCAAAATATCCACCTTGGAAATTATGCTCGAAAAAACTGTCAGTTATTTCTTAAGTGTAGGTAAACAGTTGAGGAAAAAAATGGGATGTGTATTATATTGGATGCGTTAATCGTCTCTTAAAGGGACCGCGCCCAATTTAGCTAATGGCTGCTGTAATGTTAATCCAAGAAAATGAAAATGAAAATCACTCACTGCTCTTGACTACTTTGTAGTTTTAACAGTCAAACCAAAAATTATTCAGACACCAGATATATTTTTTTATATATATAGCAAAACTGTAATAATGTGAGAAATGTTGAAGGTGTCTGAATAAATGTACACTGATAAAAACAACTTGTAGGATTTACTTGATAAAATCATTGTAACAATTTGCACTCAATTTTTCTTAGTAAATTTTACTGCTGTAATATCAAGTACAACTTACTTGCCAGTATCAAGTGAAATTTACTTAACTCTAAATGTAACATTTGTGAAGACATTAAGTAAATGTTACTTAATTATATTTAACTTAGCAGGTTCTATTTATTAAAAGTAATTAAGTAAATTTAATTTTAAAATGTGAAAATATCAAGTAAATTTTATAAATCTGTTATATTTACTGTTATGAATTAATTAAGTAGATTTTAGACTGTCCATTTAACATTTTGAATTACTTAGTTTAATGAATTTTTATTACTCACTATTATTATGTAACTGTTACATAATTTGTTTCAGTGTTACCAAATAAATGTAGTTATTTTCTCTGCATCAAATACTTTTCTCACAAATCACAAATAAATTCAATAAAGTTTAACAGTTTATTATGTCAACATTCACATATTCACATCAACTGATAAGTAGTTAAGGTACATTCAGTAACCTCTCGGATCATTTACAATAAGAATTAACCAACAATTTCCCCTAAAGAAAAGGAAATTCCATTTTACTCCATCCAACACATATCTGGGATTATATTTTCTCAAATAGGTGAAGGGATAGTTCACACAAAAATCTAAATTTATGTAATTAATAACTCACCCTCATGTCGTTCCAAACAAGTCCAAACCGTTTATTATGGGAACACAGTTTAAGATATTTTAGATTTAGTCCGAGAGCTCTCAGTCCCTCCATTGAAGCTGTGTGTATGGTATACTGTCCATGTCCAGAAAGGTAAGAAAACATCATCAAACTAGTCCATGTGACATCAGAGGGTCAGTTAGAATATTTTGAAGCATCGAAAATACATTTTGGTCCAAAAATAGCAAAAACTACCACTTTATTTAGCATTGTCTTCTCTTCCGTGTCTGTTGTGAGAGAGAGTTCAAAACAAAGCAGTTTGTGATATCCAGTTCATGAACGAATCATTCGATGTAACTAGATCTTTTTGAACCAGTTCACCAAATCGAACTGAATCGTTTTAAACGGTTCGCGTCTCCAAAATGCATTAATCCACAAATGACTTAAGCTGTTCACTTTTTTAATGTGGCTGACATTCCCTCTGAGTTCAAACAAACCAATATCCCGGAGTAATTCATTTACTCAAACAGTACACTGACTGAACTGCTGTGAAGAGAGAACTGAAGATTAACACCAAGCCAAGCCAGATAACAAACAGAAGACTGACTCATCAGTTAACAGCTTAAGTCATTTGATTTCATTTGGATTAATGTGTATTGGAGATGCGAACCATTTCAAACGATTCAGTTCGATTTGGTGAACTGGTTCAAAAAGATCCAGTTACATCGAATTGATTCGTTCGCGAACCGGATATCACAAACTGCTTTGTTTTGAACTCTCTCAAAACAGACACGGAAGAGAAGACAATGATGAATAAAGTCCTAGTCTGAGAGCGGACTAAATCTAAAATATTTTAAACTGTGTTCTGAAGATAAATGGAGGTCTTACAGGTTTGGAACAACATGAGGGTAAGTTATTAATGACCTAATTTTGATTTTTGGGTGAACTAACCCTTTAATGCAATAACAACATTCAAACCGATACTAAGTGCTCCTTATGCTCTTAAAACCTTAACACATTAAAACATTTCAAGAAGTAAAAATTAGTCAAGATTTTGTAAAAAATATTTGAGCTGGAGATGTAACTTGGAGTCTACCAACAGCTTCGATTGTACAGCATGTACCATGTTGATAGCATTTAAGAGAGCAACTTCAACTATAAAGATTGCACTTTTGGGGACATCTTAACACCATCCAGGTCCAGGAAATGTTTCTGGAACACCTCAAAGGTGTAGCAGTGTTGGGGTGTATGCCAGGTTGAGGGCATAAATAAGCCCCATCAGCAGTGTGCAAGCTTTAGCAGTACTGCCGCATGATGGACACATCGACTGGATCCTCTTGATCAGCACCATGGATGACCAGTATCTTAAGGGTGTGTTCAGCGGCATCACTACAAGTGTCCTCCTGCATACAGTTTATAAAAAAGAAAGAACACAATTCTATTGAGACACAAATACAAAAGAGATTCATTATCAATGCAGAACGAACATGCTCGCTAAAAATTACTTAACATAACTCACATTGTTAAATTCAGTATAATGTGTTTTACCTTGAGTCAACATAAGTAAAAAAGTTAGTAGAACATTGCGCAAGACAGATGCAATTCACAGATTGTACCCATAAAATGAATGTTGTGCGAAACCATACATTGTGTGACTCTGTACCTTTACAGTGCCAGGAAACCCTTTTTAATATCCAGACTACGTTTAAGTTGTGACTGCACATAATTTGGACCATTGCTGAGTGGAAAATCTTCATGTTTGTGTCTTACTTTTTCACTTGCGCTTAAAAATGATTTTTATGACAAAAAAAAAATCATGCTTTACCAGGCAATCTTCAAAAAGCTCTTCTTCTTTCTCACTGATGTACAGGATAAGGCTGCGGTTGACAGTTTCACGTCTGCTTTGGTACTGTGAACAGATTGATAATGTGTCAATACATATATATATATATTCCAATCCATTACAGTTTTATGACCTGTTAAAAACATGCATTTACTTATCTATTTGTCACATTTTTATATATTTGTTAGACATTTTTTGAAAAGATTCCTTGGTGTGTAAGTTTGAGAAATAAGAACAGCAATATTATAGTATTATTACAAATATTTCTACTTGCCTGTATGAGAATGTAACCGTGTCAGACCAGATAGATATCGCACGCACTCCTGTACTGTTCTTTTACCTGTTGAGAGAAACTAATTGTGTAATTGAGATCTCATTTACATTTTGTTTTAATTGGTTTTAATACAGCAATGAACTTGTTACGAGTTTGTGCCTGAAAATGAATTGGCATGGCAACGAGGCGGAGACGCTTGCCGCCCATTGCGTTCAAAGATAACGGTTCTTCTTGCTTCATCTCCTAGACGGAGATTCACATGGATGAAGCTACTGATGCTAACCTCCCTCACTTAAGCCGTGAAAGGCTGTGGTCTAACGTTAGGATTTGATGACCGTACCTTCATACCGCTAGCTTATTAAAATAAAATGACTGAATTCATACAAGCACTTGCTGCTACACATCAATGTTTAACGTAATTAGTAGCCAAGTTCACCTGCCATGGTAACGTTACTGCATTTTTCCAAACGTTCCTTCTTTGATGCAGACTTTGATAAGCTACTTGCTGCGAAATTTTCAGTGGATTTAAAACGTCTAACGTTAACGTAACGTTAAATAAGGCTAACATTAGGACACACACAGGCAGTCAGCACGTTACATCGATTTCCATACATAACGCATGACAGTTTGAATTTAATCACGGCCAGCTAACATTAAATTACTCTGAAGTTAACCAGACTTGGTGACTTTTTCTACAAGAACGCGGCTAACTACATTTAGTTTTGACTAACCATCAGTCTCAACTTTATAGAAGTGGATAATGGCGTGATTAAAACTTACGTTCAGATAATTTTGAACCGTAACGTCTATGCAATAATCAAACCATGAAAATGAACACATAGTTGTTATCACAAATCTAAAGTAGAAAAGTCAAAACTTACCGAAGATAAGTCAGCCAAAAGTGACCGCCCAAACCAAACCAACCGTCTCTGCCACTGCCAGAAGGATCTTGTTTAAAAAAAAAAAAAAAGCGCGCGGATTCAAACGCACTTAGCTTTTCAGATTAACATTTACTTAGTATTTTTAGGTGAATGTGCTGTGACCATAAAACATTAAATAGTACTTGTAAATATATAATACAATTTACTCTTTCTTCTCAGTTATGTTATTACATGAATAAATAGTGTAATTTTTACTTAAGATATTATAGTTCCAACTTGATCTTGATTTTACAATGTATAAATTACATTAATTAATGTAATAGATTTTACCACACCACAAAGTCATTATTTTCAGTGTAGGTTTGAAACAGGGCCCACTGGTACAACCTTCACCGGGTCCCCGCTTGTGCAATGTGGAATTAGTTTACAGTTTTTTCAAGCAGTTTGTGATGCATTTTGGAAACAGGAGATGTACATTTCTAATGCACCATCTAGCTTGATAAACCCCTTCTCAAAGACTTACTGTTCGTATTTTATTTGGGTAACAAACACATTCTGAATGCCGTCGGCAGAATTCAAATGAGCCATTTTAATCTAGATTAATCTAGATTAATTTCAAGATCACAGTGAGATTAATCTAGATTAAAAAAATTAATCTATGCCCACCTCGAATATATATATATATATATATATATATATATATATATATATATATATATATATATATATATATATATATATATATATATATATATATATATATATATTCGAGGTGGGCATAGATTAATTTTCTCGAATATATATATATATATATATATATATATATATATATATATATATATATATATATATATGTGTGTGTGTGTGTGTGTGTGTGTGTGTATGTATGTATGTATGTATGTATGTATGTATGTATGTATATATATATATATATATATATATATATATATATATATAGGTTTTGCTTTACTTTTATGGCCCCGTTAACATCCTGTGGACTAAGTAATGTTTACTTTGTATACTTGCAAAGTTACTTACAGTCAGTAGAATGTCTTTTGGGAGACTATCACAAAATAGAGTGAGCAGATATTACGCAGACAGTCTACTTACTCTCTGAATGAGAGCACTGCCACTGCATTTCCCAAAGGTTATAGAATAATTAAAGCATGTTTTTTTTTTTTATAAATTAATCTTTGGGAGCAGTAGAGGCAGTGTGCCGACTCTCATTAATAACCACTCTGTGTGTGAATGAAACAGAACACTAAAAAAACTTAGTGATAATTTTCACTTGGAAATAGCTAGTAGGTTTCACAAATAATTACAAAAAACAGCAAGTAACACATTTAATGAAATGTGAAACTTTGAAACACAAAGACTGAAAATAATTTTTTTTCTTTTCTTTTTTTGGTAAAGCATATTTTTCATGTGATAGTTACTTGTGGAATTATCATCAACGTCAGTTTTTCTGTTTCAGAGAAGGGTGTTATTTCGGTTCATTATGCCAATTATGGACGGCGGAATCTTGCAACCTGCCTTAATGAATTAGCAACTAACCCAGACTGTTACTTTGATCAGACTGCCCGTTTCAGTTCCAGGTACAGCCGAGACATTATTCAGACTACAGTCACTTAAAAATCAAACAATGGAATATTTACAAAAAATTTAAGTGCAATAAGATTTTGTTTCTCCTTTTAAGGTGCAATGGAAAGAAGTCTTGTCTTCTAGAGGCTTCAAGTTTGGTGTTATCTGATCCGTGTAAAGGCGTCTATAAGTACCTGGAAGTGACATTCTCCTGCAAAATCGCTTGTGAGTAAGAAAGTATTCTTATTATTGATGTTTATTTATTTTTCTATTTAAAAATATGAGTAGTGGGGAATAAATCTAATCAGTTTTTGATTAGTTTTGAATGTTATTTTCTCTGAGGGTTAGATTGATTTTCAGCACCTTTATAAAGTTGGTTCATTGTATACATTGACTCAGAAACTCAATGAAAACTATAATTCTGAAATGCTTGATTTGTCTAAATGTTACAGAGCATGATCTGCATCAGTCGGTGAGGAAACTTCCTGTAAGAGCAGAAGCAGAACATCCTTTTCTTTAGCACTGGCATTTCGGTTTCTCTTCTTATTCTCTTTTCTTTAAATCAGCTTTGAAACAGTTTATTTCAAAAAGTTTCATACAAATAAATTGCAGTTGAAATTAAATCTGCCTCCCCTCCTTCACACACACACACACTGGTGTCCTTTGAACAATCATATGAGATGGCACAGGTTATCAGAGTAGCATTTATTAAACAAATGTTGCTATAACATATTATGGATTAGAACAAGAAATAGATGGCCAGCTATATGTTTCATAGGAAAAGCATAATATGTAAAGAAAACTCTAAAAAAGGATGGTTCTTTTAGTAAGTACATTTTATTTATATAGCACATTTAAACATAGCTAAGCTACTCAAGGAGCTGAACAATGTAAAATAAAATTAAAAGAGAAAATAAAAGAAAACCCATAAAAGAAGCAAACAAGACAGACAATAATACAACAATGAAGTGAAATAAATATACTAAGGAGAAAATATATGTTTAGACAAAATTGGTTCCTCACATGGGGTGCAGCAGAGCCATATAGAGTGAGAGTTGCGAAAACTCCATTGACTCCAATGGAACGCTTTTTTTACAGCAATGGCGGCTCGTGGAGTCTCTCAATAGTTCCCGGAAGTAGCAGCAAACCGTTGCCGTGCCGTAGAGATGCAGCAGAACAAACCGTTCGCGACGCACTTTTAACAGGTAAGACGTTTAATTAATAAGATTGAATTTTATCAGTACATCTTATAACAATAAATTGCAAATTAAAACCTTCTAGTAGATTATCACTCATTAAATGAGTAGATTTAAGGTTTGTTATCAGATAACTAACAGATTAGGCTAATCTGATAGAGGTAGAATACATGGTTTTGCTAATTTTAAATATTGTAAATATCACATCACTTTACTTCAACTAGTACGAGTTTGTACTTATTATATATGAATCACCTGAAATAACATAGCTGTAATCAGCAGCCATTTCTTGTATGTTCACAGGTCTAGGGGTGCATCGTGGAGCAGGGCCCTCCTCTTTTTGACCACAGGACGATGTACAAAGATTGTGGGAATAGCATCTGGTCTCAGCCTACTCTTGAATTTTTTGGTCATGACAAATTGCCTTGCCGCAATTTGTCTGCATACTGACTTCAGTTTAGTTTCCACACACACCTTTTTTTTTGTCTACCCACATACAGTACATAACACATGGTGGTTAAATGCACAGTTATAGGTAACACTGATGACTCCCTGCAATGTCTCACCCTGAGTCTCAGCTCCCTGGGTTTTGCAAGGCTTTGCTTGTTCCTTATTTCTAGTAAAACATTGTCAATGTAAAAAAGTGCAAATAAATTTAAGTATAATTACCTAACAATTTTTTGTTGTTGTAATTTTTATTTGTATTTAGATTGCTCCTGCTGACTTGAGCCAACCATTATTTTCTCCTCTCTATGTCAGCGGGGAAGCCATACATTCGCACACCTTTCTCTGACCGAGTGGAGCATCCCCATGCAGCACAGTAAACCACGGTGGAGACTATGCAAGGACAACATTAAAGAAAGGACACATACAAAATGCTTGTCATGCTATTAAATTTATTAGAAATGTATTCATGAATTGCTGTAAATAGTTAATTGTATAATTACAATTTAAAATAACTGTTTTCTATTTTAAAATGGAATATACTCCTGTGATGCCAACCTGAATTTTCAGCATCATTACTATTGAATGGCAGTGAACATGTTTATATACGAGTATGCTTAAGTTGTTTTAAACCTGAATATATTGTGTACATGAATAAGTATTGTAAGAATTATGCTAGATATAATAGGTATATTATTTATAATACATAATTATATTACTATATGTAAATTGTAAGAATTATAAACAGTAAGCTTCATTTTACATTTATTTAACATGCTAATTACTGCTGCTAACAGTTAATTGACCCATAGTGCGGTGCGAGCTGAAAATCACCTGTCACCAGCCTGTCTCTCTACTACCTGAAAGTCGTCAATATGACATGAGTTAACATGAGATAAGTGGAAAAAAAGGACAATATGTAACGTAAAAAGGCAACAGCAACCCGTGTTTATACAACTTAACGTTAGCATGAAATAAGTTTTTAAAATAACGGCACTTGAACACATCCTCAGATATTTTATAAACATCATTGCTGTAACTATATACTCATTCTTCATACATATGTCGGTGTGTTGTATAAATATATAAAATAAATGCATTTATTGACTCCTTATTACCAGAAATCGCAGTTCTGTCACTCTACTCTATCAGTTTGAATGGCCGCCAATGCACTTCCTGGAACTATTTGAAGTCTACACGAATCACGTGACAAACAAACATTTCGAACTTCCGTTGTCGCAACTCTCTCTCTATATGGCTCTGGGGTGCAGTGACTGAAACAGCTCTGTCACCCTACGTTTTCATATGGGAATGAGGGATAGATAAAAGAGACCTGTCAGCGGATCTTAAAAGTCTGGTACAAGGGATAATAAGATCTTTAAGATAAACTGGAGCTTGATTGTTAATAGCTTTAAAAACAAACAACATAATCTTAAGCTGAACTCTTAAATGGACCAGAAGCCATTGAAGTGAAGCTAAAATTGTGTTCATAAAGAGTGACATGGTCATACTTCTTTGCCCCAGTCAGCAGCTGCAGTTTGTATCAACTGGAGGTGAGAAAGCGATGACTGAGGAAGACGGGAGTACAGTGAATTACAGTAATCTAAACGTGAGGTAATAAAAGTATGAATAACATTCTCAGAACGTGTTTTAATGTCTGTGATAATATCACCACCTGTAAGGAGGATTTAGGCCGTGTAGAATCCATAAGCGGGTCTTTATTAAATGGTCTGCTGAACAAATCCGAATGGTAATCACAACTCGTAGTCAGGTCACAGGTCAAAATACAGGCAAAACAGTCCAATGGCAAACAAATCCAAAACAGTAATCCAAAAACGTGAGTCAAAAAGGAAAAAGCAATGGTCATGACAATAATCAGCAAAGGAGACATGAAAAATGCTTAGTAGTTTAGTAACAGCAATAGGTGGCTCACATTTGATTGTAGGAATGTTCAACTGCTTAACTAAATCTTGATGGATCACATTTGCAGCAGCTCCAGAATCTATTAACGCTGAAAAATGATGGTTTTCATTAGCAACTGACAAAATGATGGGAAGTGACAAGCATAAACTGATTTGTAAAGTATTCAACATGTGACTCTCTCGATAACTTGAATAGGGGTTTGCAGCAGGTTTAACAGGACAGTTGGAACAGCGATGTCCTGATTCACCACAGTAGAAACAGAGTTGATTGAGTAATCTTCTTCTCCGTTCATCAGGTGTTATGTGAGTTCGTCCAATTTGCATGGCTTCAGAGGGAACAGACTGACATGGTGTTTGCGCAGTAATAGTAGGCACATAAGCGAAGTTAGACTTGGGACTTGGTAGAGTTCGTAAAAGATTGTCAATCTTGATAGCAAGGGTAACAAACTGAGAGAAGTCAAGGGAGTCATCTTTGCATAGTAATTCTGCTTGAAGCTTAGCAGACAGACTTGAACGAAAAAGGTGCTTCAAAGCCACATCATTAAAACCACTTTGTGCTGCAAGAGTGCGAAATTGGATAGCATAATCAGAAGCAGGTCTGTTACCTTGACGTAACTGGGTCAGTTGAGTTGCTAAATCCATGCCTCCAGCAGGATATTGAAAGACATCACGAATTAGTTGGGTGAAGTAATTGTAAGATTGCTGGGCATGTGTATCATGATCCCAAACAGCTGTAGCCCACTCTAAAGCCTTCCCGGTAAGCAAAGTCATGATAAAAGAGCACTTTGTATGGTCTTGGCGATATGTTTCAGGTTGGTTTGAAAAATAGATAGAACATTGACGTAGAAAACCAGTGCAGTTATCTGGAGAGCCATCAAATTGATCAGGTAAAGCAAATCTTACCGGGTCAGGTCTTGGGGCAGGAAGAGACTGAATGTACTGTGTTAAATGCTCGTTGCTGGCTTGCAGTGTCAGTAGCTGGTGTTGAAAACCATTCAGCAGATCCTTTTGATACTCAATGGTAGAAAGGAGTTGAGAGACATCCGCTGGATCCGCGCCGGGCGAAGTATTCTGTAAGGAGGATTTAGGCCGTGTAGAATCCATAAGCGGGTCTTTATTAAATGGTCTGCTGAACAAATCCGAATGGTAATCACAACTCGTAGTCAGGTCACAGGCTTTGGTCAAAATACAGGCAAAACAGTCCAATGGCAAACAAATCCAAAACAGTAATCCAAAAACGTGAGTCAAAAAGGAAAAAGCAATGGTCATGACAATAATCAGCAAAGGAGACATGAAAAACGCTTAGTAAGGCAGAGAACCGGCAATACTTCGCAAAATGGCAGTGCAAACAAATGACTTATATACAAGGTGACAGGAAATGATGTGGCAGGAACAGGAAATGGCAGAGTTCAATATTCAGGTGAAGGCTCCCTCTGGTGGACTGGAGCCTGATCAAACGTTACGCCACCACATCTGCCTTAATATTCTCTGAGTTTACATGTTCCCTTCCGAAAATTACCATAATTTTACTATGAATGGTTACTACAAATTAACCATGGCTTTGATACTTCAAATGAAAAAGTGAAAAGTATTCATTTTGTGGTGATTGACATTACATAGGCTATTATTACAAATGCTTGCAAAGGGCGCAAGAGGCCTGATAGTTGCTGTTGTAACACTTACAGGATGATCAAATCCTTGTTTAATATTGACCAAACATTTAATTAAAATATCCACTTAATCTTTAGTTTTTCGACACCTTGTGATAGAAATGCTAGCCTCTATCATTTCTTCTTCTTATTGAAGTACATATTTTTTTTTGTATTAGTAAAATCATAGCCATAGGCATCTGTCTAGCTACAATTGTAATTTGTAAATAATACAATTTAATTTCAAGTTAGTTATTTAGTTTTATATTTTATTAAGTTCTATTTTGACCCCATAGTAGGCTTTTTTTTTTTACTTACAAAATTATAATTTGGGGAGGGGGCACAACAATACAATTCTGCTTAGGGCACCCATGCTGCCAGCAGCAGCCCTGCATACATTAACATCCCCAGTGTCCCTCTCATGGGACGCTACACTTATTTACAAAAGTAAAATTATTTTGCATTTGCTTAAATTTTATTTCTGTCATTGTTTATTCACTCACATGTGGTCCCAAACCTACATTATATAAATTTATTTCTTGTGCTGTACACAAAAGAAGATATTTTGACGAGTCTGGATAACCATACAGTTGCTGGTCCACACTGACTTTGAAAGGGGAAAAAATACTCTGGATGTCACTGTGGACCAGCAACTGTTTGGTTTTCAACCTTCTTTCAAAATAGAGTTTATATTTATATATAGTGTTCCTGTAGCTCAATTGGTAGAGCATTGCGTCGATTCCCCGGGAACACATGATACAGGTAGGTAAAAATTGATAGCCTGAATGCACTGTAAGTCGCTTTGGATAAAAGGGTCTGCTAAATGTATAAATTTAATTTAATACATTTAATTTAATACATTTAATATTTAGCAGAAGAAGGAAACTCATTCAGGTTTAAAACTACTTTTGAGTGGGTACACGAAGGTATAAATAACACAACACTAACCTATTTTAATTTTTGGGTGAATTATTCCTTTAATGAAAAGAAAACTGTCTAGATAATAATACTATAGATAGTTATATATAATTATAGATAATTTGTGGGGTTCTGTCTGTTAGACTCTCTGTTAGATATATGTAAGACACACTTTTATCTGCATAAATGTATGTAACTATAATGTTGTTGAACATCAAAGTAGGGCTGCAACTAACGATTATTTTGATAATCGATTAATCTGTCGATTATTTTTACGATTAATCGATTAATCGGTTTATGTACTTATATTTTAGTTTTTTCCATTTTTTCCCCAAGTAAATTATTAATAAAGGGTCTTTATCATTCAGCATAGCTTTTTAAGAGATTTTAACCATTTTGCATTGTCATATCCTCATCAAAAATATACCTGGAGTTGTTTTATTATGTTAGTAATCCTTTGTCGAACTCTTCTGCAATCAAAACACTGACCCATACTCTAGCAAAATTCACAAGGAGATTTCAAATATTGTTTTCACCATGGCAGTCCTTAGAGCTCCTAAAGTAGTTTAACATCCCAAACAAAGCTTAAGGAATCTTTGAGAACATATTTTCACGAAGTATAAGGATAAAACAGAATAAAATTGTAGTGCATTGTATTTTATTATTTACTGGGAAAAAGCTTTATAGCTTATGCTGTGAAATTGTAAACAATCCTTCGAAAAAAAGTGCCAATGGCATGAAACCTGAATGGAACTCACAATTTAAAGTAAAATCCATCAGAAGGTTGTCCAGAAAAAAAAAATTGGGACACACACAAAAAACCTGCTGTGTGAAAAAGAGCAGTGAATACTTAGAAAAGAAGTGCATTTTAAATATACTCAAACATTTACCTTTCTCATTCAGTCATAATTAGGCTGCAAGTCTGAATTATGAACTGGTAAACGACAAACTGATCACATAACATGTTTGTAAAGCTTTAAATGTTAACTGTTAAAAAGCAATGTTATCAGCTTTTACGACTAAACATTTGCAAACAACCTTGTACTGGAGAACCTGCACAAATAAAATTCTTAGGGGCCGTTCACATATCGCACCTAAAAACGCGTGGAAAACGCTAGTCGCGCCGCTTTCTCCTTCTTTCCAAAGCGCTCGGGCAGAAGCGCCCCTGAGGCGTCTGCCTTTGCTAAGCATCCATGACGTGCCCTCTCCATGAAGACCCGGAAATTTCAGCAAAGGATAAATGGATGCGGTGTGGACGCGCCTGGAAAAACGGGCGCATCGCACCGCGTGCGTGTCGCGACCGCGTCGCTTCCATTATGAGAGTGCATACTGCGCGCCTACATAGGAAATAACGAACTTGAGCACGCAAAAGACACGATATGTGAACGGCCCCTTAAACAGTTCAGTAGTGCAGAATTTACAGGTTACTCTTCATTTTGAAGGCTCAAAGTAAAGTACTCCCACTCATAGACAGTAAAAGAAATGGACACAGCGACCCCATTGGAACTCAATTGAGACAAATGAAGCCCAGTTTTAGCGTTTTTTAGCACTTCCGTTTCTGACGCGCAGACTCAAACTAAGCTTGACGACGTCAGCAACCTGTCTGACAGATGTAAATCTTCTAGTAGCTGTGCGTGCAAACTGCCATCGTTAAACTTGCAGAGACGGCGAGCTTGAGCGGGGAGTTCTTTGTCGTGAGTGACCAGGAGTAAGTATTCTGATTAATTATTTTGTATAGTATTTTAAAATGTAACGCCACTACGCCATATTAAGTTAATTGCCTGCGAGCTTCTCCTCCTGTCTATACGGTAATGCGACAGAGAGCCGAGTGGTTATGACGCAATCGTTAGCCTATTTTTTACAAAAACTGTTTATACGGGACCATAATGTAACATAGAAGGTAATGGAGCCCTTTATACATTGTCGTGTATCTTTAGAAATAAATAATGGACAAACAGAGTCTTTAAACGCCTCAGATGAAAAGTTATTCGCTGTCAAAGTGACGCCAAAATGAATGGGAGTCAATGGGAATGCTAACGCAAGTGAAGTTCTGCTAAAAGATGGCAGCCCCCACCCGACTTCAACTTCCGGTCGAGTTCCTTGCCCCTTGCTCCCACTTCCCGCTGAATGCTGCAGAGACGCTGTTCGGGAAGCACGTGACATAAAACGAGGCCAGCTATTGGCTATTCGCTACTTCACCTGCTGTACTGGCTGAGTAAAACCTCCGGTGGCTCATTACTGCCACACTTTGAGTGAAGTGACATTCAGCCAAGTATGGTGACCCATACTCAGAATTTGTGCTCTGCATTTAACCCATCCGAAATGCACACACACAGAGCAGTGAACACACACACACTGTGAGCACACACCCGGAGCAGTGGGCAGCCATTTATGCTGCGGCGCCCGGGGAGCAGTTGGGGTTCGGTGCCTTGCTCAAGGGCACCTAAGTCATGGTATTGAAGGTGGAGAGAGAGCTGTTCGTGCACTCCCCCCACCCACAATTCCGTCCGGCCCGAGACTAGAACCCACAACCCTTCGATTGGGAGTCCAACCCTCTAACCATTAGGCCACGACCTTTGGTCACCGCAGATTTGAAATATGCACGAAATGAGCCGCTTATGGCAAATAAAATTTATTTAGCGACGAATCGATTACTAAATTAGTTGACAACTATTTTAATAATCGATTTTAATCGATTAAATCGATTCGTTGTTTCAGCTCTACATCAAAGTGTATAAAAAATAAAACAACATCTGAAAGGAAACTCAGCATCAACAGACCCCATTATTTGAGAACAATTAAGAGATTTGGTGAAAGAACAACTCAAATTCTCTAGCCAATGTTTCAAACGCAATTTCTGACATTCTTTAAAAATAAGACAACATAATAAGGTATGGTTTTTTATTGATTAGAGTTTAAAGACATTCTCCTGATATAAAGATATAACTTAAGCCTACACCAGCACAAAAACATACTCTATTATTGAAAACTTTGCAGGACAGTCGATCGCTAGGAGCAGTGTTGGGCATCCCTGGTCTATAGGCTATACTTGTGCTCCAAGAATATTTTCATTGTTATATGCTAGGGAGGCGTTATTACACATCTTATGTATGGAATTTTCAAAACACAAATGAAGGATAAACTGAAAAATAAAAGATGCTTTCAGTCCACATGTAATCTAACATGATCAACGAACATAAAACAGCATCAAACTGTTTAACATTATGAAATGAAATGTTGACCCATGAAGAGGTAATAATGATTGTCAAGCTTTTGGGGTATTGATCGACTCCATCTATGTTTTTATTATCATTCTGAATTCAATCCATGTTTTTCATTTTTTTTTCAGCTTTTTGTTTAAAATTTTGTTTATTTATTTTTTACATTTTATTAATGGCACTAAGCCAAATTTAAGTGTTTTAGAAAAGAAAAAAGAATGCCTGAAGCTAGAATAAAATGTTACTTTATAAAAACAGATTCCCTGTTCTTTTTTTGGATGTTTTGTGTATTCATATTTTCATCAAAAAAACAAAAACAAACAACAACAACAGCTGAATTAGTAGTTTAGTTTATTTAGTTTTTGTATATTAAGGTAAGGTCTTACAAAACTCCTCATCTTATAAAAAAGTGCTACATTTCTCATGCAGTGACATTAATAGATTTTATGGCTGTAGACAAACATAATATGAACAACTAATGATTACCGGTAAAAAGTAAGGAGTTGAACTTACTTGGAAAACCTGTGGAAACTGATTATCTTAAATTTCTCAAGTAAGCTGTACTCAAAACATATTATAAGCACAACAATAGAGCATTTATTTGTTTAATAAAACAATGTTACGTCAAGTCATTATTTTTAAGGCATGCTATTAAATCAACAATTTTAAAATATAAGTCAGCTGATCATCAATCATAACTCCAAGGCTTCTAGCTGTTTTTTAAGGAGTTATGGTTGATTTGCCTAACTTGATGGTGAAATTGTGATGAAATGATGGGTTTTCTGGAGTCACAAGCACTTCTGTCTTGGCAAGGTTGAGTTGAAGGTGATGGTCCATCATCCAGTAATAAATGTCTGTTAGACAAGCTGAAATGTGAATAGTTAACGTCAGATCATAAGGATTGAATGAGAGGTAGAGTTGAGTGTCATCAGCATAGCAGTGGTATGAAAAGCCATGTTCCTGAATGACAGAACCTAATGATGTCATGTAGGCAGATGAGAGAAGTGGTCCAAGAACTGAGCCCTGAGGCACCCCTGTTGTGACTTGGACACTTCACCTCTCCAAGATACTTTGAAGGACCTATCTGATAAGTAAGACTCAAACCATTGAAGTGTGGTTCCTGAGATGCCTTTTAGGAGTAGGGTTGATAGGAGGATCTGGTGGTTAACAGTGTCAACAGATCAAGCAGTTTAAGTACTGAAGATGACTTCTGAAGCCAGATTGGTTGCTGTCAAGGAGGTTGTTGTGTGTGAGAAATGTAGAGACTTGGTTGAACACAGTTCGTTCAAGTGTTTTTGCAATGAAAGGAAGAGGGAAACTGGTCTGTAGTTCTCTAAAAGATATGGGTTGAGGGTTGGTTTCTTAAGTAGTGGAGTTATACGAGCCTGTCTAAATGATGAGGGAAAAACACCAGTGTGGAGGGATGTGTTTATGATGTGAGTGAGTGCAGGTACGACTGTAGGAGAAATGGCTTGAAGGAGATGAGATGGAATAGGATCAAGCGGGCAAGTAGTAGGGTGATTAGAAAGGATGAGTTTTGAGACTTCTGCCTCAGAGAGTGAAGAGAAGGATGTATGTTTGCTGGTGATATGAGCTTGACTGATTGTGGTGTGGAAAATTGTGCACTGATGTGTTTAATTTAATTAATGAAAAACATGGCAAAGTCGTCAGCTATTAGAGATGAAGCAGGAGGCGGAGGAGGAGGACAAAAAAGTGAGGAAAATGTTTTAAAAAGCATGCAAGAGTTGGACAAATTGTTAATTTTGTTATGGTAGTATGTCATTTTAGCAGTGGAGAGATTAGCAGATAAGGAAGATAGGACTGACTGATACACGTTAAGGTCAGTGGTATTTTTATATTTGCGCCACACCCTTTCAGCAGCTCTAAGCTTAGAACTGTGTTTGTGTAGAACATCAGATAACCAAGGGATAATGATAGAAGCTTATACTTTCTTTCCAGTTGTAATTTGGACAGTTCATTGATCTTATAATATGCAGCGGGTACTGGTGTAACTCTAGAAAAATATAGACTTAATCCATTTCCTACCCCTAGACTAACCCTACCCAGAATTTATTCCTAGAATCAATGTGAAATTATAGACGGTTTCATCGGGCGCACGTGCCTGGCCCTAAGTTAACTTTTTGTAAGAATAAAACAGATATTTCCTGAGAAGTTATTGGTTGTTAGGAATGTTGTTCCAGGATCAACAAGTATGTTGATCCATTCCAGGAACATGTTGTACTTTGTGAAATCACCATCATATAATGATAAAAACTTATACTTTATTTTCAGTTGTAATTGAACAGTTAATTTATGTTATAATATGCAGCAGGTGCTGGTGTAACTCCAGAAACCAGACTGAGAAACACTCACAACACATGGTCTGTAAAAGCTCAGGGAGTGTGAATGCAAAAAAATCATACAATACCACAACATAAACAACATTTCTGGATATTATTATGAGTCTTAGTTGGGTCTTAAAGGTGATTGAACATATGATCAATAAAGCAGTAAAATGGGTTAATATTGAATCAAAAAACATTTGCTATGTACAATCAAACAAGTTAACAATCAACAAAAGATTTGTTATCTGTTAGTTACAGATGATAACAGATCTGTCTTTATTATAAATACCATGTGCACATGTGTCTTCTTAAGAGAATTCTAGAGTTTTTCTCCTGTTCACACATTCAACATGCTGGTGCAAAAGTTAAGCTGGATCATTTGTAAGTTTTCATTTAGAATTGAATTTCAAGGATTTCAAATGTTCTTATCGGTGTTTCAATTAATTTATTTTCATTTTGACTTTCAGTGCTGCTCTTCCTGTGTCAACATGGTAAGAACTGCATAATATATAATGTACAAACTCATTAAATAATAAAGATTTTCAAGTACAGAACAAAATTATTTAAGTACTTTTATCATTAATTGTATTATTAGGGTCTATTATGAATTTTATCTTCGTACATGTTTCCTCCCTGCAGGAGCAGAAGCCAAAAGAACAGTGGCCTGCGAGGGACAATCTTTGCGCCTCAGCTGTGGTGAGTAATCCAATCATTTCGAAGTTATATTTTTGGTCTTTTGTGCCAAAATTGCACCGAATGAGAGACAGGAAGCAATTAAGAGAAAAGAGAAGAACAGGAGGAGACCTGAAACCCTAATTGTACTACAATTCACATGATATTTTTAAATAAATAAATAGATTAATGATTATTTTTTGCCTGTGTCAGTTTGGGGATTAATAAAGGTCATTAAAGCCAACTATGGGAGGACTGATCGCACAACATGCACTTATGGCAAACCAGCTCATCAAACCTCAAATATGCGCTGCTTCCGAGGAACATCCCTCCATACGATGTCCATTCGGTAGGATCAACACATAAAGCAGAGAATATATATATATATATATATATATATATATATATATATATATATATTAGGGGTGTAACGGTTCACAAAATTCACGGTTCGGTTCGGTTCAATACACTGATGTCACGGTTCGGTTCGGTACGGTTCGGTACGTTTTAGATACAGCAAAAAGAAAAAATTGGCAGATAAATTTCCTTGATTTTTTTAAAAATGTTTTATTTATTAAAACTAACAAAGTATGTGTTTTTTTTACATTGAACAATGATGGAGCTATTCTTTACCCATCTTCTATGGTGTTTTCTTAGCAGCATACTGTATAAAACAAAAATAGCTCCTTATAAATTTTTTTAAAAAAATTAAATGTAATATTGTTGTAGTGGTTATGAACAAATACAAAGATGTAACTCTTTTTATATGGAACTCTATAACTCTTTATATTTAGTGTGTTTTTACTCAATTGGTTCTCTATTTGGGCTTATGTTTTTTGGAACAAAGCAGGAATTACGGTCTGTCTGAAATGGGCTCGTGAAGGAATATTGTAATGGGGCTCAATTACATTAAGCATGTTCTTAAAACCTGCGTTTTCCACTACAGAGTAAGGTCTCATATCCGCGGCTATAACGTAAATGCACCATTCGCTGCGGTGATGTCCGTATACGGAGCCCGGGACGTCACCTGTAGGAGAAAAAAAAGCAATCCGTGGCGACGGTTTTGCAATCCGTCCCCTCAGTTTATAAACCGTACTCACGAATTCATAAACTGTTCACTCGATTTAACAAATCGTGCCCACGGATTAACAAACCGTGCCCACGAATTTCCAATCCGTGCACTTAGATTTTGTAAACCGTACCCTCGGTTTTTGAATCCGTACCCACGAATTCATAATCCGTGCGCACGCTTTCGCAATCCGTTCCCTCGGATTTGTAAACCGTACTCACGGATTCATGCAGCAAACTCCTACGTGTTAACATACAGTTTTATTGAATATTATTATGTGGAATAGGTTTACAGCAAAGTGTCTTAAGTGATTCTCTATCAAGTGTAGTACGAGGTGGAATACAAAGATTTAATAAGAAAGATGCGCATTAAAATCTTGTTCAATTGCTGATAATCTATAATAGCACTTGATTATTATTGTGCAATAAACCTGGCATTGTGACTGACTCTGGAGTAATTTTTTCCTCTTTTGTAAGTTATTTTGGATAAAAGATTCTTATGCATAACCTGTTTAATAATATATAATAATGATACAAATAAAAATAAAGTTATTTTTTATAATTTTAATTTGTAGGCTAAATAAATGAGTACAAGACAGTAAAAATATTTGTCATAAAATAATTTGTGAATTGCTTTATTTTTAAATAACCTTTGGACAGTTTTGGAAATGCTTGTGTACAATTCTTTCTTAACATGAAGACTTATTTTTGTGATTTTATTATACTAAGCTCCACCCACCTCACCCCACCTGCCGGAGTTAGATGCATGTTTCACTGTTAAGTGTAAAATGCGTGTCAGTTTTCAAATCCGAGGGAACGGATTGCGAAAGCGTGCGCACGGATTATGAATTCGTGGGTACGGATTCAAAAACCGAGGGTACGGTTTACACAATCTAAACGCACGGACTGGGAATTCGTGGGCACGGTTTGTTAATCCTGGGTACGATTTGTTAAACCGAGTGAACAGTTTATTAATTCATGAGCACGGTTTATAAACTGAGGGGACGGATTGCAAAACCGTCGCCACGGATTGATGTTTTTTCTCTCCTACAGGTGACGTCCCGGGCTCCGTACCGAGCCTTCAGCGTGTACTGAGTGAGCGAGCGCCTGACTGAGTAGCCTAACATAAACATATAAGTTGGTGTTTTTTTTTCTTCGGGGGTGTCAGGGGCATTGCCTGTTACGTCGTTTGGGTTATTGGGCTACCTTGTTGAACGCATAACATTATATTTCACACACCTTTTTTATTTTCCAAATTTAATTAATTAGTCCAACGAACCGTTCGGTACATAATGCGTACCGCGTACCGAACCGAAAGCCTCGTACCGAACGGTTCAATACGAATACGCGTATCGTTACACCCCTAATATATATATATATATATATATTTATATATTTTTTTTTGCAATTTAAATTTATGCTTAATTTTACAAGAGCAAGAAAAATATAATGCTTATGACAATGGAATATTAAAACTCTGCTTAAGTACTTGTCATTGTCTGTCCAGGTGTGATGGAAGAAAGAGCTGTTCTGTTCCAGCAGTGAACTCCGTTTTCTCTGATCCTTGTGTTGGCACCTATAAATACCTGGATGTGCATTACGTCTGTGTCAAAAAAGGTACATTTTGAAGTTGATAATCATAAAATTATTTAGCGTCAGACATCCTATGTAGATGACAACAAAAATAATATATTTTTTTATTCGTTTAAGATGCATTGCGAGGAAACCAAATAGGTGCATCAGATTCTGTCCACTCTGATCCTGTCACAGTGTCCAAAAGTACCTGGAAGTGATGTACAGCTGTATAATTTAGTGACCCTGTCATGCTAATGTATTTTATGTTTTTTTAGTGAAAAGAAAATTGTCTATATAATAATACTATAGATAGTTATATATAATTATGGATAATTTGTGGGGTTCTGTCTGTTAGACTCTCTGTTAGATATATGTAAGACACACTTTTATCTGCATAACTGTATATAACTATAATGTTGTTGAACATCAAAGTGTATAAATAAATAAATAAAACAACATCTGAAAGGAAACTCAGCATCAACAAACCTCATTATTTGAGAACAATTAAGAGATCTGGTGAAAGAACAACTCAAATTCTCTAACCAATGTTTCAAACGCAATTTCTGACATTCTTTAAAAAGAAGACAACATAATAAGGTATGGTGTTTTATTGATTAGAGTTTAAAGACATTCTCCTGATATAAAGATATAACTTAAGCCCACACGCCCTCGTCCTGAAAGCCCCTCAACTTGCACGTGTCAGTGTGTATGAATAGATTAAATGAAACGGGACACATTTAATCTTGACAAACTGTGTGTCATTATAAAGATCTAAGCCTCAAGCATCGACGACAGATCGCTGTTTTGCAATGGAAAGCTTATAAAGACTGTATTTGCTACATTTGTGTAAGCAGTACACATGTAAAACATGAACATTAGAAATGCTGTACATACCAGATCCGTCGTAATAACGAGTCATAAACACATCCACAGCTGTAAATCCCGGTTTAGTTAGAAAGTTAAGGGTCCACTGAACGACATCTCATGAAGCACGTTTAGTCCAACGAAGCAATAACGTTGTAATATGGGTCATAATTCCTTTGTTTACGTTTAAGTTCTTCAACGACAGAACTGTTTGCTTCCGTTATAGAATAACTCACGGTCGGAAACTGCGTCTTGTTAGTAAAACTGCGTCTTGTTAGTAAAAACACAGCATGGTTTTGCAGCGTACAGTGTCACAAACAGAATGAGACGATCCACTGGAAAAAAGAATGAATGAAAGATAGGCGAAAGATAGTAGTATATTTGAATTTTGTCACCAGTCACCAGTCAGCTGATGGAGGCGGAACTTATAGCAATCGTCTTTTTCTTTGTTTGTTTTATTTTTCAACAGTTTTTATATATGTGAGAGTGTGTTTTATGTTGAATGTGAATGTATCTGCATGATAACCATCTGTTTGAGTGCAAATCAGCCCTAATCAGCTCCCTATTACTGTACTCATGAGACATGACTTTCAACACATTACTTTTCTATTGCTCCAGGACTCATTTCATGTATTTTTATGTCAAATAAAAAATATTGAAGTGTGGTAAAAAAAAATCAAGGCGCTTCAGTGTCTATAACTTTTAATATGTTTGAGCATGATCAAATCTGGTTAATAAAAAGTAAAGCACAAAGGGTCTTCTTTCCAAAGACACCAAAATTATGTTTGTAACACACTGAAGTAGGAAACTGTTACAATTATAAGTTAGGTAGAGCACTTTCAGCTGTGAGTCCCATAATGGGGGGTGCTGGCTAACATGTTAAAATTACAGTGCCATGTGTAGTCAAGTCACCTTTATTTATTTTGTATAAGACACACGTTGTACAATACAAATCGTTCCAAGAAGATATTTGGGGGGAAAAATGATGACAGAAATTTCATTTCTGGGTGGATTATCACTTTAACCAATTTAAATTTGCTATAGCTTTTAACTCATTTAAATTCACTCATTTGTAAAGTGAGTGAATCAATGAAATATCATTACAGTGCATGTTAACTGAACCTTTTTTTTTTTTTTAGTCTTTTAAGGTTGGCACTAATTAGTGATGTACATGAATCACGAGACAAGCCAGAATCCACATGTCCAGGTGCTTGGTGACAAGGAAAACTCTTCCCAAGTTTTTATTATTTTAAACAGGGAGGCGATGGAACAAGAGATGATACTACAAGCAGTTGATCTGTGTTTCAAACTTTTCTTTGTATATGACATCTACTACCTAAAGCCCTCTGCTCCCATTTGAGAGTTTTTGGAACACACAGTCTTTAATAGTTTCTACCTTTTTTATTTTATTGATGTTATGTTCATTTTATTTGGAAGTCGTAACATTTGCCAAGTGTGGTAACCCATATTCGGAATTGGTGCTCTGCATTTAACCCATCCAAGTGCGCGCACACACACACACAGCAGTGAAAAGTGAACACACAGTGAACACACACCAGGAGCAGTGGGCAGCCATATCCAGCTCCCGGGGAGCAACTGTGGCCTCAGTGCCTTGCTCAAGGGCACTTCAGCCATGGGTATTGAGGGTGGAAGAAAGCGCTGTTCATTCACTCCCTCCACCAAAGTAGTTTCAAAATATGGTTGTATTAAGTAATTTTTTTATAAAAATACTGATGTTAATTAATATAAATAATTAACTCAACTGTTGGGTAACTTTTAACCCAACAGGATTTTAACCCAATGGGTTGGGTTGAAATAACCCACAGATGGAAAGGTGCTATACCAACACATAGTTGGGTTACAGGTTGGGTTATTTTTAACCCAACATTTTTTGGTGTGTAGAAACCAGACTGAGAAACATTCACAGCACATGGTTTGCTCTGGGAGTGTGAATGCACAAAATCATACAATACCACAACATAAACAACATTTCTGGATATAATTGTGAGTCTTAGTTGGGTCTTAAAGGTGATTGAACATATGATCAATAAAGCAGTAAAATTGGTTAATACTGAATCACAAAACATTTGCTATGTACAATCAAACAAGTTAACAATCAACAAAAGATTTCTTATCTGTTATTTACAGATGATAGCGGATCTGTCTTTATTATACCATGTGCACATGGTCAAAAGTAAATTTTGCATTTCCTTTGGAAATCTGGATACCAGAGTCTTGAGGAAGAGAGGAGAGGCACAAAATCCATGTTGCTTGAGGTCCAGTGTAAAGTTTCCACAGTCATTGATGGTTTGGGGTGCCATGTCATCTGCTGGTGTTGGTCCACTGTGTTTTCTGGTGCCAAATTACTGCAGCAATGCGGCGTGGCATGGAGTCGATCAGTCTGTGGCACTGCTCAGGTGTTATGAGAGCTCAGGTTGCTCTGATAGTGGCCTTCAGCTCTTCTGCATTGTTGGGTCTGGCATACTGCATCTTCCTCTTCACAATACCCCATAGATTTCCTATGGGGTTAAGGTCAGGTGAGTTTGTTGGTATTGGCACTGTGTGCAGGTGCCAAGTCCTGTTGGAAAAGGAAATCTGCATCTCCATAAAGTTGGTCAGCAGCAGGAAGCATGAAGTTCTCTAAAACTTCCTGGTATATGGCTGCATTAACCTTGGACCTCAGAAAACACAGTGGACCAACACCACCAGATGACATGGCACTCCAAACCATCACTGACTGTGGAAACTTTACACTGGATCTCAAGTAACATGGATTGTGTGCCTCTCCTCTCTTCCTCCAGACTCTGGTAACCTGATTTCCAAACGAAATGCAAGATTTACTTTCGTTAAAGAACATAACTTTGGACCACTCAGCAGCAGTCCAGTCCTTTTTTTCTTAAGACACTTCTGACACGGTCTGTTGTTCAAGAGTGGCTTGACACAAGGAATGCGACAGCTGAAACCCATGTCTTGCATACATCTGTGCGTAGTGGTTCTTGAAGCACTGACTCCAGCTGCAGTTTTGATTCACAATCTTCTCCAGGGTGCGGTTATCCCTCTTGCTTGTACACTTTTTTCTTCCACAACTTTTCCTTCCCTTCGCCTCTCTATTAATGTGCTTGGACACTGAGCTCTGTGAACAGCCAGCCTCTTTTGCAATGTCATTTGTGTCTTGCCCTCTTTGTGCGAGGTGTCAATGGTCAAATTTGGAACTGTTTGATGATATTCTAATTATATGACCAGCACCTGTATTGTCCAAAAATATAGACTTAACCCATTCCCTACCCCTAGACCATCCCAGAATTTATTCCTAGAATCAGTGTGAAATGATAGCTGATTAACAAGAGTGTAGAAGCGCCTAACCCTGATTGTAAGAGTAAAACAGATATTTCCTGAAAAGTTATATCTCAATTCTGATTGGTTGTTGTTAGGAATGTTTTTTCCAGAATCAACAAGTATCTTGATCCAGGAACATGTTGTACTTTGTGGAATCACCATCATATAATGATAAAAACATATACATTTTTTTTTCAGTTGTAATTGGACAGTTCATTTATCGTATAATATGCAGCGGGTACTGGTGTAACTCCAGAAACCAGACTGAGAAACACTCACAACACATGGTCTGTAAAAGCTCAGGGAGTGTGAATGCAAAAAAATCATACAATACCATAATATAAACAACATTTCTGGATATTATTATGAGTCTTAGTTGGGTCTTAAAGGTGATTGAACATATGATCAATAAAGCAGTAAAATGGGTTAATATTGAATCAAAAAACATTTGCTATGTACAATCAAACAAGTTAACAATCAACAAAAGATTTGTTATCTGTTAGTTACAGATGATAACAGATCTGTCTTTATTATAAATACCATGTGCACATGTGTCTTCTTAAGAGAATTCTAGAGTTTTTCTCCTGTTCACACATTCAACATGCTGGTGCAAAAGTTAAGCTGGATCATTTGTAAGTTTTCATTTAGAATTGAATTTCAAGGATTTCAAATGTTCTTATCGGTGTTTCAATTAATTTATTTTCATTTTGACTTTCAGTGCTGCTCTTCCTGTGTCAAC
Organism: Carassius gibelio; assembly: GCF_023724105.1. Classification (NCBI taxonomy): domain Eukaryota; kingdom Metazoa; phylum Chordata; class Actinopteri; order Cypriniformes; family Cyprinidae; genus Carassius; species Carassius gibelio. Next base: position 19,840,447 of record NC_068418.1, read on the forward strand.
ATGGTAAGAATTGCATAATATATAATGTACAAACTCATTAAATAAAAAAGATTTTCAAGTACAGAACAAAATTATTTAAGTACTTTTATCATTAATTGTATTATTAGGGTCTATTATGAATTTTATCTTCGTACATGTTTCCTCCCTGCAGGAGCAGAAGCCAAAAGAACAGTGGCCTGCGAGGGACAATCTTTGCGCCTCAGCTGTGGTGAGTAATCCAATCATTTCGAAGTTATATTTTTGGTCTTTCGTGCCAAAATTGCACCGAATGAGAGACAGGAAGCAATTAAGAGAAAAGAGAAGAACAGGAGGAGACCTGAACCCGTAATTGTACTACAATTCACATTATATTTTTAAATAAATAAATAGATTAATGATTATTTTTTGCCTGTGTCAGTTTGGGGATTAATAAAGGTCATTAAAGCCAACTATGGGAGGACTGATCGCACAACATGCACTTATGGCAAACCAGCTCATCAAACCTCAAATATGCGCTGCTTCCGAGGAACATCCCTCCATACGATGTCCATTCGGTAGGATCAACACATAAAGCAGAGAAAGAATGAATGAATAAATAAATAAATAAATATATATATATATATTTATTTATTATTATTTATTTTTTTGCAATTTAAATTTATGCTTAATTTTACAAGAGCAAGAAAAATATAATGCTTATGACAATGGAATATTAAAACTCTGCTTAACTTGTCATTGTCTGTCCAGGTGTGATGGAAGAAAGAGCTGTTCTGTTCCAGCAGTGAACTCCGTTTTCTCTGATCCTTGTGTTGGCACCTATAAATACCTGGATGTGCATTACGTCTGTGTCAAAAAAGGTACGTTTTGAAGTTGATAATCATAAAATTATTTAGCTTCAAACATGCTATGTAGATGACAACAAATAATAATCATTTTTTTTATTTATTCGTTTAAGATGCATTGCGAGGAAACCAAATAGGTGCATCAGATTCTGTCCACTCTGATCCTGTCACAGTGTCCAAAAGTACCTGGAAGTGATGTACAGCTGTATAATTTAGTGACCCTGTCATGCTAATGTATTTTATGTTTTTTTTTTGTGAAAAGAAAATTGACTATATAATAATACTATAGTTAGATATATGTAATTAAAGATAATTTGTGGAGTGTTCTCTGTTAGATATATGTAAGACACACTTTTATCTGCATAAATGTATATAACGATAATGTTGTTGAACATCAAAGTGTATAAATAAATAAATAAAACAACATCTGAAAGGAAACTCAGCATCAACAAACCTCATTATTTGAGAACAATTAAGAGATCTGGTGAAAGAACAACTCAAATTCTCTAGCCAATGTTTCAAACGCAATTTCTGACATTCTTTAAAAAGAAGACAACATAATAAGGTATGGTGTTTTATTGATTAGAGTTTAAAAGACATTCTCCTGACATAAAGATATAACTTAAGCCCACACGCCCTCGTCCTGAAAGCCCCTCAACTTGCACGTGTCAGTGTGTATGAATAGATTAAATGAAACGGGACACATTTAATCTTGACAAACTATGTGTCATTATAAAGATCTAAGCCTCAAGCATCGACGACAGATCGCTGTTTTGCAATGGAAAGCTTATAAAGACTGTATTTGCTACATTTGTGTAAGCAGTACACATGTAAAACATGAACATTAGAAATGCTGTACATACCAGATCCGTCGTAATAACGAGTCATAAACATCCACAGCTGTAAATCCCGGTTTAGTTAGAAAGTTAAGGGTCCACTGAACGACATCTCATGAAGCACGTTTAGTCCAACGAAGCAATAACGTTGTAATATGGGTCATAATTCCTTTGTTTACGTTTAAGTTCTTCAACGACAGAACTGTTTGCTTCCGTTATAGAATAACTCATGGTCGGAAACTGCGTCTTGTTAGTAAAACTGCGTCTTGTTAGTAAAAAACACGGCATGGTTTTGCATCGTACAGTGTCACAAACAGAATGAGACGATCCACTGGAAAAAAGAATGAATGAAAGATAGGCGAAAGATAGTAGTATATTTGAATTTTGTCACCAGTCACCAGTCAGCTGATGGAGGCGGAACTTATAGCAATCGTCTTTTTCTTTGTTTGTTTTATTTTTCAACAGTTTTTATATATGTGAGAGTGTGTTTTATGTTGAATGTGAATGTATCTGCATGATAACCATCTGTTTGAGTGCAAATCAGCCCTAATCAGCTCGCTATTACTGTACTCATGAGACATGACTTTCAACACATTACTTTTCTATTGCTCCAGGACTCATTTCATGTATTTTTATGTCAAATAAAAAATATTTAATTGTGGTAAAAAAAATCAAGGCGCTTCAGTGTCTATAACTTTTAATATGTTTGAGCATTATCAAATCTGGTTAATAAAAAGTAAAGCACAAAGGGTCTTCTTTCCAAAGACACCAAAATTATGTTTGTAACACACTGAAGTAGGAAACTGTTACAATTATAAGTTAGGTAGAGCACTTTCAGCTGTGAGTCCCATAATGGGGGGTGCTGGCTAACATGTTAAAATTACAGTGCCATGTGTAGTCAAGTCACCTTTATTTATTTTGTATAAGACACACGTTGTACAATACAAATCGTTCCAAGAAGATATTTGGGGGGAAAAATGATGACAGAAATTTCATTTCTGGGTGGATTATCACTTTAACCAATTTAAATTTGCTATAGCTTTTAACTCATTTAAATTCACTCATTTGTAAAGTGAGTGAATCAATGAAATATCATTACAGTGCATGTTAACTGAACCTTTTTTTTTTTTTTAGTCTTTTAAGGTTGGCACTAATTAGTGATGTACATGAATCACGAGACAAGCCAGAATCCACATGTCCAGGTGCTTGGTGACAAGGAAAACTCTTCCCAAGTTTTTATTATTTTAAACAGGGAGGCGATGGAACAAGAGATGATACTACAAGCAGTTGATCTGTGTTTCAAACATTTCTTTGTATATGACATCTACTACCTAAAGCCCTCTGCTCCCATTTGAGAGTTTTTGGAACACACAGTCTTTAATAGTTTCTACCTTTTTTATTTTATTGATGTTATGTTCATTTTATTTGGAAGTCGTAACATTTGCCAAGTGTGGTAACCCATATTCGGAATTGGTGCTCTGCATTTAACCCATCCAAGTGCGCGCACACACACACACAGCAGTGAAAAGTGAACACACAGTGAACACACACCAGGAGCAGTGGGCAGCCATATCCAGCTCCCGGGGAGCAACTGTGGGCTCAGTGCCTTGCTCAAGGGCACTTCAGCCATGGGTATTGAGGGTGGAAGAAAGCGCTGTTCATTCACTCCCTCCACCAAAGTAGTTTCAAAATATGGTTGTATTAAGTAATTTTTTTTATAAAAATACTGATGTTAATTAATATAAATAATTAACTCAACTGTTGGGTAACTTTTAACCCAACAGGATTTTAACCCAATGGGTTGGGTTGAAATAACCCACAGATGGAAAGGTGCTATACCAACACATAGTTGGGTTACAGGTTGGGTTATTTTTAACCCAACATTTTTTGGTGTGTAGAAACCAGACTGAGAAACATTCACAGCACATGGTTTGCTCTGGGAGTGTGAATGCACAAAATCATACAACACTCTAAAAATGGCTGGGTTAAAAATAACCCAATTGGCAACCCAGCACTGGGTAAATATTGGACAGAACACGTGCTGGGTTAAAGTAACCCAGCATGCTGGTTTACACATTTTAACCCAGCATGCTGGGTTATTGAGAAAACCCAAGATAGAGTCATTTTTACCATATGTGTGTTTGCATTTTTATAGTTCTGAGTTATTCTTGCTGGGTTATTCTCATAATTTAACTTTTGCTTAACAAAGCAATCATGGATTAATAAATAATGAAGAATACAGCTTATTTAGACTGTTAAAAAATAATTTTAATGCCATCTCACATTCACAAATTGTACCAATGACAAACAACATGCAATTTTCCCTTTTTTTGTTTCCAGCAAATGCAAATGATAATAATAATAATAATAAAATAAAAAAAAATAAAATCACAGAAATACAGTTGCAATGAATAAGGACATTATTTCTGAATGACCTGTGTCTAGCTGTTTAACTATTACATTTTGACATGTTTAGCTATTTAAATACACAGTGAAATGACATTGACAATTAACATTTTTTTTTCATTTAAATGTAAAATCATTTAAAGATGTCCTAAAATTTATATCAAGTATATAAAGACTCCTATGTAGGTAGATGTGCACTGCTTAGGGTAGTTCAACATATAGTTCACCCAAAAATAAAAATTCTGTCATTTGCTAACCTTATGTTACAAACCCGTAAGACCTTCATTCATCTTCAGAACACAAGTTAAGATATTTTCAATGAAATTCGAGAGCTTTCAGACCAGGGTGAATAATTAATGACAATTTTCATTTTTAGGTGAACTATTGTCAAACACTTAAGCTCTGAAGCAAAGATCTACAGCTGAGAGCAGTGTACTCTGCTATAAAGCCCGTCTATGGAAGGACAATTTTCAGGAATTGCAAATTATATTTTCAAAAGCGTTGTCCACATGTGACAAATTGTGACATAATCCAAACACAATTGCAAATCTTGTTCAAAAGCACTGAACAAAAATGACTGTTTCAGTTTTCATGAATGCAGTGACTGCCAAATTTCAAATGGAAAAGCAAAGTCCATTTGCAGCTGTATTTTCCATGTATTTTGAGTAATAAGCCTGTCATATTGAACAAATACTGCATCATAGCAGCTTTTACAGTATTAAATAGGAAAATAGTGTGTAATAATGCAAAGGGACAAAAGTAAACACTCAGTTTTCAGTCAAAGTCAGTTCATCATTGATTCAGTGATGTATCGTCCCTCTGTGCAATCAAGTCGATGATATCTCTTGATATTAATTGTCCCCAACTAAGGAAAACCAAGGAACCGAAACTCCATCGGTGACAGAATGTAGAAAAAAACCTTGGGAGAAACCAGGCTCAGTTGGGGGGCCAGTTCTCCTCTGACCAGACGAAACCAGTAGTTCAATTCCAGGCTGCAGCAAAGTCAGATTGTGCAGAAGAATCATCTGTGTCCTGTGGTCTTGTCCTGGTGCTCCTCTGAGACAAGGTCTTTACAGGGGATCTGTATCTGGGGCTCTAGTTGTCCTGGTCTCCGCTGTCTTTCAGGGATGTAGAGGTCCTTTCTAGGTGTTGATCCACCATCTGGTCTGGATACGTACTGGATATGGGTGGCTACGGTGACCTCGGAATAAGAGAAAAACAGACTAATGTTAGCATAGAGCATCATAAGAACAAGTACATGAGGTGTTATTAATTACCATGTCTGTTTTTTCACTGTGTCGCACGTTACCTGCCAAAACTCAAATGGAATTGGAATTACTTTAGCATCTGAATTTCCAATGCCTCACATTGAAAGTTGTCAAATTTTTGTCAGAGGTGGGACCACACTATGGAGAGTGTTTGTATTGGGAGGTGATGTCACTCAAAGACAATTGTGCCAAATGCTTTGAACAATGGAGGTTAAGGCACTACTAAAAGCTGCTGCCGCTCCAGAGATGCGTGTTAAAGAACAAACAGGCAACCCGTATCTCCCTATATTCTTGGCACCTCACACAATAAATAATTCTGTCATTTTTACCCCAAATGCAGCTACTATCCCCTGCTAACAGTTAGAGCCACATGGTACTATTGGTCAATATTCACCATTAACCAAATGCTTTTCACCTGAGGAATAAAATATAGGGTAAGATGCAAATAGGTAAATAAGAGTAGAACTGCAATGTTGTTTTGTTGACGTGCATCAGAGTGCAAACAGTGAGAGATTTGGGGTAAAAAAAAAAAAAAATATCTCCCAATAGAAACATGCCCCATAGTATAGTCCCACCCTTGACACAAATTGACAGCTTTCTGTGTAAGGCATTTGAAATTCAAATGCGTTTCAATTGTGTTTGGACTATGTCACAATATATGCGTCCACATGTGGAAAAATGCAATTAAATATACAATTTGCATTTCCTTTTGAAAATGGTCTAGAATATCCTTACCTGTCCTTTAATTATGATCAATGCCTGAGAGATCTGCTGGCATTTTTAAATCGCCACGACAATTGGATGGGGTTTTGTGGACTCTGCTCAGTTAAGGAATTCCATGTTTGTTCCAACCTTTAAAATAAAGTAAAAAAAAAATACAAATTGTTTTAATTTGTTAACTGTTACTAACAGTGATTCAGTTCAATTAACTGTGTGAAGTTCATCATGAAATTGAGTCCATCATGTTTATGAGTTAAATTCACCTATGAGTTGGTCTACAGAAGCAGAATATGCTCCAGTGATTGGCTGAAAGGTGTGCTTTCAAACTGTCTAATCAATGGGATGTTCCAGTCATTATAAATCACAGTTTTATGTTAATATGCTGGCTTTATCAAACACACAGTCACTGACACAGATAAGGGAGATCACACTGAATGCGCGCACGCAGACATTTCTATGACAAGTCACGTAGGTAAGTTACTGGGTTACTCCGCAGCTTTAAAACAGTCCATATACACTTATAGGTGTACCAAAGTGATAAGGACAAGTCAAAAACACGATCTGGAAAACGTTATATGATGTTTACGCTCATAAATTATTTACATTCTGAACACAAAGTTACATAGTGCAGCTTTAACTAATAGCACGAAATAAAAATAAATGTGCGTTTAAGTTACGTGAGGGTTAACGTTAACGTTAGTTGATTATCACAGACAAACAATTATGTAAAATTATTAATAAACATGAACTTACCGTTAGACTGCACTCGACGAGTTTGTCTCTCACAAATGTATCCATGTGCTTTTCTGACAGGAAAAAAACAACATTTTGAATTATAAATTGTATGTAAAAAGACTTTATAAACCACACAAGCATCAAATCACCTCACTAACGCGGCCCTCGCTGTGCGTGCGCGCACTTTGAAATGCCCTGAGACGTCGATTCTTTACCGGGAATCACTTTGTTCGAGAATAACTGAACCGGATCGTCGGTTCTTTCAGAGCTACGGTCCGACTAACGTTATATTGTACGTAATTTGTATGATTTACATGTCGATATGGACAAACGCAGGCGTTTAACGTACATTAGAGCAGAAAGTCGTATTCATTTATTTTAACTCATTTGACTCACTTAAAGGTTAAATTCGCTTTTCAGTGTCAGAAACTACCTTTTCCTATATTTTCACAGATATTCGCATATTTCAGCCATCTGTCTGAAACTTAATAAAACTGTATTAATCTGTCGTCTCAGATACCTTAACACGATTATGCGAGTCACGTAACATAGGTTGCCCGTTTGAGGTAAACTGTTCATCATTTAACGTAAATAATGTTGGCCTGTAGAAGTTTAACAATATTAAAATAATTATTAAAGAAAAAATTTAATAAACTTACCTTAAAACAGTTGAAAGCCGTGGCTTTGCCCCGTTGTTCTTCCAAAATGACAGTTGGGGAGCGATTTAAACGTCTTCAAGGCGCGTTAAATAACCCAGCGCTGGCCTGAAACAACCCAGTGATGCAACCCAGCAGGTTTAACCCAACACCTGGTAAACTGAAACTACCCAAAAGTGTTTAAAAATAAATAAAATAACCCAACAAAATGACCCAACAGACTCAACCCAGCATTTTGGGTTAAAAAATAACCCAGCCGTTTTTAGAGTGAATACCACAACATAAACAACATTTCTGGATATAATTGTGAGTCTTAGTTGGGTCTTAAAGGTGATTGAACATATGATCAATAAAGCAGTAAAATTGGTTAATACTGAATCACAAAACATTTGCTATGTACAATCAAACAAGTTAACAATCAACAAAAGATTTCTTATCTGTTATTTACAGATGATAGCGGATCTGTCTTTATTATACCATGTGCACATGGTCAAAAGTAAATTTAGCATTTCCTTTGGAAATCTGGATACCAGAGTCTTGAGGAAGAGAGGAGAGGCACACAATCCATGTTGCTTGAGGTCCAGTGAAAAGTTTCCACAGTCAGTGATGGTTTGGGGTGCCATGTCATCTGCTGGTGTTGGTCCACTGTGTTTTCTGGTGCCAAATTACTGCAGCAATGCGGCGTGGCATGGAGTCGATCAGTCTGTGGCACTGCTCATGTGTTATGAGAGCTCAGGTTGCTCTGATAGTGGCCTTCAGCTCTTCTGCATTGTTGGGTCTGGCATACTGCATCTTCCTCTTCACAATACCCCATAGATTTCCTATGGGGTTAAGGTCAGGTGAGTTTGTTGGTATTGGCACTGTGTGCAGGTGCCAAGTCCTGTTGGAAAAGGAAATCTGCATCTCCATAAAGTTGGTCAGCAGCAGGAAGCATTAAGTGCTCTAAAACTTCCTGGTATATGGCTGCATTGACCTTGGACCTCAGAAAACACAGTGGACCAACACCAGCAGATGACATGGCCCCCCAAACCATCACTGACTGTGGAAACTTTACACTGGACCTCAAGTAACATGGATTGTGTGCCTCTCCTCTCTTCCTCCAGACTCTGGTAACCTGATTTCCAAACGAAATGCAAGATTTACTTTCGTCAGAGAACATAACTTTGGACCACTCAACAGCAGTCCAGTCCTTTTTTTCTTAAGACACTTCTGACACGGTCTGTTGTTCAAGAGTGGCTTGACACAAGGAATGCGACAGCTGAAACCCATGTCTTGCATACATCTGTGCGTAGTGGTTCTTGAAGCACTGACTCCAGCTGCAGTTTTGATTGACAATCTTCTCCAGGGTGCGGTTATCCCTCTTGCTTGTACACTTTTTTTCTTCCACAACTTTTCCTTCCCTTCGCCTCTCTGTTAATGTGCTTGGACACTGAGCTCTGTGAACATCCAGCCTCTTTTGCAATGTCATTTGTGTCTTGCCCTCTTTGTGCGAGGTGTCAATGGTCAAATTTTGGAACTTTTTGATGATATTCTAATTATATGACCAGCACCTGTATTGTCCAAAAATATAGACTTAACCCATTCCCTACCCCTAGACTAACCCAGAATTTATTCCTAGAATCAGTGTGAAATGATAGCTGATTAACAAGAGTGTAGAAGTGCCTAACCCTGATTGTAAGAGTAAAACAGATATTTCCTGAAAAGTTATATCTCAATTCTGATTGGTTGTTGTTAGGAATGTTTTTTCCAGAATCAACAATTATCTTGATCCAGGAACATGTTGTACTTTGTGGAATCACCATCATATAATGATAAAAACATATACATTTTTTTTTTAGTTGTAATTGGACAGTTCATTTATCGTATAATATGCAGCGGGTACTGGTGTAACTCCAGAAACCAGACTGAGAAACACTCACAACACATGGTCTGTAAAAGCTCAGGGAGTGTGAATGCAAAAAAATCATACAATACCATAATATAAACAACATTTCTGGATATTATTATGAGTCTTAGTTGGGTCTTAAAGGTGATTGAACATATGATCAATAAAGCAGTAAAATGGGTTAATACTGAATCACAAAACATTTGCTATGTACAATCAAACAAGTTAACAATCAACAAAAGATTTGTTATCTGTTAGTTACAGATGATAACAGATCTGTCTTTATTATAAATACCATGTGCACATGTGTCTTCTTAAGAGAATTCTAGAGTTTTTCTCCTGTTCACACATTCAACATGCTGGTGCAAAAGTTAAGCTGGATCATTTGTAAGTTTTCATTTAGAATTGAATTTCAAGGATTTCAAATGTTCTTATCGGTGTTTCAATTAATTTATTTTCATTTTGACTTTCAGTGCTGCTCTTCCTGTGTCAACATGGTAAGAATTGCATAATATATAATGTACAAACTCATTAAATAAAAAAGATTTTCAAGTACAGAACAAAATTATTTAAGTACTTTTATCATTAATTGTATTATTAGGGTCTATAATGAATTTTATCTTCGTACATGTTTCCTCCCTGCAGGAGCAGAAGCCAAAAGAACAGTGGCCTGCGAGGGACAATCTTTGCGCCTCAGCTGTGGTGAGTAATCCAATCATTTCGAAGTTATATTTTTGGTCTTTCGTGCCAAAATTGCACCGAATGAGAGACAGGAAGCAATTAAGAGAAAACAGAAGAACAGGAGGAGACCTGAACCCCTAATTGTACTACAATTCACATGATATTTTTAAATAAATAAATAGATTAATGATTATTTTTTGCCTGTGTCAGTTTGGGGATTAATAAAGGTCATTAAAGCCAACTATGGGAGGACTGATCGCACAACATGCACTTATGGCAAACCAGCTCATCAAACCTCAAATATGCGCTGCTTCCGAGGAACATCCCTCCATACGATGTCCATTCGGTAGGATCAACACATAAAGCAGAGAAAGAATGAATAAATAAATAAATAAATAAATAAATAAATAAATAAATAAATATATATATATATATATATATATATATATATATATATATATATATATATATATATATATATTATTTATTTTTTTTGCAATTTAAATTTATGCTTAATTTTACAAGAGCAAGAAAAATATAATGCTTATGACAATGGAATATTAAAACTCTGCTTAAGTACTTGTCATTGTCTGTCCAGGTGTGATGGAAGAAAGAGCTGTTCTGTTCCAGCAGTGAACTCCGTTTTCTCTGATCCTTGTGTTGGCACCTATAAATACCTGGATGTGCATTACGTCTGTGTCAAAAAAGGTACGTTTTGAAGTTGATAATCATAAAATTATTTAGCTTCAAACATGCTATGTAGATGACAACAAATAATAATCTTTTTTTTTATTTATTCGTTTAAGATGCATTGCGAGGAAACCAAATAGGTGCATCAGATTCTGTCCACTCTGATCCTGTCACAGTGTCCAAAAGTACCTGGAAGTGATGCACAGCTGTATAATTTAGTGACCCTGTCATGCTAATGTATTTTATGTTTTTTTTTTTGTGAAAAGAAAATTGACTATATAATAATACTATAGATAGATATATGTAATTAAAGATAATTTGTGGAGTGTTCTCTGTTAGATATATGTAAGACACACTTTTATCTGCATAAATGTATATAACTATAATGTTGTTGAACATCAAAGTGTATAAATAAATAAATAAAACAACATCTGAAAGGAAACTCAGCATCAACAAACCTCATTATTTGAGAACAATTAAGAGATCTGGTGAAAGAACAACTCAAATTCTCTAACCAATGTTTCAAACGCAATTTCTGACATTCTTTAAAAAGAAGACAACATAATAAGGTATGGTGTTTTATTGATTAGAGTTTAAAAGACATTCTCCTGATATAAAGATATAACTTAAGCCCACACGCCCTCGTCCTGAAAGCCCCTCAACTTGCACGTGTCAGTGTGTATGAATAGATTAAATGAAACGGGACACATTTAATCTTGACAAACTATGTGTCATTATAAAGATCTAAGCCTCAAGCATCGACGACAGATCGCTGTTTTGCAATGGAAAGCTTATAAAGACTGTATTTGCTACATTTGTGTAAGCAGTACACATGAAAAACATTAACATTAGAAACGCTGTACATACCAGATGCGTCGTAATAACGAGTCATAAACATCCACAGCTGTAAATCCCGGTTTAGTTAGAAAGGTAAGGGTCCTCTGAACGACATCTCATGAAGCACGTTTAGTCCAATGAAGCAATAATGTTGTAATATGGGTCATAATTCCTTGTTTACTTTTAAGTTCTTCAGCGACAGAACTGTTTGCTTCCGTTATGGAATAACTCACGGTCGGAAACTGCGTCTTGTTAGTAAAAACACAGCATGGTTTTGCAGCGTACAGTGTCACAAACAGAATGAGACGATCCACTGGAAAAAAAAGAATGAATGAAAGATAGGCGAAAGATAGTAGTATATTTGAGTTTTGGCGCCCCCTCGTGACGCGCTCTGACGCACCAGTCAGCTGATGGAGGCGGAACTTATAGCAATCGTCTTTTTCTTTGTTTGTTTTATTTTTCAAGTTTTTATATACGTGAGAGTGTGTTTTATGTTGAATGTGAATGTATCTGCATGATAGCCATCTGTTTGAGTGCAAATCAGCCCTAATCAGCTCCCTATTACTGTACTCATGAGACATGACTTTCAACACATTACTTTTCTATTGCTCCTGGACTCATTAATGTATTTTTATGTCAAATAAAAAATATTTAAGTGTGGTAAAAAAAATTCAAGGCGCTTCAGTGTCTATAACTTTTAATATATTTGAGCATTATCAAATCTGGTTAATAAAAAGTAAAGCCCAAAGGGTCTTCTTTCCAAAGACACCAAAATTATGTTTGTAACACACTGAAGTAGGAAACTGTTACAATTATAAGTTAGGTAGAGCACTTTCAGCTGTGAGTCCCATAATGGGGGGTGCTGTCTAACAGGTTAAAATTACAGTGCCATGTGTAGTCAAGTCACCTTTATTTATTTTGAATAAGACACACGTTGAACATATATAGACAAATCGTTCCAAGAAGATATTTGGGGGGGGGGGAATGATGACAGAAATTTCATTTTTGGGTGGATTATCACTTTAACCAATTTAAATTCGCTATAGCTTTTAACTCATTTAAATTCACTCATTTGTAAAGTGAGTGAATCAATGAAATATCATTACAGTGCATGTTAACTGAACCTTTTTTTTTTTATATTCTTTTAAAGTTGGCACTAATTAGTGCTGTACATGAATCACGAGACAAGCCAGAATCCACATGTCCTGGTGCTTGGTGACAAGGAAAACTCTTCCCAAGTTTTTATTATTTTAAACAGGGAGGCGATTGAACAGGAGATGATACTACAAGCAGTTGATCTGTGTTTCAAACTTTTCTTTGTATGTGACATCTACTACCTAAAGCCCTCTGCTCCCATTTGAGAGTTTTTGGAACACACAGTCTTTAATAGTTTCTACCTTTTTTATTTTATTGATGTTATGTTCATTTTATTTGGAAGTCGTAACATTTGCCAAGTGCGGTAACCCATATTCGGAATTGGTGCTCTGCATTTAACCCATCCAACTGCGCTCGCACACACACACACACACACACAGCAGTGAGAAGTGAACACACAGTGAACACACACCAGGAGCAGTGGGCAGCCATATCCAGAGAGGCGTGGGAACGAGGAGTGAGGCCAGGTGTAGTGATTGGAGATGAGCTACACCTGAGCCCCACCGCTAGTATCGAGTCCCACGTAGGAGATGGAAGGATATAAAACTGGAGTGACGACCGTGGAGGACGAGAGAGGACCAGGCCTGGGACGTTATTTTAATGTGTGTGCTTTTTATTTATGCGCACCAGTCGGCCGTGAGGGGCTGGTGTGCCGTTTTGTATTTATTTTGGATATTAAAATGATTTTGATTGTGCGCCGGTTCCCGCCTCCTTCTTCCCAATGAATAGGAAGTTTAAATATCGTTACACATACAATACCACAACATAAACAACATTTCTGGATATAATTGTGAGTCTTAGTTGGGTCTTAAAGGTGATTGAACATATGATCAATAAAGCAGTAAAATTGGTTAATACTGAATCACAAAACATTTGCTATGTACAATCAAACAAGTTAACAATCAACAAAAGATTTCTTATCTGTTATTTACAGATAGCGGATCTGTCTTTATTATACCATGTGCACATGGTCAAAAGTAAATTTTGCATTTCCTTTGGAAATCAGGATACCAGAGTCTTGAGGAAGAGAGGAGAGGCACACAATCCATGTTGCTTGAGGTCCAGTGAAAAGTTTCCACAGTCAGTGATGGTTTGGGGTGCCATGTCATCTGCTGGTGTTGGTCCACTGTGTTTTCTGGTGCCAAATTACTGCAGCAATGCGGCGTGGCATGGAGTCGATCAGTCTGTGGCACTGCTCAGGTGTTATGAGAGCTCAGGTTACTCTGATGGCATTCAGCTCTTCTGCATTGTTGGGTCTGGCATACTGCATCTTTCTCTTCACAATACCCCATAGATTTCCTATGGGGTTAAGGTCAGGTGAGTTTGTTGGTAGCTTTGTCACTGTGTGCAGGTGCCAAGTCCTGTTGGAAAAGGAAATCTGCATCTCCATAAAGTTGGTCAGCAGCAGGAAGCATGTAGTGCTCTAAAACTTCCTGGTATATGGCTGTGTTGACCTTGGACCTCAGAGAACACAGTGGACCAACACCAGCAGATCATATGGCACCCCAAACCATCACTGCCTGTGGAAACTTTACACTGGACCTCAAGCAACATGGATTGTGTGCCTCTCCTCTCTTCCTCCAGACTCTGGTAACCTGATTTCCAAAGGAAATGCTAAATTTACTTCCGTTAGAGAACATAACTTTGGACCACTCAGCAGCAGTCCAGTCCTTTTTGTCTTAAGACACTTCTGACATGGTCTGTTGTTCAAGAGTGGCTTGACACAAGGAATGCGAGAGGTGAAACCCATGTCTTGCATACATCTGTGCGTAGTGGTTCTTGAAGCACTGACTCCAGCTGCAGTCTTCTCCAGGGTGTGGTTATCCCTTTTGCTTGTACACTTTTTTTCTTCCATAACTTTTCCTTCCCTTCGCCTCTCTGTTAATGTGCTTGGACACTGAGCTCTGTGAACAGCCAGCCTCTTTTGCAATGTTATTTGTGTCTTGCCCTCCGTGTGCAAAGTGTCAATGGTCAAATTTTGGAACTTTTGATGATATTCTAATTATATGACCAGCACCTGTATTGTCCAAAAATATAGACTTAACCCATTCCCTACCCCTAGACTAACCCAGAATTTATTCCTAGAATCAGTGTGAAATGATAGCTGATTAACAAGAGTGTAGAAGTGCCTAACCCTGATTGTAAGAGTAAAACAGAAAGTTATATCTCAATTCTGATTGGTTGTTAGGAATGTTTTTCCAGGATCAACAAGTATGTTGATGCAGGAACTTGTTGTACTCTGTGAAATCACCATCATATAATGATAAAAACGTATACTTTCTTTTCAGTTGTAATTGGACAGTTCATTTATGGTATAATATGCAGCGGGTACTGGTGTAACTCCAGAAACCAGACTGAGAAACACTCACAACACATGGTCTGTAAAAGCTCTGGGAGTGTGAATGCAAAAAAATCATACAATACCACAACATAAACAACATTCCTGGATATTATTATGAGTCTTAGTTGGGTCTTAAAACGTGATTGAACATATGATCAATAAAGCAGTAAAATGGGTTAATATTGAATAACAAAACATTTGCTATGTACAATCAAACAAGATAACAATCAACAAAAGATTTGTTATCTGTTATTTACAGATGATAACGGATCTGTCTTTATTATAAATACCATGTGCACATGTGTCTTCTTAAGAGAATTCTAGAGTTTTTCTCCTGTTCACACATTCAACATGCTGGTGCAAAAGTTAAGCTGGATCATTTGTAAGTTTTCATTTAGAATTGAATTTCAATGATTTCAAATGTTCTTATCGGTGTTTCAATTAATTTATTTTCATTTTGACTTTCAGTGCTGCTCTTCCTGTGTCAACATGGTAAGAACTGCATAATATATAATGTACAAACTCATTAAATAAAAAAGATTTTCCAGTACAGAACAAAATTATTTAAGTACTTTTATCATTAATTGTATTATTAGGGTCTATTATGAATTTTATCTTCTTACATGTCTCCTCCCTGCAGGAGCAGAAGCCAAAAGAACAGTGGCCTGCGAGGGAAAATCTTTGCGCCTCAGCTGTGGTGAGTAATCCAATCATTTCGAAGTTATATTTTTGGTTTTTCGTGCCAAAATTGCACCGAATGAGAGACAGGAAGCAATTAAGAGAAAAGAGAAGAACAGGAGGAGACCTGAACCCCTAATTGTACTACAATTCACATGATATTTTTAAATAAATAAATAGATTAATGATTATTTTTTTTTGCCTGTGTCAGTTTGGGGATTAATAAAGGTCATTAAAGCCAACTATGGGAGGACTGATCCCACAACATGCACTTATGGCAAACCAGCTCATCAAACCTCAAATATGCGCTGCTTCCGAGGAACATCCCTCCATACGATGTCCATTCGGTAGGATCAATATATTTATTTTTTTATTTTTTGCAATTTAAATTTATGCCTAATTTTACAAGAGCAAGAAAAATAGAATTCTTATGACAATGGAATATTAAAACTCTGCTTAACTTGTCATTGTCTGTCCAGGTGTGATGGAAGAAAGAGCTGTTCTGTTCCAGCAGTGAACTCCGTTTTCTCTGATCCTTGTGTTGGTACCTATAAATACCTGGATGTGCATTACGTCTGTGTCAAAAAAGGTACATTTTGAAGTTGATAATCATAAAATTATTTAGCTTCAAACATGCTATGTAGATGACAACAAATAATAATCTTTTTTTTTTTATTTGTTTAAGATGCATTGCGAGGAAACCAAATAGGTGCATCAGATTCTGTCCACTCTGATCCTGTCACAGTGTCCAAAAGTACCTGGAAGTGATGAACAACTGTATAATTTAGTGACCCTGTCATGCTCATGTAGCTATTTTATTTTATTTTTTTTGTGAAAAGAAAATTGACTATATAATAATACTATAGATAGATATATGTAATTAAAGATAATGTGTGGGGTATTCTCTGTTAGATATATGTAAGACACACTTTTATCTGCATAAATGTATATAACTATAATGTTGTTGAACATCAAAGTGTATAAAAAAAATAATAAAACAACATCTGAAAGGAAACTCAGCATCAACAAACCTCATTATCTGAGAACAATTAAGAGATCTGGTGAAAGAACAACTCAAATTCTCTAGCCAATGTTTCGAACGCAATTTCTGACATTCTTTAAAAACAAGACCGCATAATAAGGTATGGCTTTTTATTGATTAGAGTTTAAAGACATTCTCCTGATATAAAGATATAACTTAAGCCTACACCAGCAGACTGTTGGTATAATCTTTTTTATGCTAGTTGCAATAACCTGAGTATTTCCATTTTGATGTGTTTGAAATATGTTTTAAAAGGGAAAGTGAAACAGTACATTATTGGCTTAGGCCTGTAATTGACTGATTATTGTGTTTATATAGGAGTAATAAGCCTGTGTGAAATACTTAATGTTATATTACTGTTTAAAATGTTGAATTAGAGTTGATAGTTTGTATAGTTATGTACTATTTGTATAGTTAAATAATTTGCTAGTGACTAACAGGCAACAAAAATGTCAGAGTAGAACTTACATTGTGGCTTTTTAAATAATTCTTTGCAAGTGGTAGATCTTGGTTTACATTTGGAGTTTGGATGTGATCTTAGGCTCGAAAAGGTTGGTGACCACTGCTCTATATCCTCGAGCCCCAGGCAGCCAAACAAACATTACTTGAGAGTTCAGCACGCTACTGTTGCCACACCCACCCCTCAGTTGAACTGCTGACTAGATTGTCAACCCAGTCTCACGGCAGTTCGTCATTGAGGACACGAAATTTAATCTATTGAATCGTCTTTATGGACACGAATTTCCCTTTTTTTTCGTGTCATACAGAACGACCTTCAATCTAATGTATTTCAATGGGACGTTTTTTTTTCGCGGCTGCACCTCGTTTTTCTTTCGAGAGCACAGTATTGTTTTTTTCTCAATTGTTATTAATTTTGCAAACTTTAAGGGCTACACTACCCAACATTTAATCAGGAGATTTTAAGCCTTTTTGTATTGCTTTATATTCGATAGGCCACTCAAAATGAATATATTTATTCGTGTCCATGGGGACGTCTTTCAATCTAATCTATTTGATGCACCTCGTTTTTCTTTTGAGAGTAACGTACATTATTGTTGTTTTTTTTTCTCATTTGATATTCATTTTGCAAACTTTAAGGGCTACATTAATCTACATTTATTAAAGAGATTTTAATCCTTTTATTGCTTTATAATCTGTAGGTTACTCAACATTGTAAACCATCGTCAGTGCTCCTAACAGTCAAAATATAATAAATATATTTTTCCTGGATGCGACTGCAGAGCTTGAGTTACGGCTATCGCTGGTTTCTTTATAGAAATACCGGGTTTCCATCGGTTTAATGTGTCAAATCTTAGAGTAGCCTAACTACATTTCCCATGAGCCTTATCGACCGTTACAATGCTGAAGACGACAGATGAAACTGCGGACGCGCCGCCGATCCTCTTTTAATGATATCCTCATCTTTTTTCAACACAAACGCAAAATTGTGCTTGATAATTCAACAATACTATGTTATGGCCATCAGTTTTATTTGTTTCCAGCATTACCCATGATCATCAGCTTCCGTTGCTATGGAGACGGAGCCAGCCCGCTTTGCAATTGGGTGATTTCTTTGGTGATTTCTCATTGCGCTCAAACCACTTTCCAGGTAAGTTAAGTTATGAGGCTCCTAGATTCATATGACGTAACGATTAAGTTTTGCTTAAATGCTATACAAATTGTTGTCTTTCTTTGCCATTATAGATTCACATTGTTTACACGTTAGGGCAACGAATTAAAGCCCGTCCATGGTTTCCTCATTATCAGAAAAGAAACCTGTGAAATTAGGCTTGCTAAATGGCTAGCCAACTTTAACATAAGATAACAATTCCAGTTATCTAGATGATGTCATTTTATTTCGATCATCGTGGTTCACACACAACGTCACTGTAATGTGTCAGTAATAAAAATATTATAACTTGATCTAACGTTATACAGCACATAACGCTGCCTTTAAATCTTGGATGACGAACTCCAGACACATGTTAGGGGCTTTACAAATTACGCGCCTTTTTTTTTATTACGCGCCTTTTCACCGTCGCAAAGGAAATAGGAACAACGTGAATATGTATCCATTTATCTTAAGTATTTATTATAAAATGAGAATCACTCACTATTAGGGTACACTTTTTAAATGATTATATCAACATAATACTACATAATTAACATTTTCTGTTGTTCTCCCTGCAGATCCTGTCAAACTCATCACCTGTCCTATAGCTACACCTGATTTTTAAAACCCAACGGCACTTTTAAGAGCCAACCTCTATCTCTTTATTTTCTATATCTTACATCCTCTCTGTTCTTAATATCTATATTTCTGTCCATCTCTTCAAACTTTATCTGTCTCACATCTATTGCTCTTTCTTTTCTCCCGGTCTGTCTTTGTCTACCTGTCTTACCCATCTTTGTCAGTCTGTCTGTCTGTCTGTCTGTCTGTCTTCTGTCTGTCTGTATCAGTTTGTTATAATGCCAGGGGGGTCTATAAAAAAGATCTGCCCCTTTTGTCAGGGGATTTTATATTGTGCACAAAAGGTCTGCTCACATTGCAAAAAGGAGCAGCCTCTGAAGCAGCGCCTCAAGAAGAAGCTTCAGAGGTTTGATGAGAAGCGAGAGGAATGGGTGGTTGGTCGTAAGAAAAACCACAACTCTGCATCCATCAAGGATGAAGCCAATGTCATGGTACGTACAATTTCATACATGACAGTAAACTGACCAGATCCTCTAGGTACATTCAGTGGTACCATTTGTTATTAAGTGAGCATGCCAGCGCAGGGTCAGAAAGGTATTGTTTTTTGCCAGTATAGATCCTATATGTCCTCCCTGCGTCATCAGAAACACTTTAAAAGTATAATTTAACTATTAACTTTGAAGGCACACTTACCGTAATTGTGATTTCTATTTGTTATTTTAGTGGTGGTAATGCAACCATAAAGTTATCACATCTTCACCGTAATACATCACATACCTAAATGATCTACCAGAGCAAAATTTGAATACACAGCAAATATAATTTAAACTCAGGAATTATTGAGTTCATAACATATACAGGCATGCATTATGACAGAATTACAGGGGCCATTTAATAATCAAACTTTCTTATCAAGTGGATGAGAAATTTCACATGAACTGCATTCATGCTGTACTACTCAAAGCACTTTAAATTGTGAATGCGTCAACTATAAATATGTGCAGCATTCACCCGTCATAAGGTTCTGCCTTTATTTTTAATAAATCTTTAGATTGTCATTGTCCAGTTGCACAATGGTTACATAATCTTATCAATGTAGGTGCAAAACCCGAGCTACTGATGTTACAAAAAGTAATATTTATATAAAGTTATATAAAGGTGTCAGATTCATCTTTTTGCTGTTGTTTATGTAGAGTTGTTTTTTCCTTCTAATGTATGAGCCTTTCCTGTTTGCACATAAAGCTAAACTCAACATTAGGTTAAAAATTCTGAATGGCAGTAACCTGGATGCTGTCATTTAATAATGTTATATTTTTTTAATTAATATTCTTAGTTATTTTTTATGTTGTTTTTCTATTTAAACAGCAAATACACAATTTTGTCATTGCAGCTTGAGAAACTCCATGCCATTGGCTACAAGCCAGTTCTGCTACTAGGAAAGGCAAACAGAAAAAAGGAAATTAAGTGTGAAATATTAACGCCTCGCTGCACACTCTCCACCTTTGCCCAGGACTACCTACAGAAGATAGGTTCATTTTATGAATACCTTTGTGAAGGTGAGATGCATGCACTGTATCTTAAAGTCACAGTTCATAACTTGTGTTAAATCTTAAAGGAATGGCTCACCCCTTCAAACTTAAATTCAGTCATTCTTTTTTTTTTCTGCTGCTGAATGCTTGTATGATCATAGTCTACTCTATGTGAAGTCTCTACCAACACATTTAATGTAGACGCAAATGGGTCGAAAAACATAAAAAATTCACACCTGGCAATTGATTATGGGAATTGAAGTAAACTGTTTTAAAACAGTAGTTTCCTGCAACTGCAGTTGTTGACATATAGATTCTAAGTGTATTGAGCCCTGTTTGAATTAATAGCATGCAGCACACTGGTCTACAATGGGATTTGAGCTACAATAAGCCATATTTCATTTCTGTTTTCAGCCCATATACAACCATATTTTTAATGTTTAGGCACACTGACCACAGCAATTTTTGTAGGGACATACTAATTGAACGCATTACATTTGCAAAGACCAGTTTTGGTCACTGGTTCAATGAATCAAATGATAATGAATCTATATATACTTAATGAAACAATATCAAGGACAGTGCTAAAATGTAGGTCATTAACTGAAATAACACAATGAAAAAGAAAACCATCAAATGTTTGCTGGATACAACACAAACTTACACTGCTACTAACTTTGAGGAATAAAGCCCAAAGTTTTTTAGCGTACACAGTACAGTCTTAACTGAATAGTTTGACCCAGACTGTAAACAAACATTATACTTGTCATTTTTTGAGTAGATATTATGAGCACTCTAGGTTTTATTTTCCTGACTTAAAGATAAATTGTATTGGTTATCGTCATAGAAAATTAATTACAGATATATTACATATATCTATTACAGTATATTACAATATATTATAGATATCTAATACATCCAGTAGACTCTCAATAGTTCTCCTGGAAAATTTGGTATATTATTCAAACACATTTACCTAACAGTTAAAACAGGTACAGATCAAGCTTATGGTTAACCTCTATGTTTTAAATAAGCAAAACACAACACTTGTTTAACCTGCACAGGATGGACCCAGGATTCCAGTGGTAATGAGGATCAGCTGATTACTCTGCAGCTCACACCCTGCGAGACGAGTCCCATGGAGGGGCAGGTGGAGCAGGCTGAACCCACGGGGGGGCAGGTGGAGCAGGCTGAACCCACGGGGGGGGCAGGTGGAGCAGGCTGAACCCACGGGGGGGCAGGTGGAGCAGGCGAGCCACACAGAGGGGCAAGGTAATTAGAACAAATTTAAAGAGTTACAGTTTATATTTATAAAGGCCAAAAGTGTTTGACCCATGGGTTACCTTAACTTTACTTGGCTTCCAGTCTTTTTCCCCCATAGAGCTTTATGCAGGTTAGGGCTCTTTTCAGCATCAACATTGCAATGTGCGCATGTGAAATAGTCACAATGCAGGATTGATGATGTCAAGTAGGGGAAATGAACTCAAACACACCATACTATAACTTTTTTGCTGATTGATAAAGTAAAACTCACAGGGTTCTCATTTTTGATCGATAATTTGCTAGAAAAGTCAATCTGAACAAGTTAGTGCAGGATCAGCGCTTGTTGAAACAAATTAGGATTATCACAAACAGGATGGACATAAGCAAGAAATTGAAACACGAGGAGTTAATGGAGCAACCTTAATTAAATCGCAATAAGAATGCATGCACTTTACACCTATTAATACATGTACTGCCACACTTGTACAATGTTGTGATCTTCAAGTATTTAAAAATAATCAGTTAAAGATTTATTTGGTATATGAGTAATTTTCTTTCTCCAAACCCACAGCTGTCTTCACAGGGTCAGCCAGGGACACAGTCGCAAGTCGCAAAAAGAAAAAGTCAGGTATGTAAATAATGTTTGTTCGTCCTTTGGATGAGACGTTAAACCGAGGTCCTGACTCTCTGTGTTCATTAAAAATCCCAGGATGTCCTTCGAAAAAGAGTAGGGGAGTAACCCCGGCATCCTGGCCAAATTTGCCCCTTGGCCTCTGTCCGTCATGTCCTCCTAATCATCCCCATATACTGATTGGCTTCAACACTCTGTCTCCTCTCCACCAGTAAGCTGGTGTGTGTGTGTGGTGGGCTTTCTGGCGCAATATGGCTGTCGTCGCATCATCCAAGTGGATGCTGCACATTGGAGGTGGTTGAGGAGATTCCCCCTTCCATATGTGAAGCGCTTTGAGTACCCAGAAAAGCACTATATAAATGTAATGAATTATTATTATTATTATGCTAATTATTAGTGGTTCTGATAACTGTTACCATAGCTCATTAGTCAAGCAGATTCTCTTATAAGTAAATTAATTACTTAAATAGAATTTAAAGGGGACCTATTATGCTAATTTCCAGTTCTATATTTTTATTCTGATACTCCACTAGAGTAGCTTTGCATGATCCTTAAAAAATTCCTTATTTATCTTAAACTGGTCCTTTATGCAGACCCTGTCTGAAACAGGTAATTTTAGATGAAGTATTCTAAAAGCCTTCTATGATTACTATTCTAATGAGCCTGCACATTATGTAAAATGTGGAGCCAAATTAAACAGCGTGTTTGCACACACATTAACTGAAGAGGATGGTCTTTTCACATAGTTCAGGGGTGTCTAGACACACCAGGGACACATATTTATATTGAAAAGACATTACAAAGTTCATTTTGTCTAATTATTGTAAATGTGTTTTGTTTTTTTCTGAGTGGATATATGACTGGACTGTAATCTTATATTCCACAGGGGGACCAAGGCATATGCCTGAAAGGAAAAGGCAACAAAAGAGTAAGTGCATGTAAATGCAATGATTAATACTTTGTTAAACATTGCAACTTAACCCCTGTTAATTTGATTTATTTCAATTGCTTATTTTTTTTTTAACTACTACAACAGACAATTACCGGTAGTCACAATTTTATTTATTTAATTAATTATTTAGCAAACGTTTTTATCCAAAGCGACTTACAAATAAATACAATATTTACAATACAAGCAGTCAAATCAACAACAGGGCAACAATATTAAAATGTCGTGACCAGTCCAGCTAGTCTAGCGTAGCACACACACCCATGATTATTAATAATAGATATAGAATAGGAATGATTACTATTATTGAAATTAGTGCAATTGACAACCTATAAAATCCAACAGGCTTAATTAGTCAAAATTGACCAAAATGCATTGCCAATTAGTAGTAGCAGCAGTGGAGTATTCTTAGTTGTGAGCTGTGGCTTAGCAGTAGTATGGTTATTCAAGCAAGCATACCACATTGGAACCGAGAGTAATTTGATTCCATGATACATGTTTTGATTAGTGATAAACATCACTTGCCATCCTGTTCTGTTCTGTTCTGTTCATCCTGTTGTCTGTTCACTACTTAAGTATTCATAGTTGTGTTTATTTTGTTCATAACTATTTAAGAAATATTTGAAATGTGTTTTTGATGTTCACAGATTGCTCCTACCACACTCGCCTAGAGGTTTTCCCCATCAGGAGTGTATTAAGAGAAAGAGTGAGAAAGGTTAGACAGTCATAAAGGAACTGCAGAGTTTAGGCAGTATGCAGAGTGTAATATAGGATTTAGAAACTTCCTTGTGTGTTGTCAAATACATATTATACATACCATAATTGTTAGGTAGATACTTTTTGTGTTCAGTCTTTTTGAATTACAGTTTATGAAGGAGTGTCTACTGAAAATCAATGAAACTCAATGCCTATAACCAGACATAATAGCCTTATGCTAAGAATGGATTTTTTTGTTGTTGTATTTTCTTACATTAGGGCAAAGCAGAAATGCTGGTTGACTGGGAGCCTTGTCCAGTATGGTATGTATTATTCTGTTCTTCTGCTTTATGAATTAATGCATTCATTATTTATTTACTTAAACTTTTTTTTTTTTTTTGCTACAATTATTTATTATTAAAGGTGCATTCAGCGATCTCACTTATTTTTTAGGCCAAAACATTTTGTTTCACCTACCGCAAACATCTCGTCAGTATCCGCTAGCTGCCTGTCCCCTGAACACACTGTAAAGAAACGCGATCTCTGTAGATAGCCTAGTCTCCACAAACGCAGGTCAAACAAACTGAGCAACAAACAGATCAACCCATATCACGAAACATAACAGACTGTTCCACCTAATCACCGACAATAATGATTTGGGGGGTTATTGCGCTGATGAGGAGGAGGGGAGGGTCTAGCTAGCCTCCGTTTTGTTTGATAATAATTTCAAACATCAACAAGAGGTTAGGCCAACTGGGATCGTTGAATGCACCTTTAATCTGTTCTGTTTTAGATTAAACAAGCCTTTTAAACAAGTGAAAAAAAAAGCACACATCATTACCGAACATGTCTTTTATAAGTATAACAGTTTTATTTTCCATGCATAAAGGTGGTGGTCCTTCATAGATGGAAAATAAAACTTATACTTATAAAAGACATGTTCGGTAATGTTGTAAGTTTATTGGAAACCCCAACCAGTAACAGAAAAAAAATCCCTTCTGTTTTTAGTGGTGAGCAGTGGGCCCATTCCTGGCAGCCAAAGGATTCACTCCAAAATAATGAAAATAAATAAAATGTATGTTTAGAACTCTAAACATTTTGGTTTCAGCCTATTTATTAAACTGTTTCTATGCTGCATTTGAAGTCATATCTCATCTTTCTGTAGTAGTGAAAAGGGGAACATCTCCAAGATTGTGACCTGGAGTTTAATCTCAAAAGGGAATGTACTAGAAATTTACTCAATCCAACTCAATTTTCTTTTTCAGATGATATTCAAAATCATGCTTTTTATATTTCATGATTATAAATTGCACTGTTATTTTATTACAGTTGACATGTAATTTGATTTCATTCAGTTCTGTTTTCTGTGCTTTTCAAGTTCACTTAACCTCACAGTCCACTGTTAAGAAATACAACCTTATGGCTTGTTTGACATGAAGCTTAAATATGAAGTTTCAACAAATAAGACTGACCTTCTTTATACTCACACATTATATCATATATTTTACATTGTCTCTCTCACTCTCTTCTACTTCAAACTTATCAGCTGACTGGGTGTTTTATGTATTAAACAAAATGTATTTTCATCTCAACCCTCTTGAGCCAATCGTGTCATACAGTAGGTCCCTCCACCGTGGTCATCAGGAGAAGAGCTCTACATTCATCTAGATCTCAACATCTACCCACCCCTTCACCACCACCAGTGTCGGCTCCATGTAGGGGATATCCCTTTTTCATATCATGCATTTATTTTAAAAGAATGATGTCTTGATGTGGTCCAATTGCCAAAGACTTTATAGTTTCAATTTGTTATGTCAATAAATACCTTGTCAATAAATTTGTTTGATCACTCTTTAAGCCTCTAGTGAGTAATTAAGCAATAAATAAGCATTTGGCGTATTTTCACTTACATTTTTGTGAAAGATCACAAATACACTACAATAACATTTGCAAAAAATGATCATTTTAGTTTTTTACTTTTCCATACATAAATTTAATTCAAAACAATATGAGGATGAAGTGGTTTCTGACAAAAGAAACAGGCTACATTGAGCATATTTATATGTGGATTTTTGGATTTCTGGAGGAGCCAGTCAAATATTTGAAAATGGCCCCAAGTTTTGGTTGCAGTTCAATTTTATCTATTATTCTTGACCAGCACGAATTATAACAATTGGTAAATCTGATAAACAGACTAATTCATCCAAATAAAATAAATGATTTTAGCTTCTAGAATTGAACAGTTTTTGTCTCTAATTAAAATACAAATATATATTTATTGTGAAGGTCTTGATCTGGAGAGTAGCCTATATCACACATTTTGGAAATCTTTAATATTAGGATATTGTTTGCATACTTACTGCACCTAATGCTGACATATTTATAAGGGGCAGTTTATTACATTCATCAGGTGGTAAATCAAACATTTGCCGGCCATAATTAAATATACATAATGTTAAATAAACATATATAAATATAGCATAATGTATGTTTAATCTGTATAATGTGTTTCTTAATATAGAATAGTAAACACACATTTTTATAATCCTATTGCTGGTCAGGAAACCAGAAGAACTACAAGAATGGTGATTGATTTATACACCTTGTAAGAAGTTCAATGGTGCGTCTCTTGTGGGAATTGTAGTTGTGTGCAGTTTTGGAAAAGTTTTGAAAAAAGGTGAAATAGTTTTGAAAATGTGTGCAAGCAGTTGGAAAAAAAAACTGTAAATATTGTACATTGTAGACGGCCCTGATGGTTGTTCTACAACTACAATGACAGTCAAATATACTCAATGACCTGATAGCCTCGTGATTTTTTTTATCTTGATCATTTAAATATAGTATAATGTATGTTTCAACTGTAGGAGATTGTTGATGTACACTCACCTAAAGGATTATTAGGAACACCTGTTCAATTTCTCATTTATGCAATTATCTAATCAACCAATCACATGGCAGTTGTTTCAATGCATTGATTTAGGGTTGTGATCCTGGTCAAGACAATCTCCTGATCTCCAAACTGAATGTCAGAATGGGAAAGAAAGGTGATTTAAGCAATTTTGAGCGTTGCATAGATGTCCATCCCTTTATGACCACCATGTACCCATCCTAGTTCCAGCAAGATAATGCACCATGTCACAAAGCTCGAATCATTTCAAATTGGTTTCTTGAACATGACAATGAGTTCACTGTACTAAAATGCCCCCCACAGTCACCAGATCTATACCCAATAGAGCATCTTTGGGATGTGGTGGAACGGGAGCTTCGTGTCCTGGATGTGCATCCCACAAATCTCCATCAACTGCAAGATGCTCTCCTATTAATATGGGCCAACATTTCTAAAGAATGCTTTCAGCACCTTGTTGAATCAATGCCACGTACAATTAAGGCAGTTTTGAAGGCGAAAGATGGTCAAACACAGTATTAGTATGGTGTTCCTAATAATCCTTTAGGTGAGTGTATATAGTAAAGCTACATTTTTATAACCCTAAAACTAACCCTACTCTGGAAACTGGAAGAACTTCAAGTATGGATGCTGATTTGTAAGCTTAGTAACAAGTTCAATGGCACGTCTCTACAGGGAGGAACGTGCCTATGTTCCCACAGAGGGTTAGGGTTACCCTGACCCTAACCCTAACTAGCTGTAGTAGTGTAGAATAGCTGTTGAAATTATAGGGAAATGTATGAACACAATACTCTATTTTGAAAATGTCCTAGAAATGTGGGATCATAGAGATCCTGACAGATTTCTCCCGACCTTTTGGTGAGTTGGCACTTCCTGCTTAACTTTTTTTGGGGGACAGGGGAGTGTTAAATGCGGTATAAAAATTACTTGGCTTAGCATTTTATTTTGAGAAAAATATTTGAAATTAGAAAAATATTGAGAGAACGTAGGGCTGTGGGAACATATGGTTGTGGTAACATAGAACCTATTTTCAAAATTTTCAGTAAAAAGAAATGTGGCAACATAGGGCAGAGGGAACATAGAGCTGTGGGAACAGAGGGATGACGCTGGCACAAATCTCATCTGAGACTGCTAGTCTCTTTGCCCTTCCCCTTTCTCCTCCCCCTCTCATCTTATCCCTTTCATCGATCTGTTGAAGGTTCTGATTGCTGTGTGATCAGTTTTGTGTAGTGCTTTCTAAATTACAACATTGTGTAGACAATGATAAATGGATATGTGTGTAAAGATTTGCAGTGTAAGTTTAACAAATCTGACTCGTGTCAAAACTGGGGAGTAGTGTTTATTGTTCGGGGAAAAGGGTGTGCTTTTTGATAAACGTTGTGGTTTTGAAATTTTTGTTCAAATCCATAGTTATAGTATTTCAGCAATTGCGAAAAACTGTAACATATACACCTTAGATACACATTACTTACTATGATAGATCTTAGATATGCATTAAAGTAATTAATTAAGAATGCATTTTGATGTTAAACAGAGATAGTCTTCATCAACTATAAAAATATAAAATATTGTTTTTCAATAACAAAGTATGAAAAAGTAAAAAAATAAAATAGTAATCTTTGGAAATACTTTATTTCTTGTCTTTCATAACAATACCAGTGAAAATACACCAAATACATATTTGTCAAACAAGCCATAAGGCTGTATTTAAAAATATTGGACTGTGAGGTTAAGTTCACTTGAAAAGCTCCAGCAGAAAAAAGAATTAAGTCATCTGTCAACTGTAATAATATACAATATAAAGTATAATCGTAAAATAAAAAACTGTATTTTTCTGTTACATACTATAATGCATCTTTGCAGTAATATAAAGTAACACAACAGTTATATAATACACTCAATCAAGTAGTGATCCATAGGCAGCCTCCTCTGGGGAAAAACAAAATGTCATAGACTGACACGGCACCACAGAATAAGTGAATATTGAGAAATGCAATCAAGAATGAGTTTTTACATTAAGGCCTAAATGTGATGATAGAGGAATTGTCATGAGGTCACCAAAGTCATCATGTGCTTACAAGATTTCATGGCAATCTACCCAATTAGACAATATTCAATTTTACATTCTGGTCTAATGATTGTGCTACAGGGAATGTCATAAGGTCAACATGACGTGATTCATTGCTCAGAAAATTACAGAAATCGGTTCATAACATTTGTTGTGTGCAGGTCAAGAGTTTGGCAACGTTGGTGGCAACGTTGGTGCAAAAGGAAAGGTTACAGGGTCACCACAATCAAGGGGAGTCTCTCTTTTAGAAGAGTGTACACTACCCAAATATCATGAGCACAGTAATTACATCTGGTAATATCATACATGCAAAGTTGACATTTTTGGCTAAGATTGGTGGCCCTATAATGAGATGTTTGTGCATTTTCAATGAACTCTGCAATGTGCTTACTAAATTGCTTGGAAAATCTAAAGACACAGTTTGAATTTTCAACAAGATTTTGATGTGGTTAATTAATCAGCATTCTAAAAATACACAGATATAGGGCAAGTCCATTTCCTTCCACATAGTCCTTCGTGCAGCTTCCATCTGGGGAAATAAAGAATTAGGATAAGAGGGTGAATTTCAACTGTTTTAGAATAAGTAAGGTGTGTAAAAATAAATTATTAAGAATAACAGCAACAGGGGGTTATTCCAAAAACAAACAAACAAACATACATAATAATAAATAAATGACCTAAATTGTGTTTTCCTCTTCATCCTCACTGGTGTCTGGACTACTGAGGTCACTTTGATCTTCCTCTTCAACATGTAGAAGGACAGAGGCCTCAGGACCTAAGGCAGTCTTGTACTGTTGGAGGACCATTTGGAACCTTTCTGACACCTCTGACAGTCTTCTTCTTAAGAGACAGCAAAATCCCTCATTTCCCTGGTCTACGTCTCAAAATACAAACGAGATTACATTAAAGACAAACTATATTAAGACTGTTTCTTAAGGCAAAAGAACTTAAATGGAGTAAAAAGATATCACCTATTCAAATCTACATAGCAGGATGATTGGCATTTTTACGTATATCGCTGACATGGGACCAGGCTAGCTTCTGTATAAAACAACTTAAGGCAACATGGCTCACTGAGGTGACTTTATGGAGGGAGGCCCAAAGCAGCATATATATATGATATCTGATAGCTGTTTTAAGTTAACAGTTTTCTTCTTCACTACAGTTGTGCTGAAATAAGACATTTTGTTACTTGCTGACCAGCAAGGTTTTCTATGTTGACTGGAGGAGATGATAATAATAAGATTAATCTTGATGTTATTCTAACCACGTGTAACACATCAGGACACAAATTTCAATGTTCAAATTACTTTGTTAATTTATGCTTTCAAGTAACAGAAATACTACAACAAATCTGCACATCTTTCAAGCAAATGTGAATCTTTATAGCCTTACTGACTTGTTAACATAGCTACAGTAACAACTTTAATCCCCATTTTATGTACGTGTTAAAGGACCTCGGCAAAGAGAGCAATAACCGTTCTACTCCATCAAGTTCTGTGACTGATGTGTTTTTTTTTGTGTGTGTGTTAGATGGACAGGGTTTTAATTAAACTTACCCTCTTCAGCCAACTTGTTCTTGAGAACCATTGCCAAGCTCTGCAACCATGTGCAGTGTTGTGCCATCTCCAAAACCAAAACTCTTGTTTCCTCATGCAGTCGCCTTGTTAACATCACTTGGTCGTGCACTCGTTTCTTGATTGAAATGTTTGCTAAGAATCAATAACAGTTATATGTATACATGAGACAATCTTGCATAATCACTACAAACATTTACTTTTTTATCAAATTGATACATAAGAAAACTGAAAATACACCAATAAACTAAATTAATATTACAATACTCAATATGTAACATGCATGCCTTAGTTCAGTATACTCTATAAAGCAGAACTGAAAATAAATTCCTGTGAAGCATCTAAAAACAGACATACCACTGCCATGAACCTCCCACGGCCAAATTTGAGACACAGTATTCTCTCCAGTTAGGGAATGCTCCACCACAGCTATGTCAATGGTTGTTGCCGATTCTAGTACAAGATCATTGTATTTCTGTATCTCCTGAAGAAGGAGTTTTTTGTCTTCTGCCAGCTTCCTTCGAAGGCGATGGCGAAACTTGCTGCTGTCTAGAAAGACATGAAGTACAGAGGCAGAGGTTTTTGACAGCACTCTTAAGCAAGAAAGATATTATAGCACCAAAAACTTACAAAAAAAAAAAGTTGTTGAAGTACGTGAAAATTATAATGTAGACTGACATGGGAAACAAAGGTCCAGTGTGTAAAATTTTGGGGGGAATCTATTTGCAGGAATAACACACACACACACTTTTCATGATTGCCTGAAAATAATAATTGTGCATTAATTACTTTAGAATGGGCAGTTTTTTTTTTTATCTAAATACATTCCCCTTTCATGGAGGCCGCTATGTTGCACCTCCATGTTCCTACAGTAGCCCACAACGGACAAACAAACACTGGGTTTAGATATTACCTCACACATTTTCTTGTCGGCTACTGTAGCTTGGAAAGATAAGAGGTGAGGGAAGCTGGTTGCAATCATCAAATCTCAATGATCGATACCACTAAATCCTACAGACTTATCATTTAAAGAACAGAATTCAATGATTGAGCTGAACTGTGCTACTACATTATTTGCTAATTCCATGTTGGTGGAGTAGGATGCATACAGTAGCTTGAATTTATCAGCCTATTATATTGTAGAGTTATACCATTCTGACGGTAGAGGGTTCGCTTCCGGTGCCTCACACTAAGGTAGAGCCCCTCAATTGACTGCTGAATTTCTTTGTGTGTTGTGCCTTGACTGACACGAGATGTACCAGGTGTCTCTGTAGAAGAAATAGTGAGAGCAAATTCACTGTTAAAACAACACAGAACCGTTTCTCTGTTTGAATTTTATGTTAAACCTTTTAATCAAACTTATTTAAAGTTAGTATGTGCACTTCCTGCAAGGAACTGGAATATTCTAATAAACCTGACATAAATGTGGCATCACATTAGATGATGATCCGCCTACTATTTTTTCTGCTCTTTAATATCAAACATAAAATGTAGATGGTAGAAAGGAATGTTTGTTGTTTCTTTTATCTGGTCATGCTTACCACCAGCTGCCCATTCCTGGACACACAAAACAATTAATAAGAGACTTACCTTCACATATCTTGTGGAAAGTGCCTGATGTAAAGAGAGATTTTTTTTCTCGTTCCACCCCATTGCATGCAATGTAAGCATGTCCACCCGTGCTGTTTAAAGCAAATAATGAGGTTATGATGATCAATCTAAAAAAAAAGTATACACGAATTTTGCAAACTCCGATCACCTGCTTTTGACATGTATTTGGTCGTCAGGGCACAACGTGAAAGGTAACTGTTCACTTGCTCCACCTCCTCACCAGCGGTTGTCCCTGCTCCTTCCTGGTTCCTGCCACTCCAATTAATCTGTTAGTAAAGGGTGAAAGAAACTAAATTAAATTAAATTAAATTTATATAGGACAATATCACAAAACACAATCTGCATCAAAGGGCATTACAATCCATGCAAGAAATGGTATTAATGTGCTTGTTAATATTACAAATGTACATATGATGCTAAAATATTATACACACCTCACACTTAGTAGCATGGGCTCGAGCATGCATTACACTGAGAAAGGGTTTCATAGTGGTCAGCTCCTGAAGAGCAGGAAGGACACTAGCAACTTTCTCCAGGTATGGCCAGTATTTGCATGCCACATCCATTGCGAAGAATTGTGCCTTGGCTGGCATGAGCTCCTTTTGAAGGTACAGAGGGTAGGCAAATATCTCTCCCCTGTACATATTAAGGGCTTTCAAAAGGAACCCATGACGACACACAGCAACCTCCATCCCCTCTTCGTCCAATTTTGAAGCCCTCCTTGAAGATTCCCTCGCTGCTGTCCATTGGGAGTCCCCACATGTGCCTCTTCCCTGTGTCTATGACACACAAAACAAACATGACAAATCAAATAAAAGCAAAGATGTCATTCAATATATGGCATTTATTCTCTCAATTTGATTTTGGAATTGGTAGGCAGAAGTAATTGAAGTTGGGGTTACGGTTATTATTGTAAAAACTATTTTGTCAACTTGCATTTTTCACTGCTTTCTGTATGGTGTCGACAAATCTAGACACCACACTGTCTTCAGCCACAAAGAGCCCCTCAAAAAAGCCAGGATCATCAGAGCTAAGGAAGAAAGAAAAATAAAAAATCCATTCAAGAAATATATGAAGGAAGAAAATAAATCAATAAAAAGACTGGAAGAAAGATCACCTTCCGTTTCGGCGAAAGCGATATAGCTTTCTATTTCCATCTGCTGAAACAGCCAACATTTCTGGTGTGCAGGCTGGGCAGGTGAAAGGAGCACCACAGCAGAGCTGGTCTTCCTCAAATGATGCATACGAAAGCTCTAAAAAGCTGCGCTGCAGTGCATCGCCGTTGATAGGTCCAGACTGGAAAATATATAGAATGAAATATTATTTGTGATGTGGTCTTATAGATTATTTTTTTTTATTTTTTTTTATAAAATGGTAATAACATTTACACTTACTCTTCCTCCACACTTAGTCCGATGCTCCAGCAGCTTTGCGAAGGCTTGTCTGGAGAATCCCGGAGATATGATCTTGAGTTCCTGAAGGGAGCTCAAGAGGTCCAGGGTATAAAGTGTGGAATTGGTGATGGAGGCTGGCCAATATCCACTTCTTAGGAGGTCTTTAAAGTCAGGGGTCCATTGCTGCTGGCATGTTTGACATTCATACAGTGGCTGATGCAAGTCAAAACGCCCTTGGAACAAAAAATTTATTAAAAATATAATACACATTTACCACATACTTAATTTTACAACACTTAGTTAATTCTGCACATTGTGAATGGTTGAGAGATATTGCACAAGTTCCTATAATCCCACATTATATTATTATTATAATTTTATAATATATACATATTTTCTAATTCACTAAATTCCACACTGCTGTGGCGATTGGACATCATGCTGGAAAGATGGTTATATGTTTTTTCTTTGTGAAGGACAAAAATAAAATAAAAATCTGTCTTTGTTTCAGTTAATAACAATATCATGTGCTATTCCATATGTTTTGACACTTCTGCAATTGTAAGCACAATGCCACAGCACACTAGTGTGAAAAACATCAAATCTACAAATAAAAATTGTAATATATATATATATATATATATATATATATATTTTTTTTTTTTTTACCATTGATGGTAATTAAAATCACTGGTTTGCCTGGTAAGACAGTGAAGTTTGTGCCTCCACAGGAGCAGTCTGGCATCTTCACAGTTGGCAAAATGCAAGCTGGCAAAAAGAAGGAAAACCAATAATTTAGATTATCTGTAACTGTCTGCAGACACACATTGAACAGCAAAATTAAAGCTTTCGTGAGAACGTACCTTGCTCATGGGTGCAAAATCCAGCTTCCCCTTTGATGATGCATGTGGTTGGAGGAATGGCTTCAAAAAAACCACGAATCACGCATTCCCTGTTGTGGAGTGGCTGTTTTTTGTGATGCAATACATCACAGTCCCCACAGAACCACTCCTCAGGAAGACACTCTCTGCACCTAGGGAGAAAAGAAAACAATATTATAATATAATACATTATTTCAGGTGAATAACTCATATAAAGTACTGTACAGTATATTTAAGCTACTTCACTTTTACTAGGTTTGATTTTATTGTATAGGATTGAATAGTGCCTCAATGTTTAGCACTGTCACCTCACAGCAAGAAGGTCCTAGATTTACTTTTCTCATTAATGTGTTTTTCATCTGGGTATCTAAGTCTTCTCCCATCCCAAAAGACATGTCACCTACCCTGGGCAATTAAAGTTTGGTATTAATGAAAACCAACCTAATAACAGCAGGCTTGTTGCAAAGGCCACACAGGGGATGACCAACAGCCTCTTTTGAAATAAGGCATTTTAGGTGGTATGGTCTTGCTTCTTTCCAGCGCTCTGAGGCTTTCTGTTGCCGAAAAGACCATGATGATGCAGAGCTACTTTGAGGCTGACCAGCAGAAGGACATGACGCCAAAATGTCAGAGAGCCTCTCCATATTTTTTTCTGTAAAGAAAATACAAAAATAAAGCGGTAAGGGATAATTTACTGTAGATAAGAAACAATTAAAAGTCAACTGATCAGTATTAGAATTAACATTTTTTTTATTTACTGTACTTGCATAAATTAATCACTGTGAATTACCAAATTCCTCTTGAGGATTTAGTTTAGTTGAGGTTGCAGTAAAAGGAACCTCAACACTGGATGAAAGGGAGCACTCAAACGTGGGATATGTGGCTGTAAAACAAGACATAGAAGAATAAGAACAAGTTAGGCTATCACACTCCATTCTTGTTCTTCTTTTCAACCTATATACTAAACAATTTATGAAATCAGACATATGTTTGTTAAGTACTTGGCAGTGTCTTCTACAATAGTGTCACTGAAAGGTTTATCTACTTTTTAATGTCTTTTTAGATATTTGAATTTTTTAACTCTCAATAAACAATTACATTGTTCTAATTTGAGTTGGTCATAGTAAATTCCTACAAATGTCAAATAATTAAAATATAACCTGTAGCGGAGGCATGGCGTCGCCCTCCTCGCCTTCCCCTCGGCTTACCACGTCCTACAGAGTCCCTTTTAGAGGTGTGTGGAGGGTCTCGTACACGTTTTCTCTCATCAGCTGCTCTCTGTGTATTGGAGTGAATATTTCTTGTAAGACTGATGTTTTTAAAAGGACTGTAACCAAAAGGCAGGTAACTAGTGAAAGGAAAACACAACATAGTGTGTTAGTAAGGTGTTGAACAGCTTAAATGAGCCTTGGAATAGATTCTCCAAGTCTCTGTGGGGAATGGAACTGCATATACTATTATTATTATTATATTCCCTTATTAACAGAGCATGGTAGGATGCATCATGCAATATACCTGTATTAAATCTTCTGCACTCATCATTCTTACACATTCCTCATCATGTTTTACTTTAATTTGTTATGTTCAAGTATAAAATGATTGAGGTGTACAAAAACTCTAACCTTGGCTTCAGCTAAAATGTGTTCATGTTTCAGCTCCAGAGCCATGCGTCTCCCCTCTTTGTAGTGGGGATCCTTTGAATCAAGTTTATGCTTGGTGGCCATTGCAATGCAGTCAGATACAGACAGACAGACAGACAGACAGACAGACTGACAAAGATGGGTAAGACAGGTAGACAAAGACAGACCGGGAGAAAAGAAAGAGCAATAGATGTGAGACAGATAAAGTTTGAAGAGATGGACAGAAATATAGATATTAAGAACAGAGAGGATGTAAGATATAGAAAATAAAGAGATAGAGGTTGGCTCTTAAAAGTGCCGTTGGGTTTTAAAAATCAGGTGTAGCTATAGGACAGGTGATGAGTTTGACAGGATCTGCAAGGAGAACAACAGAAAATGTTAATTATGTAGTATTATGTTGATATAATCATTTAAAAAGTGTACCCTAATAGTGAGTGATTCTCATTTTATAATAAATACTTAAGATAAATGGATACATATTCACGTTGTTCCTATTTCCTTTGCGACGGTGAAAAGGCGCGTAATAAAAAAAGGCGCGTAATTTGTAAAGCCCCTAACATGTGTCTGGAGTTCGTCATCCAAGATTTAAAGGCAGCGTTATGTGCTGTATAACGTTAGATCAAGTTATAATATTTTTATTACTGACACATTACAGTGACGTTGTGTGTGAACCACGATGATCGAAATAAAATGACATCATCTAGATAACTGGAATTGTTATCTTATGTTAAAGTTGGCTAGCCATTTAGCAAGCCTAATTTCACAGGTTTCTTTTCTGATAATGAGGAAACCATGGACGGGCTTTAATTCGTTGCCCTAACGTGTAAACAATGTGAATCTATAATGGCAAAGAAAGACAACAATTTGTATAGCATTTAAGCAAAACTTAATCGTTACGTCATATGAATCTAGGAGCCTCATAACTTAACTTACCTGGAAAGTGGTTTGAGCGCAATGAGAAATCACCAAAGAAATCACCCAATTGCAAAGCGGGCTGGCTCCGTCTCCATAGCAACGGAAGCTGATGATCATGGGTAATGCTGGAAACAAATAAAACTGATGGCCATAACATAGTATTGTTGAATTATCAAGCACAATTTTGCGTTTGTGTTGAAAAAAGATGAGGATATCATTAAAAGAGGATCGGCGGCGCGTCCGCAGTTTCATCTGTCGTCTTCAGCATTGTAACGGTCGATAAGGCTCATGGGAAATGTAGTTAGGCTACTCTAAGATTTGACACATTAAACCGATGGAAACCCGGTATTTCTATAAAGAAACCAGCGATAGCCGTAACTCAAGCTCTGCAGTCGCATCCAGGAAAAATATATTTATTATATTTTGACTGTTAGGAGCACTGACGATGGTTTACAATGTTGAGTAACCTACAGATTATAAAGCAATAAAAGGATTAAAATCTCTTTAATAAATGTAGATTAATGTAGCCCTTAAAGTTTGCAAAATGAATATCAAATGAGAAAAAAAAACAACAATAATGTACGTTACTCTCAAAAGAAAAACGAGGTGCATCAAATAGATTAGATTGAAAGACGTCCCCATGGACACGAATAAATATATTCATTTTGAGTGGCCTATCGAATATAAAGCAATACAAAAAGGCTTAAAATCTCCTGATTAAATGTTGGGTAGTGTAGCCCTTAAAGTTTGCTAAATTAATAACAATTGAGAAAAAAAACAATACTGTGCTCTCGAAAGAAAAACGAGGTGCAGCCGCGAAAAAAAACGTCCCATTGAAATACATTAGATTGAAGGTCGTTCTGTATGACACGAAAAAAAAAGGGAAATTCGTGTCCATAAAGACGATTCAATAGATTAAATTTCGTGTCCTCAATGACGAACTGCCGTGAGACTGGGTTGAGATTGTCGTGACAGCGCACGCACGTGCATACCAGACACACTGGGAAGGAACTTTTAGATGCACGCTTTCCAATTCGAAAAATGGAGAAAGAGATTCTGAGGCACCGCCATCATCAATTAAAAAAGAGAAGGTGTGTCCTGTTTCAAACTGTTTTTTTTCTTCTTCATGCGCCTGCCTTTACTAACATGCAAGTTCACCATCCTTTCTCCCCCTTCTCGTTTCGTGACCCTCTGGAGTTGTGAGTTTAGACTGTTCCTGTGGTATTGAGCAACTACAATTCATTTTAATCCTATAATTTTATTTTATAATTTATTTAAAGTGAATCAATTGTAATGAAAAATAAATTAAATTAAATAGCTAAAGTAAATCGTAAGTGGAAGTGGATTTGTCGATTCTGTCATGAGCATACATCAGCAATTACACATGTTTAGGGGAAAAGGGCATTATTAATATACCATGTAAGGTGGTATGTGCTAGAAATGGGTAAACCACTATCAGTGAGTCTGCCAATGGGGTGGGGGCACCACCGCGCAAGGCAGTGTCCCACATTGTCCCTCAGAAACATACCCCCTGTCCCCCCTTGGGCTTATTAGCAGGTGGTCACCCTAACTGAAACATTTTCCAGAGATTGCATTCTATGGTCAGCTATTGAATGAAATCAAAGGTTTCCTTCAATACTGGAGGATACTATAATTTTATAGCATAAATGATTCCAAATAGCAAGCATATGTCTTGGGGAGGATTTTCCAGATAATCCAATACAACTGTACCTTCCAAAATTATAGCAGTAGATGTGGCATCAAATGCAGTGTGTTAGGTATGGCTCTAGAGTCCTCAGCTCAGGAATCACATCTCTTCTTCATCATAGTCCTAGAAACAGGAGAACAATATGACTAAAATAAGTGCATTTTAAGAGTACATATCCAGGTAAAAAAAATGCTAACAAATGAATATCCGTGTATTATATTAAGATACAAGAGAGATGAAAAAAAGGAAAAAGAAAATACATTCAATCTGGTGTACAAATAGACAAAACAAACCGAAAGGTATGACAGCTATATTATTATCTATTACGAAATTGCTGCATTGACACTAGAAAATTTTTTTTTTTTTTTTTTTTATCAGCATTTTGGTTAAACGCTGAAATATATATTCTCTTTTGTGTGATTTCTTAAGACTGACCAAAAAACCATGATCAAGAGAGTCCCCTCATAGCACATATCTTAAAGGGAAACTCCACCCCGAAATGAAAATGTTGTCATTAATCACTTACCACCATGTTGTTCCAAACCTGTTCCAAACCTGTCTTCGGAACACAATTAAATATATTTTGGATGAAAACCAGAAGGCTTGTGACTGTCCCATAGACTGCCAAGTAAAATACACTATCAAGGTCCAGGAAAGTATAAAAAGCATTGTCAGAATAGTCCATCTGTCATCAGTGGCTCAACCGTAACATTATGAAGTGAAGAGAACACTTTTTGTATGCAAAGAAAACTAAAATAATGACTTTATTTAACAAGTCGTCTCCTCTGTCTCTCCCTACATCACTGTCTGT
Source organism: Carassius gibelio (assembly GCF_023724105.1). Taxonomy (NCBI): domain Eukaryota; kingdom Metazoa; phylum Chordata; class Actinopteri; order Cypriniformes; family Cyprinidae; genus Carassius; species Carassius gibelio. The sequence continues at coordinate 19,879,967 of NC_068418.1, forward strand.
GATTGGATCTGGTGTCTTCTGTATTTATATATTTTTTTTTATTATTATTGTGAAAAGGGGTCTTTAGTTTTTTTTTTTTATGTTCTTCACACACACACACACACACACACACACACACACACACACACACACACACACACACACACAGAAACTTTGGTCTGAGAATATTCACTTCCCTGTGATTTGCTGGTAAACCATGCTGCAAAATGCAAACAACCTTAAAACTGTGATGGAAAGAAGATGGGAAGAAGCCTTTTTGTCTTTGTTCAAACATAATTCACACAAAATAATTACTATATTTGCACAAATTAATGTTTGAAAATCTAAATTTTTTACTTATACTCAGTATCACAGTACTTACAAGGTATAATAATACAGCAGAAACATACTAATAAAAAGTGTGCGTCTGTTTTTTTTGATTAGGGTGTTTTTATCATCAAGCCCAAACAGTAAGTGTTTAAAGTAAATGATCAAAACATATGCAGATAAATAATCAAGATTGCTCAATACTCATCACAAGGACATCAAATCTGAGGTCACTGGGTCATACAACATTTCAAATGTATGGCCAAACAAATATCTACAGTAAATTAGCACGAGGTAATAGCACACTTCCTAGGTCAACTTAATAACACCAGACTTTTTTTTTTCAGAAATACAAAATAACACGTTTTGATTTGGACTTTGACAGTGAGCTTGACACACATAAGTGGAATGTTGTTAATTTTTATACTCCTAATCTCTATAATAATGAGGTTACTTCCTTGTGTCCAAGCTTGGTTCAAACGTATCAACATGCTGCCACAAAACCTAAACTGGATCTCCTGTAAGTCAGTTTATTTAATTTGTATATATAATTGACTTGCAATGAGAATTTGACATATTTGAAAATGTTATATACAAATGTTTAAAATGTTTCTCTTTGATTTTGCAGTGATAATTCTACTGTGTCGACAAGGTAAGGCCTTATGTAGTTGTTTTGCTAAACAATTTTAGCATATATGAAACACATTTAAATCCAAAACAATCCCTAAAACATTGCTTTTTAATAAGTAGCTGTACTTTTTGTCATCCTAAACAGTTTTCTTTCTCCAGGTGTTGACACAAAAAGATATTTCTCGTGTGAAGGTGGCTCTGTTCCACTCAGCTGTGGTGAGTAATCAACATTCACACAGACTGTCAAAATTCACAGCGATTTTTATGATAAGTTGTTTCATGTGTCAGATTGGGGATACATAAAGGTGATTACAGCCAACTATGGGCGAACCGATCACACAACATGCTCCACTGGAAGATCACTTCATCAGCTCTCAAACGTCGACTGCTTCCAAGAGACATCCGTCCATGTGATGTCCAAACGGTAATCACTTCTTTAAGAGCAACTGAAACAACAGTACATGTATTAAACAGCAGTTCTTCTCAAAACCGTATTGTGTGTGTTCATATACAGATGTGATGGAAGAAAGAGCTGTTCTGTTCCTGCAGTGAACTCTGTTTTCTATGACCCTTGTGTTGGGACTTATAAATACCTGGATGTCTCCTATTTGTGTCTCCCATTTAGTAAGTCAATAATTGATACACACTATCGTTTAAATATTGGGGTGGGATTAATATTTTTGATGGGTAAGATGTTTTTGATAGAAGTCTCTTTTGCTCTCCAAGGCTTTTGTTACAGAAAAATGGTGATATTGTGAAAATCCACAATTTAGTCCTGTGATGGCTTTCCTTCAGAAATCATTGTAATATGCTTATTCGCTGCTCACAAAACATTTCTTATAACTATTAATGTAAAAACGTTGTTCTGCTTAATATTTTTGTGGAAATTATTTTGGAATGAATGTGTACTGGCTAAATAAAGTACTAAACTATACATTATTAAATTTCTTTTGTTTCTCCAACATAATTCTAGGAAAAAGTGTCACATGTGAAGGCAAGCGAACTCTCATTGACTGTGGTAAGATACATGTGTTCATTTCTGTTATCAATCCAGACAAATTTGGGCATAGCAATCATGTTTTCTTTGGGCCTGCTTTCCTTCCACAAGTGCTTTATGAAGCTTTAGTGCATTGTCGGCACACAATTCACTTAAAAAAAAATTTTTCTTCCTGTGTTTACCTATCTCTGCCAAAACAGGACATGACCTAAATGTCTGCTAATAAACCTTAATGTCACACACCCATTTTTTTATGTGTCTAAAGGTAATGGTGTGATTTGGATACATCATGCGAATTACGGACGACGGGATCTTGTAACCTGTCCTCATAAATTAGCAACATCACCAGACTGTTACTCTCCTCAGACCCGCAGCCTGCGTTCCAGGTACTACAGATACACAAATATTAAACTTCAAACTTATCCATTTTTGAACCAGTACACCAAATAATAAGGGATAATGTACATTAAGCTCATCATTATACCACTAATTAAAACAGCTACTTAAATATACATAATAAAATGATTGATTTGTGATTAGACATTTAATTATGAGAAAAAAAAAATACTGTAGAGTGATAAAAGATAAACAATCGGTACAATTGAGCAATATCAGCACAATAAATAATAAAACATCAGCATAAAGTAAACACGTAATTAAAATCTGTCTTTTACCTTATCAGCTGCAATGGGAAGAATTATTGTCAATTAAATGCCTCAAAGACTTCATTGCTCTCTGATCCATGTCCGGATGTCCATAAATACTTAGAAGTGATGTACAGCTGTATATAATATTGTGAGTATCCTGCTAAATAAATCTTTTATATATGCTTTATATGTATTTTCTAAATGAAAACATGTCAAATCGTCCCCTTGGAATTATAAGGTTCTATCCGACATTTTTGTCAAAATTGAGTTATTCACATATTCTTATTCTGTGACAATTTATTTACATTATGTGATGATTTATTTTAAGTTGTGTACATTTTGGGATTTTTTATTGAAAAAACAAAAAGGTTCTATCTACAGAAGTCTATGAAACACAAAAACTTTGAAGCTCAATATCTCAAAACTACTCAGAACGCAGATAGAACCTTATAATTCCAAGGGGACGAAATGCTGCAAGAGAGTTGACTTTCTTGATAGAGCTGTTTAGGTTTTTGTAAAGATGTGATGCATGAAAAAAAAAAAACAGATCAATGCAAACAAGATTGAAATGATATCACCTACTGTATTCAGATGCTATAGTTTCAGCTAATTCTCCAATGTAAGAGTTTGACCACAACATATAAACAAGCATGCCATCTAGTGGTACTTTATGGTACTGTAACAAGTTATCACCTGTCTAACTTCACTCAAAGATGCTGTGTAATATTTACAACGATCTATTTACATAAATGCAATATAATATACATAACTTTGTTTTCAGATGTGTATGAAGACAGTTCTTAATGAACCGTTATGTTTATATTACCTTAGCTTAGATTGAGCAATTTCTATCTACATAAAACGTGGGTCCCTCACATGGAAGCCGCCATCATGTTTGTACATTAGCCCTAACGGGACAAACTGCTCTCTACAGAGCGCGTTTCGTCGCTTTGTTGTTCTTGCGAATAAAACACTGACACAATGATGAACAAGTACATTAACATGTGTTATAACATCAATTTATTGAATAATTAGGCAAATATAATTCCTTGATTTACTTTTGTAAAGAAATCTCATTGCTGTCTGCTGTATTTAGCTACGATATCTTTACCTGTGTCGGCCACCGTAGCTCCTGTAAAGGGAGGTGTGAGCGGGGGACTGAGCCGGTGGTTGCAATTCGCAACCTCACCGCTAGATGCCGCTAAAATTTACACACTGCACCTTAAAGGACTTGTCACTTTTAGTTTTTACCTGTAAAGTTTGTTGCATAACTTTATCAAGTGTTGTAAATAATTGTAGAAGAATGGTAATTTTTTACATTGTACATTTTTAATAAAATGTTTTGAAATTGTTATCTTGCTGACTCAATATTTGGACACCATGAAATGACTTCTGTGTTCCAGCGTCGTCATCTGTCCTTCATTGTAACCGATTTCAAATGGTGCTAGAAACCCCAAAAGACTCTGAACACCAAAAGAAATCGGTCAACCTTGGTTACAGGACATGTCTTGAAGTCGATCATAAGCTGTGTTTAGTATGAATGTTGTCAGTTTGTCCAGTTATAAAGTGCTGCATTTCCCACCCCAAGAACACTGATTTCAAATGGTGCTAGATTCATTTCATCAGCACTCTAAGACACCACTTGAAACCAGCTTCCAGGAGGAGACACGGGCAACCTTTGACGTCAGAAACACAACTCAGCGTCACTCCTCGGATGGCAGGGCTTTAGACAAAAGGATAGAAAACACAATATTAGGTCACATATTGTTTTCATTTTGACCTCAGGCAGTACACAGTGCAGAAATCAATGTTGAATGAAACGTCTTCCACTTCTGCATTAATATACCACACTGCTGGGAAATACAGCTTTGGGATTTAGCAGAGCTGTCACTGGATCATGAGGCTGGAAACCAAAACAACAAAATGCTAAGGTTTTCTGAGCGCTAAATGCTATGTTTTAATCCTCTGAAGCTGGAGGAAAATAATATCCTGACAATGCTGACTGGCCGAAGACGCCACAAGAACAAGCTCTTCACTAGCGACTATCCTGCTAAGGAGCATTAAAAAAGGCAAAGGTTTTAAGAACCTTAAATTTAAATGAAATGCAACTTCAACTGCTTGTAAATCATACAAGCTTGCAAATCATATTTTGATACAACAGTTAGATCATGCAACCTTCATCAGGCATTATTTTGGGGATGTTTAAGAACCTCAAAAACATGAATATTCACTAATAATATTCATATAAAATGAACACTATTTAATAAAATATGAAAATTTAATGATAATGTTTATAATAAGTGTAATAATATTTAATACAATCAAATAATATTATTGGTAATAAATGTTTATAATAAATGTAATAATGTGTAATAAAATAAAATACTGATTGTAATAAAAAAAAAATACTTACAGTATATTTAATAATAGTTAGATGCCAAGTCATAAACAAAACCACAGGATCGCTTGCATACAAGAATTTATAAAACAATATCTTAATATTGAATCATAAATTTAATTCTATTCATAATTATTTATGGTAACACTTTATTTTAAGGAGTCTTTGTTATACATTTACGTACTGAGTGACATAATTAATTACCTACAAGTACTTAATGTATGGTTAAGTTTAGGATGAGGGTTTGGTTTAGGGTTAGTTGCATGTCATTTTGCATAATGTGTTGTTATTATAATAGTAAGTACATGTTACATAACAAGAACACCCAAAAAAGTGTTACTTTACACATTTATTAAAGATATGATAATTAACAAAACAATATATTAATATTTAATAATATTTTTAAGCTATATGTAATAAATGTAACTACAGTAGATTTAATCAAATAAAAGTGCTATAATTAAATAACTATAATATATAGTAAAGCTATAACTATAAAAAGTTATACAATAAATAAATATTTCCAATTTGCCGAAGAATTTCCTTCTGAATGGCTGTCAACGTTAACCAGCTAATCTCTATTAACTCTGTACTCTGAGCTTTTATTACAGAGCAGCAAATCAAAACTCAATCCTCGTGACAGATTCACACCTCAAACCTCAAAGAAAACAAAACAAGACGAGAAAGCCCACACCTCCAATTCTGGCAGGAAACCCAACGCGGCTAGACTTCTTTCTCAGAGGATAATAAAGATTATTAGTCTACTCTGCAAACCTACAAAACACAATCAGGAAGAGCACACACAGACTGCTTCCATCTTATACACCTTCTTCCACTTGGTTGCTCGCTTTAAACATTAAACGTGCAGAAGGAAACGTTAAGTGTAACGTTAAACAATATAATTTGAAGGAATATCGATCGGAGGATAAAAGATCGTGTGGTTTCATAAGCCCTAGATACGCCACTCATAACAAGCAAATGCAGTGGCATAGTGCCAGTGAATAATTATACACCAGACAATGCTGATTTGCAATCTGACTAAGCAAATTTGGCATGGATGAAAAACTGTGAACAGCCTGTGTTTGTGGGCTCTAAGTGGAAAATTGCGAGCATACAGAAAGTATGTATAGTTTCAAACCCAAAGGAGACCAGTCCCTGCCTCCGTCTCCACAGCTACAGCCACTTTACAAACTCAAACATATTGTTATTTCTTGTGTTAATCTATAACTACACGAAGCAAATGAGAAATCTAACTTGAATATTGATATCTGACGTTTGCAAATAGCTCTCTTTTAGTGCTCTAGTACAGTGATTCTATATATATATATATAGAATACATTTTTTTAGTTTACTTTCATATTAGCAGGTTGTAACTCTTATGTCCAGACGTGAAAGCAGTCGAGCTCCACGGCTCTAGAGAACGCCCTGCATGCTGAGAGCAGTTCATCTGTCACTCAGCGGCAGGGAATGTGAAGCAGTACCTACGCAGGAAACCAGAAAGGATTCAAGAGAAAACGCAGGTCAAAATATATGAGCAAAGCTCACTGCATTCAACCTAGCGTGTCAAAATGCCATTCTTTTGGCTTTTACAACTGATAGAAAGACATTGAATCAATTACATTTGAATCAAATAAAAATTTCGATGAGGAGTACTCACTAGACCTGTGGCATATAAAGTCGAGCGTGTGCGGAGAGGTTGATTTAGGTTGTTCTGACTCTGTTTTGCTGCCTCCTCCGTCGCGGTCTCTCAGTAATGGAGAAGTCTGGAAGGGAGATTCCTGATGCCAGCACTCGGCGAGGGTGTGGTGGCAGGTACGGCCCTGACGTCTTGCCAAGGTTTTTTGTTCTTTACATATCGGTGTTCTCAGAGCCAAAGTCTCAGAGCCGATAACCTGACATATAGGCCTATACTTAAATTTATTACACCTTCTTCCTAAATCTTTTTATTTTTCGTAAATCCTATATTTTTAAATGTCCATTCCTGCAGCAATTCATGCCTGTAAAATGATATTTTCTGCCTTCTTAAGTTTGCTCAAGGGCTGCGCTGCGTGTTTGTTTTAAACTGTACAGCAGAGCTGAAACATGCCCCAGGAGCTCGGTAACCCTTATCTGACTGATAGGACAGAACTCATGGGAGTTTCCCGGTAGAGAGGAGAGAAGCATGGCGACAGTTGCTGTTTAGAGGTGTCTGGTTGCTCCTCTCACTTTCTTCTGGCTGTTTGTTCGCCACTGGCCTGTTGTGCAATATTTATAAAATACTTTAAGGGGGCAGCTTTGTTTTTCTGGTGACAAAAAAAAATTATAAATACAATGAAACAAGCAAATAAATAATTAATAAAATCTAATTAAAAGACAAATGAGTTTATCAAAATGAAGTGTTTATTTTTTAGTTAATAATTAAATTATTAAATAAATATATGTCCCCAAACTAATGTGGAAATAATTAAAAATGATTGATTAGATAAATAAATAAATGAATAAATCCCCCAAAATATTTGCACACTTTAATTACTTTTAAAAAATGATGAAATTTCAATGCATTAAACATAATTTTCCCTTTATTTGATATAAATGTGTACATTTATTAAATTCAATTAAAAGCTATTTATATATTTACATTTATTTTATTTTATTTGTACTTTGTACATTTGTAAGTGTCCAAATACTTTTTGGGCCCACTACATAGACATTATGTTGTACAGTAATCAATCAATCAAACAAATGAATAATAATTCTATACATACATCCTATATATTGAACAGCTTTCAAAAAGAAAATGGCCTACACTGATATCAATATCACGGGGAGCTAAAAAACCATGCTGAATATCAGGGAAAAATAGCATGAGTTACAATCTGCGTCACAGCCCATTCCTCGGCCCAGACGCCGGTAGGTTAATTCCGCCATGTTGCGAGCTTCATCCACCAAAAAACGCCCCTCCCACGTGATAGGGATGATGAGGTAGACAGGGATGCAATCCCCTCTGGCCCTCTGGTGCTACCAACGTTTGCCAGAGCTCCGGTCTGTGGCGTCTAATGCAGCATTAACAGCTGCAGTGCAGGCCTCTGCCTCTCTCTCTCACACACACACACACACACACCCTCGGACGTAACCTGGGGACAACACCGCTCAACACGCAACAGGTTTTAGGACAGGACCGTCTCCCTAATAGAACAAATCGCATGCACGTAACAAACTTACCATGGCACTGTTTGACACTGATTGTGATCAAATCAGAATTGTTAAGAAAAGACAAAATCAAACAAACAACAACAACAACAACAACAAAAGAAGACAATTCTAATCAAACAACCATTTGATGTAAAAAAACATCAAATGCCAATGAAAGTCAATGGGAACCGAAACTATTTGGAACGACAATATGGGGAATAAATAATGACACATATCCTTTTAAACTGCATTAAAATAATTTTCCCATCCTCATGTTTTAAACAACAACAACTAAATTGGACCCCATTGACTTTCAGTGTATGGACAACACAGACATTCTACAAAATATCTCCTTTTGTGTTCCACAGAAGAAAAATGGCACAGTGGTGCGAGTGAATAAACGAGAACGGATTATTCATTTTTGGGTGGATTATCCCTTTGAATAACATTTTTCCATAGTGAGGTTCTACCAAGTAACAGCTCTCTAAAACAACAACACTCTACCATAACAAGAGTACTCACGAATGATTATATTACCTTGCAGCCAATCGGATTAATCCCTCCAGCTGCTTCCCAGGGCTAATCCAATGGGATTTGGAGCTGCGAAAAAGTCGGAAGCACCAGCCGGCGCCTGATAGGAGCAGAGCTCCATCACTCCTCTCTCTGATGCAGCTGCATTAGGAAGTCTAGCGCATTTGAACTGGACGCCTGCCAGTGCACAGTCACCAAGAGAGCAAGGTAAACAATTTTGCTCTCTCTCTCCCTCTCATTCTAGTACTTTCCCCGGTTCCCTCCCATGACATTTATACCCTTTTCATCAACATAACCCTCCTCAGGACACAATTTAACCCCTGTATTGAAAGTAAGACACAGGGAGAGAAGTTCAAATAATGTGTCACGCACTGAAAAGTAAGTGCTCCAAATATTTGCAAGTATTTCTAGTAAACTACAGAAACGAATGTTGTTGAGGGAAATGCGACATCTGCCCCCGTCTCTGCCAAAAGATCACAAATTTAGCCGAGGCACCTGCTCTTCTACTCATCCATCCTTATATAAGGGACATAAAATGCCATAAAGTAACATCTAAGTAGCCTCTCCTGATGTCTTAATAATCCAGAGATTGATCTCAGGTCAGACTTACAGTGACTAGCCTGCTGTATTTGACTTACCTGTTAAGAGAAGCCAGAAAAGATGTAACGTATATATATATCGGTATCAGTATCAACCGTAAGTATGCGTGTTGCGATTACGGTACGAACCCTTGCGGTATCCGATGTGGTTCGAATAACAGGCTAAAACTGTTATTTACATGAACTATTTCTCACAAGAACCTTCGAAAGCAGCATTTGTTTTGTTATCGTTTTTTGATAACTGTTTTTTTTGCGGACCTCGCGATACCGTCACATGCCCAGCAAACGTCGACAAACACCGAACCTCTGCGCACACAATCCGAGGAAACTCTATCACGTTCTCAGCATCCATGTTGGAGCTGCGACTGTGGAGAAATGGACTAAAACGTGAAATCAGAGAGAGCGTAAGTGGGAGAGAAAAAGAGGAGGATGAAAGGCGGACGAGCAGACGAAAGGACTGGGATACACTCACAGGTAGGAGAAAAGCACACATGTCCGAATCCTCTCCTCATAGCTGCTGTTTTCCTCTCGACGTGAACAAGTGACGTAGCAACTAATCCAAAATCTCTCTCTCTCTCTCTCTCACTTCCTCCCTCTCTCCACCAGACCTCCACCCTCTCCTGCTCGCTCTATTTTCATCTTGTTGCAACAGCAGAATCACTGCTGTTTTTTTCAGACAGACACATGTCTACATAAATAGATCGCTAATAGACGCATACAAACACGCTCATTGCGATCACCCAGACAGATAGTTGCCGCAAACGCTCCAACAGTCCCTCAATGTCTCCTTCTCTCTCAGTTTGCCTCTCTCGCTCATTGTGACGCAGCACTTAATTCTTGGGTCTTTTTCACTCTGTGTTATGAGCACACAAACACAGCATCTCGAAACCAACATAACGAGTGGAGAAGTGAGAGACGGAGAGCCAGAGACACTTTGATAATAGTTGGCTTCTTTCTTTTCCTGTCTATCTGGTGACCTCCTCTCCCCTCTGTCCTCCTATAACTGTTTCTCTAGCCGTCAGCTACCCTCTTTTATATCTTCGGCGTCTCATCTGCGTCTCTGAGAGACGCGCTGGTGTCTCGGTGAACTGAGATGACGGTGCCCCTGTGATCACCTGACAGCCTGCAGCTTTTAAAGGCACATCGCAGAGCTCGGCTTCAGTTATGTAACAACTGGGCTGTTTTGTTTCTCGTGTTTTTAATCTCGGCCTGTTTAAAATATCCAGGCTGTCGGGGGACAGCTAAGTCAGATAATATGGGCAGGGACGGAAAGAATCTTGAATCTGTGGACATCACAAATGACGTGACTAATAGGGTAACATCATACCAGTGTTCAGACAGATTAGAGAATGGACGCGCAGGGTAAGATATGATAAAGGACTTTTATGATTAAAAGAAAACAAGAGGGACTGTAGAATCATGGGAAGGCGCATCAGTGGCCCATAGACTTCCTCTTCCTGTTTTGTGACTACAGATCTGTAACCATGGAGACAGACGGCAGAACAACATGGATTATGTCACCATATTCAAAACTGAAGTGATGCATGAGGAAAAAGGGAGGGTAAACCCTGAAAATCACATTAGGAAAAAAAAAATACACTTATTTAAATATAAACAAAATTATAAAAATAATAATATATAAATACATTATTAAAATGTAAAATTTATTATAAAATTATAAAATTTTATAAAATGCTAAATAGAATAAAAATATTATAATACACAAAATGTATTAACTTATTAATTAATGAATAAATAGCTAAATAAAATAAAAAGAATTAAACAAAATGCAGACAGGAGGTCAAACTGATTTATAAATTTATAAATTCTAATAAAAATATAAAATTAATCTCTTTCAGAAAACTGGACACAGAAGAACTGCTTCTCTTAATATCTTCATACATATACAAACGATAACATATAACAAGACATGGCTAAAATTACCCTATCCTCAGAGTAGCCTGACACACTTTAACACGGACCACAATTCCCAGCATGCTCCTCTGTATGACATCTCAATCGAAGCGGGGAAGTGAGGTAGGTCAGCTGGCAGGGTGCAGTCTAATGATACACCACCAGCCAATGATAATCCTCCTCTCTGCTCCAGTTTATCTTAGATTGGGAGATGAACGCAGTATGAAAAGCTACACTATGAAGCATGATGTTACTTTGATTTATCTTTAATAACATCAGGCTTTAAGTAAACAAATATCTGCTTCACGCCTTGAAGGCAGTGCTTCTATGTCTCTAAAGGCTTTCTGAACCACCTCTCATCGCATTACAACTTGGCATCGGAACATTGTCAACTGTGTATTGATTAAGGAAAAATAAGTATGCAAGAAGATACAGACCTATGCAAAATAGATTCTACAATATACAAGAACCAACTGTTTTTTTGATCCATCCCTTTGCTGGATTGCTTTTCTAAACACAAATTAAACCAAGCCACAATTCACAGTGCATTTTACCCAAGCTGTGCTTCAATCTATTTGTGTCTGGGTATATCAGGACAGCTATTATGCAACATTTACAGTTTTGAGGGCATCTGTTGAGCTGATGGCTGGGACGACTTCCTCAGTATTTATCAATTCGATGTGAACCATTATAAATATCATGAAGCAGTAAATGCAGAGATGCATTGCATTAATTCAGGCAGTAAATAATCCCAGAAATGGGGTATATTTTATTTCTGTCAGAATCAATAAAAGGAACTATATTTTCCTAATCTGTTCCTACATTGCACATTATGCCAGCTAAATGTAATTGAAAAAAAGGAGTAAAAGGAAGTAACTGAAGGTCAAACTGTTTAATAAATTACTAAATCCTAATAAAAATATTATATTAACCTGTTAATATTTTGTTAGAAGAACAACTTCTCTGCTGACTAGATTTGTAGGTCTACACATCAAATTATCAGCTAAATGTGTCATTGAAGAAAATAGAAATTTGTGGTATTAATAAAATGACCTCTTACACCAACGATGGGTCATGACAAAGAAGACATGACAAAAAAAAAGTTATAAAGAATCTTAGGTAACACTTTATTTGAAGCTTTATGTAGAATGCATTATAAAGGTTTATTAGAGGGTATAATGCATTAGAATTATTCATAATGTGCATTTTAATACATTATAACTTATCATAAATTATAACAATTAATAATGCATAGTGTAACAATAGACTGAAAAGTGTTATAATTTATTAGCATAGTTACACAACTATTCATGAAATTGTAAAATGCATTATAAAGTGCATTACAAGGCACAATTAAAGCATTCAAACTACTTTTATAATGCATTATACATAAAGGCTTTAAGGAAAGTGTTACAGAATCTTATAACTTGTCGGTGCTAACAGCCTCATGGGAAGTGCGCTGACAGTATTAAATACTGTCCTGTCACAATAAAGGCAAAATTGCTAAAAAAAAAGAAAAAAAAAAAAGAGAGAAAAAGTTATAACTGGCCGTGACTACAACAAACATTTGACATTAGACTGTGGACCTTTTTCCTGCGAAACTCTCACTGAATCTATTTATCAATTCAACATTACGTCTTTCTGACCTTTAATGCCTGATATAGCACCATGTTTGCCTCTTTACCATGTCAAACAGGTTATTCAGCAACAGTGCATGCTAACTAGCATCCTTCCTGTCTGACTATTAATGCAGTCGTCACTAGCAGCAAGCGGGTTAATTTTAGCAGTGTCATCTCAACATAGTAGTCTGGTTCCTGTAGGCTTAATCTATAACAGGAGAGGAGCCTGGCCGACTGACTACACGTTGACCCTGAATGACGCACTTTCAATAGCTGCCAAAGTGTTCACTCAGATAAAACCTTGGCGAATCAGAGAAATGAGATGAAGAGCTTGGCATATGTGCCAGTAAAGGGAGCTGATGCTAATGCCATCAAGGAGTGTATGGGGTTTTAATACATTATGAAAGTGAATACCCATTAGAAAAATGGCAATATGGCTAGTGTTGTTCTGCTTATTTAGATTGGATGGATGAAACTGCAGATTCCAACTGTGAACGCCACAATGGTACCACACCCAAGAAGTTAATGCACATTCATTGTCATTTAACTTATATATAAATTATCTCAATATGCATGCCAATGTGTACACATACCTTTGCAGTGTTGTAGTTCCTCGTCATCCCAGATTCCCTAAAAAACAAAAATAAACATAAAAGACATTGGTAAAAATGGCATTATAGAGATTTCATCACTATTCACAGGGAATGTACATTACAACATATTTTAAACAATGGTGAATACAAGCATTCCTTAGACATGTTTGAGTTTGTCTGATGAATAAATACAATTCATCATCCAATCTCGAATCATTCTGGCATCGGATCATTCCTGGGACCACTTAGAGCCAGATGTATTCTTAACAATGATTCTACAATAATGTTACATTACTCTAAAACATGACTTCCCGTTGGTGTGCTCAATTGTCCTACTCTATAGCATAGTATCTGTAATTATTGTACTGATTTGTCATATATGCCACATTTGTGACCCTTGAGCACAAAACCAGTCATAAGTAGCATGGGTATATTTGTAGCAATAGCCAACAATACATTGCATTGATCAAAATGAAAATTTTTTATTTTATGCCAAAAATCATTAAGACATTACGGTAAGTAAGATCATGTTTCATGAAGATATTTTGTAAATTTCCTACCATAAATATATCAAAGCTTTATTTTTAATTGGTTATATGCAATGCTAACGACTATTAATCATTATGTGGATTTGGATTAATTTGGATTTTTTCAATATTTATATATATATTTTTTGCAGCTTCAGATTCCAGATTTTAAATAGTTGTATCTTGGCCAAATAATGCTCTATCCTACCAAATCATATATATCAATGGAAAGCTTATTTATTTATACATTTTCCCTTATGACTGGTTTTGTGGTCCAGAGTCACATATATGTGTTCCCTATAAAGTAATCTGAGATTAGGTGCCTTTAATCAGTGGCAGAACCTACAGCCATTCAGTCGTCAGTCTGGTTTTAAAGTCAATGCTTTCTAGTAGTAAATGATTTTCTGTGAACTGTAAATAAATATCTAAAATAAAATTATTTAATGATTTAAACATAATAAATATGAAAAGTTTTGATTTATTAAAAAAATGCATTTAATTGAGGGAAGTTACGTGTTAACTTCCTTTTTATTTTCTTGGTTTTATGTTAAATAAATAAAACTATTATTTTATATATATAAAAACAGGGTAATAAACACAAATAGCGCCGCCTACTGGCAGAGGAAAATAAATGCCAGCTTTGTTTACATCAGAAATAAAAGGTGCGCACTTGACTAAAAACATCATTAGCTAATAAAGAAATGGCCGATAGTGGGTGTAAACCTCATGTGTTTACCAAACGAAACATCTAGAAATGCAAATAAGGTCCGCGGAATCAATAGGTTACATAAACCCAGTCATATAATATCATGCATAGACATTATCAGCTAAGACTGAACGTGCCTTACATGCAAATCTGAGTTTATTTGTATGCTCAGGACAGCAGCTATTTTGGTTAATCGACTGATGTCTGTGCGCAAACTTTATATGCTTTAATCAGTGGGGAAAAAAACAACCGAGCTCACCTGTTAGACGCCATTCTGACTGATCGAGATGAAAACATTCCATGGGTCAGGGCAAAGCACACTGGGTTGTAAATAAGAACTGCGTAACATCCTTTCTTTGCCACGCCAAGCAGTCTAGGCCAACCACACACGCACGCACACCTTTGTCGCAGCAGAAAACCCTCCTCCTTCCCTGCAATCCCACCTTGATTTTTCTTCTTTCTGAGAATCAGCTGTACGTTATATTTAACTAAGGACAATATTATGAGACGATAACTAGTCTAGGTATTTCTAGAGCATCTCAATAAGAATGACTGACAGCATCATAAAGAATCAAACGGACATGACGAGAGACTGGCTAAATGGGTTCGATACCAACATATATGGCATATTTCAAGTAATAAATACATCAATCTCGTTCATGTCAAAGTTCATAAAAGTTAATCGATCTGTCCCACATCAGAAAACAGCATTTTTTTTTTCTTGGCGATGGATTATTTAGAATAACGCAACGCCCAATGTGAAGGACCTAACAACTTTACTTAATAGAAAACACTCCTACTAACCTGAACAAACCTGTCTCAGTTCTCTCTGTTGGCGATGTCAAACGCTGGATGCTATCGGCTTGAACTTCGTTTTTCAATTCTAAAACGTCTGGATGCCGCGCACATCGAATTTTCCACAGCGCAACAGCTAGGCCCCGCCCAGGGCACACACCCCCGTGTCCTGATTGGCTGTCCTTCTTGAGCGCAGTATGTCGTCAGCAGAATCACATGCTTTTGACGCATGTTTACAAACACTCGAGCGAATCACATGTCGCAGAGCTCTATTGACATGTTTCGCGACTGCTTGATAATAAGGCATTTCCCTTTGCGCTACATTTTATCTGACACGTACAGTTAAGAAATGTTCGACACATTTGAGTGTTCTGTCACCGAATGTAACCACACTATGCTCCCTGCTGGAAAAAGGCATTTCCACTTTGTTGGTGAAAGTCTACGGAGCGGAAACGTGACGAACGTGTTTTTAATTTATATTTTTTCTCATTTGAGAGACATAATATAAAACAGAAAGTGTTTTCTTTATAATTGTATTATACGAATAATTTTATTATATCTTTGTATTTAATATTTATATGTGAATATTAATATAAAATCAATAATATTAATGTTATTAGATATTTTTAACCTTTTTCATTTAAAGGGCATGTGCCAATCATGTTAACATTAACATTTATAATTTATCTTTGATAACTTGAGAGAAAGAGGCATGTCCATATATGTGGGGGTATGTATGTCTACAATGTAATTATGTATATATATGTTTCATTTATTTTATTAAAATGTGCTGATCATGTTTTCATTGACATTCCTTAATTTTATATTAATATTTAGATAGAAAGAGATGTAGGGTTGTAGTATTTGGGTCAATGTATCACTGGGACTATGAAAATATATTTTATCATAAAAATGCACAATTTGTGTACTTTTAATGTAAAATCCAATCAAATGAATCGAGAAGAGCAAAGAAAAGAAAAGAAAGATTCACTGTCTTTCTAGCTGCATTTACTCTCAAATGTAGTAAAGAACCTGTCAAAGATATAGGTACAGCGTACAGTCATTATTATTACAGCAGAGGGCGACATTTCTCCAAGAAAAACAACCTAGACGATCACATGGATCAGTTAACATTCTTAATCCATGATGCAAGTGTTAAAATAGTTTACACCATGTTGGCTTGCACTTCATTCTGGGCCCAGTACACAACATGAGAAGGACTATACACATTTTGCATAAGTTGCTTTTATTGTATTTAGTTTTTAATAAATTTTTAAGCCTTTATGGCTAAAGTCTTAGCTAGTTTATAAAAAAATCCATAGGTAAACTGTGCTTACAACACACACACACACACACACACACACACACACACACACACACACACACACACACACACACACATATTTAATAATAAATATAGTGTCAATATATAGAGAAACAAACAGTTGTAGTATGATTACAATAGACTGGAATGTTCAGTGTTGAGCTGAGATGACGCTTGACTTGGGAGCATTTAGGAGAACAGGAAATGAAATCACTTAAGTCTGCATTGCATCATTGTGGAAAGAAAGAGACATGTTTTCCTGATTTTGCATGGTCTTCATCAGAGACTATGGCCTTGAAAAGACAATGACGATTCCCTTGTGAAGAAAGTTAACACATCCCACAGAGAACAATGGCTGTATTCATTGTATTTACATCTGCTGTCCTGATCCTTCTTATGAAACCAGTGTTTTTTTTTTTTTTTTTTTTTTTTTTTTTTTTAATGTAATGATGGCCATTTTTAAATGTTTTTAGTGCTCTTTGTATTCCATACAATAGCATCTTGGGCACATATGAATTTAACCAGCAACATAATTAATTTGATGTTAATAAGATAAAGTATGTTAACTTGTATAAAAAAAGTGATGTTTAAAGTAAAAATGCAGGCGATGTATCTGCAATTGAATTTTTTTAAAAGTAAAAATAAGTAAAAAAAAAAAGAAAGAAAAAAAAACAACAAAAAAGAAAAACAAATTATATATATATATATATATATATATATATATATATATAATTTGATTTTTTATTAAATAGATTTTATCGACTTTTTATTAAATCACAGACATTAACTTTAGAAAATCCACTGTTCTATAAATACAGAAGCATTCTCATTTACTTCTTCTGATTATGGTCATGTAATTATGCTGTGTTGATCTGTCATGCATGTTCCAAACAACAGGTGCAGACTTTGCACATGTGGGAAAATGTGATAGCATGCTTGACCCTCAGAGCTGCAATAAAATGTTATGATCCAGTAATATTCTTAAACCAGAGGACTGTCACACTGTCATATGGCTGGGCTATACAGGTCTGTTCACACCCAGGCTCCCCAAACCCCTCGTCACAGGCTCCTTGAAATGACCTCCATCAGGCTGGGTTGGGAAGAACTTCACCAGGCACTTATAGCTGCTGATTGTATACTTAGGAATAAAGGACTGCTTGTGAAAGTGTGGCTTCCAGAGTTGGCAACTTGACACAGCGACCGTCCACAGCGTATATCTGTTGTTTTTGTATATGTGTCCTTGCATCGATAATAAAACTTAGCAGGATCATATTTTACACATGATGAAATTAAATCCCCCAGGCGCGGCCACCAGGTGTCAGGGTGTGTGTGTGTGTGTGTGTGTGTGTGTGGAGAGATCACTGGCTTGGACGGCTTGGTATGTGCTTATGTGTGTGTAGTTTAAAATTTGTTATGTGGACACTCCCTTTAGGTCAGACTTAGAAGCAGCACATGGCTGTGTCAAACTCTCACGCAAAGATGGATGGAAATGTACACACGCCTTACATGCGTAAGCAGTGTTATCCTGTGCTGTGTGTTTATATCATGTATGTTCTCACATAAAGGAACATTTTACTGCACAGAGGTTGCTCTTTCATTGTTTAAAGGAATATTCTGTGTTCGGTACAAACTGAGCTTAACTGACAGCATTTGCGATGTTGATTAATTACTGCAAAAATGAATTTCCACTTGTTTTCTCTTTTTAAAAAGCAAAAATCTGGTTTACAGCTTCCATATTTTAAAATATGAATGTCCAAAAGTATATTTGCTAGAATATATTTGCTGCAGCCAAACACATAAACATATTTTTGGCCATTTGTGTTTATTTTTGAAAATATATTATGTAAGATGTAAATGTGTTTATTGAAAAGTCCTTGAAAAAAATATAGTACAGTTTGAAATATATTTTGTAATATGAAGGTTTAAACTAAAATTTTCAATTTTAAAAATGTAGTTCACTGAGCTTTACAGTTCACAACATTTATTATCATATATTTAGCATATATTTAGTAATACTCTATAAAAAAATGTTAAAATACTGTTTTAATATTTTTGCCACATTGTAAATAGTATGCATGTTAAAATGATTTTAGTTTTAAAAAGGTTACTGACTTTACTGTCAACACAGCATAACCACTTAAAACATTGACTAAAACTCAAATAATGCTCACATTTTCGCAGAAGAACTAATGTGAGTGCTTTTATAAAATTGTAATCTTCACATTTCAGCTTTTAAATCCTCCAAAAATTATAAATATATGTGAATTTTTTGATGAATATATAAAATATATTAATCTCAATTCATGGGAACCAAAATAAAAGTTTTTGTTTACATAATATATGTGATGTGTGTATATTTATTATGTATATATACAGTACACACACACACACACACACACACACATGCATGTATATACTTAATAAAAATCTATGTTAATATATTTATATATTTATATATGGTATAATGTGTATGAATATTAATATATAATTAAATATTTTCAAAATATATGCTGTATGTGAGTGTCTTAATACATACAGAATAAATATACATGCTACAAACACATATACTATGTAAACAAAAATATATGCAATTAATCATTTGACAGCACTATATATATTTGACTATATTTCACTATATATATCTGTTGCATAGAAGTAAGCTTAAACTTTATTTGAGATGTTTCTCCTTGAGTTCTTATAGTAGACAGTAGACTTATCTTTCCCAGAAACAGTTAATACTGAATAGTTATTACTTTTTGTACTTTAAAAAAAAAAAAATTATTTATGCAAATCTTTTCCTTGGATTTCCTGCTGTGATGTTTTGTATTTTTCTTCTCCTTCCAAGTTTTTTGTTTTGTTTGTTTTTTACAGTGAAATCTGGAGCACGTCCAGCAGCCATCTGTGACCCCTCCCTGTAAGGACACTCTCTGACTGCCGTCAGTCACATATAGCAGTGGATTATGTGTCCTCTATATTATCTGTGCACACTCTCTCACTGCCATAAGACATAGATGACAGTCTATGTGTATTAATAACTGTCTAGTTTGTGACTGGAGGTGTGGGGACAAGGGAATGAGGCGAGGACTTTGAGATGGAGAGATGGATTACTCTGAAAGGCTAAACAGTCATGGAGTTCCAGGCAAAATGAAGCCCTCTAGAGGACCCTGCAGTAATAAAAGACTCAACATTCTATTCTGTTGCTTAGCTGGCCTTGAATGACATGATGCTGATGTTCATTCCTTTTCCAGTCAGTGATGAAAATGCAGTTGCTCTTCTTGTAACAGACATCTTTCCGTCGTTTAGGAGTGGATTTTGTGGTTAAACAGTTTATATGAATATGTTTTGAAAGCTAATAACTCATTGTGATGTTTCAGAGTTAGATAAATGTGCATTTGTCCAGCATATATAGCTAATTCTTCAATGGACACATCTGTGTCTCATTGAATTTTATGTATAATCAACTTTTTTTTTCATTATATCTTTAAGTCACATGAAAAGAGCATTGGAAATGTTTTATCATGCCTTCATCATTTACTTTTCCTGCTTTTCAAATGAATTTAATTGTTTCACCCTGTGAACCCAGACTTACAACCTTATTAAAAGTCCATTATAAAACATAAATAATATTATATTAAAAGCTGATGATCTAAACAATAAATAATATAATTATTGCAATGTTAATTGTGTGAAAAGTGTTTGTATAAATGTGAACACAAATTACAGCTGTGCCTCACTTGTGGTCTCATTTCCATCATGGCCAATAATATTGGTACCAAAAACATTTTTTCTATTACAAGGAAAACAACACGGTCAACGAAGAGCTTAAAAAAGGAGTGGAAACAAGAGACGTGTGATGTCTGGAGAGATTTCAAGATAAATATAATTTATGTGTGTCATTTCCAATCAAGCTGCAATTTTGTCAAATTATATCAGATTAAACATGTGTGTATTATATAAACAGTGTGTATGTAGGATATGACAAGAAACTAAATGTTAATATGCATTTCACTACAGAAATTACGCTATTAAACACAATTTAATACCACAATTTTCCTACGGTGTATTTTTATACATGGTTGGACATTGTTAATAGACCAATTTAACCACTGAGAGTGTGAAATGTGTGTATTTAGGGGAGTTGAAGTGTGTACACCTTTGTTTTAAGACTCTTTGGTCGATATAAATTCTGATTAGAATTGTATTTGGCTTTATGGTCTGAATGCCTCTGGCACACACTGAACAATGCCTAAATCACATCGACCAATCGGATAGATAAGATTAGAGCAGTTTGTATCATATTTTATTGTAGTTAATGTGAAAAGTTATGTTGAAGTCATTGTGTGTGTGTGTGTGTGTGTGTGTGTGTGAATACAAATGTGTGATTTTTTTGTGTAACAAGTACCAGCCAAAGACACTACTATAGGATTTGTCCCTTTCTGAAAGGGGGAAGCTGTCCGTTCAATACACTTCCTGGTCAGATCTAGGGACCAGATGTTTTCCTACACTGAGAGATAAGGACCATGTCACCATACAGCAGTCAAAATGCTCACAAGAAGCAGGAAGTTGGTAAACATTCTTAAGCTCACTTCTTCCTAACAGAAACCTCCTGAGGGTTCAGCTTCTATAATGGGGGCATCATGGTCACATGAAATGGCTTTCTTTAGATAAGAGCACATGATCGCTTTTAGTCATGTTTACTTTGATTAGGATGCATTAACTTCTACTTTACCTGCAGACACCTCTATTAGATTATTGAGATTAATGGATCATTAACCATTGAATGGAATTATGAACCAAACATCTCAAAATATAATAACATGCATAGCAATAAAATGAATGCAATTAAATCACAATGCAGTGCAACGTTTGTATATATTATAATCAAAACTATTTAATAAAAAATACAATTATTTAATATATAAATCATTAAAACAGAACTTATAATTAAAACACTGTGCAATGAAAAATGCGAGGTGGTCTTCAATCAGTACAGGAAGTTGTATGTTATAGGAGTAACATGAACCCGGGTTCCCTTGTGTGATATTTATGTTCATTTCAAGTGTCCTAGCCTAAACATATGAGGTAGAAGTGCGCTTGGCACCCTTCATCTCTTCTCTATCTTTCTCTTTTGGTGACGACAACAGACTCTCCTGGGATTCTCCAGCCTCCCCTCCCTTGCCCGGTGTGGCCTGAACCTTGACACAAAACATACTTGTTCTTCTCTGACTCTATCCCTCAGCCCGGCTATCTTACCAAAGAAGTGAGGCGAGGGAAACCTCAATGAACCTCACAGCTGCGACAACACTCGCCTTCACATGGCTGACAAGAGAAAACACCCTGCTGCTTTGGGTGGGAGTGTGGATATATGTATGTGTGTTTAATCTCTGACTCTTCATGTCACACACTCTCACACAAAGAAAAAATAAAACATATTTTCTACTAGAAAACTGTTAAGTCCAGGATTTATCTTCTTGGCCAAACATATGTTTTGATTATCAGCAAACAGAGGTCAGGTCAAAAAAAGAAAAGAAAGAAAAGCCCATTGTATTAGCATTTGGTCAACTGTTATCATTGGAAGAAATGCCATCATATGTGACTATGGATGTGTGAATCTTAAATGTGATTGTATAACAAGCCATGGCATTTTCATCTGATATCATTACTTCACCATAGTTAAAGGGATAGTTCACCCAAGAATGAAAATTCTGTCACTCATTACTTACTCTCATGCCGTTCTTAACCTGTAAGACCTTTGTTCATCTTTTACGGAGCCACGCACATGACATGCAAGAAAAAATAAATAAATTGTGTGCACGATTTACTAACTTGTTCCCTCAATGTACTAAAACGTGCACACGATTACTATTGCGTTCCCTCCATTTACTATTGCGTTCACTCGATTTGCTAAATAATAGAGGGGAATATAAAAATAGAGGGAATTAATTAGTAAATTGTGTGCATTATTTTATAAATCGAGTGAACGAAATAGTAAATCGAGGTAGTAATCATGTGCACGTTTTAGTACACTGAGGGAACAAATTAGTAAATCATGCACACGATTTTGTCTTATATTTTTTCCTGCATGTCATGTGCGTTGTTCCATAATCTTTGGACCACAAATTACGATTTTTTTTTTCTTTCTGACCCTGCATAGAGATTAACACATTCAAGGGCCAAAAAGGTAGTAAGGACTTACTGTGATATACTGTAAGTGGTTCAACCGTAATATTCTGAAGCTATGAGAATACATTTTGTGCGCATTCAGAAGAATACCATGATGTATGCATGTGCATTACTCTGAAAACAAGGCACAGATCATCCGGGTTCTACATGCTGAATGCTGGCTTCTGCATCTACAGCATTTCACTCTTGCGTCAAGTAAACACATGGTGAAGACTGACATGGAAGAGAAAAAATTGTTGAATAAAGTAGTTATTTTTGCTTTCTTTGCACACAAAAAGTATTTTCATAGATTCATAAAATAACAGTTACCTTGCTGTCTATGCAGGATCAGAGAGCTCTCAGATTTCATCAAAAATATCTTAATTTGTGTTCCAGAGATGAAGAAAGGTCTTACAGTCTCGAAACAGCATGAGTGTGAGTTATTAATTAAATAATTTTCGGTCCCACTTCATATTAGGTGGCCTTAACTACTATGTACTTACATACAGAAATAAGAACAATGTACTTATTGTGTTCATATTGTATTGTAAAAAAACGTTTGCTGCTATTGAAGTGGGATAGGGGTAAGGTTAGGGAGAGGGTTGGAGGTATGGGTAAGTTTAAGGGTGGGTTAAGGTGTAAAGTATGGGTCAACAGTGTAATTATAAATGTAATTACAGAAATTAAATACAGATGTCATTACATGTAGTTTTTTTTTTATATAAGTACAATGTGAAAACATGTATGTACACAATAAGTACATTGTACTAAATTATTAATTAAAATGTAAGTACATAGTAGTTAAGGCCACTTAATATAAAGTGGGTCCTAATTTTCTTTTTTTCTTAAATATCCCTTTAACAGTGCCATTTGTAAAGTAGGAGTTATATATCTGTAGCCCTGTCACAAAAATTGCTTTATGAAAGGTGAAAGTGAAAGTCATGACATTTGCCAAGTATGGTAATGGTGTTCTTCATTTAACCCATCCAAGTGCACACACACAGCAGTGAGAAGTGAACAATCATGAACACACACTCAGATCAGTGGGCAGCTATACATCCAGCACCCAGGAAGCAACTGTTGGTTCAGTGGCTTGCTCAAGGGCACTCCAACCACTTCAACTTGCCAGCACCGAGACTCGAACCTGCAACCTTTGGTTTACAAGTACAACTCTCTTACCATTAGGACACAGCTGCCCTGTTTATTGAAGTCTATTGACAGTTAGAGACTTCATTCCTGTCTGTAAATGGTTTTGCATCACATGTGGTGATCAATATGACAAAAAACAAAACAAAAACAAAAACAAAACATGGCTACTACATTTTCAGTAAAATAAAACCATGGTTAATGTACCTGGATTTTTATGTGTCGAACAAACTGTTCCTCGTTTGGTAATGCCGAGTCTTAGTAAAATTGTACTGAAAAATCCTCTTAGGAGGTTTTATTAGGCTGCCATAAACCTTTTGGAAAAACTTTTTGTTTTAAATTTTTTTTAAATAAATCAAGTCGCATGTTTGTATTCCCTATGTGCTGTTTTGGAATGCTTTTTTCACAAATAAAGAACTCATTTGAGTCGGTTCTTTGCAATGAATCGGTCCAATCACTTGAATCGGTTTGTGATTCAGTTTGTATCATTCGAACAGTTCACTCACCCGCTGAATAGTTTTCAGCGGGTTTCTCGCTTACTGATGCAAAACAGGAACTGGAGAACAAAACAATTTAGAATACTATGAACGAAAATACTTTACTTACAATAAACTGGACTAATCCCACAAATCCATCCAATCGCCAAAGATGAAGATGCTGTTTGTGGAGATCAACACCTGCATGCGCAACTTCTGAACAACTATACAGGTAAAAACATTTAATTAAAACTCTAATTTAACAAAAAAGTACAATGGCATTACCATGTTTTTTAAATGTACTATGGTGTACAGTTGGAGTAGGCCCACTGTGTCTATTTTATGGAACTGTAAATGCTTTGGCATGGAATGGTGTTACATGAAGGGTTATATTAAGAAACTGTCATAGTCGTTCTTGTCAGAGATAAGGCATGATATATATGGATTTATTTTTGCCTTAAGGAAGGCTGTTCTTAGTTTGTTTGACTCATTTGTTCTTGTTCTATTTATGTTTTGGGTTGTACTGTGAGGTTATAGTCAGGGTGATTCCTGATTTGTAGAACATATTTATCATGGTTTATGAAAAACAAGAGCATCCTGAGAAGATTAAGTGTGACGTCATAAGGCTCACCATTCAAAATATGTGAGATGATATTAACTGTCCCCAGGCAGGAAAATGTAAAAAAAATCAAGTTTTCATGTTTTCTCACATGTTGGTGACATGGTGATGTTTTTATCAATATTTGCTAAATATTGATAAAAATTTGTTGTGGTGTTGGTTTTGAGACCCCTTAAGACTGCATAAAGACAGATTTGGTCTGGATCTGGGCCTGGATTATGGTTTCAGACCGCAGTCTGACTTCCAACACTCTGTGTGGTATCTCATGATGACCCCACAGTTCCCCCCCCCCCACCGTTTACCCTGTTCAATGTGATTTTATTGGCAATGGCTGTTTACACATATTGAAATGCAGAACGGTGTAAATTTGTTCTTATTTTTAGGAAGATTGAAAACATTGACAGAATGGAAAAAAAGTTATTCATGCCATAAAATCTTTCTAAAAATGCATTTCTAGTATATTAAGCAAGTCTTTTTTTCAGTAGATGTCTTGAATAATTTTTCATACCCACATTGTTTTTCTGGTATTATAGGTAAGCAGAAGTCTAACAAAAATAGAAAAGTTCCTTGTCATAAATTATATACTGTAGCTATGGAAACTTTTTCTTTTTTTATATATTATATGTGATGTATTATTTGGTAGAAATACTGTATTAGAGGTAAAATAATAATAACAATAATAAGAATACTTATTATTATTATTATTAATTATAATAGTAATATTAGCAGCCTATTATATAATTTAATATAATTCTATATAATAGTATAGAATAGTTTATAATACTATAATAATATATTATATTGTATTATGATATTTCTATGAGATTTTATTTGTAATATCATCATTATCCCATTTACCGCTTTGAGGGCGTGAGAAAGCAGTAAGTAACACATAAACACTGACTTGTTTCATCTTAAAGTGATGAGGGTCCACTGAAACCCACCCTGCTCTCTGCTCTCTGATGTCATCACCCTCTCTTATGCAAACCAGCTGTTTGCTTAATGGCTTTTAGATGCCAGCCAAATTACTGCATGTGTGTTGAGGAATGAGGGAGAGATGGAGAGAGAACATATGTGTGCATTTGATATCAGACACAAAATTCTTGAGTAAACAGCCTAGCCGCCATATAAATGAAAAATTAGATCATATAGATCCAAGGCACACAAAGACGAAGTCTCACAGGGGTAAAGTAGAAATGAATAGTGAGCACATCAATTTATTTTTCAAAACTTTATTCCTATCACAAACATACATCAGTTTAACACAATGCTAGTACACCGATCCAAAATATGACGGAATATCGGAATGATAAAACAAATGTCATAGTTGAAATAAAGGAAATTGTATTCATATGTATCTACATTTAAAACATAATTCCTTACTGGTTTATTTTAAGAGATACAGTCACTCTCCAGCACCAAATTTTGACCCCAAGTTAAGTCAGTCTTGTGTCAGAAATTTTGTGAAGAAGTGTAAAACATTAAAAAAATAGATATGAGTTTAAAAGTAGTGTCTTTATGTCTGCACATGTTTTTTTATCGTATTGGAGTGAATTGACTAAAACTAAAAACGATGGTCCAGGGTTTCATAGCTGCACCCAATTACATCCTTTTTTTTTGTTGCCTAATGACTTTGTGTACAGTGTAGTAGCAAATGCAGAGACAAAATAAAATGCACCCACCCACCCAAGAAACTTCTAGTAATTAAGGCAGGTAACTGAAATGATTAAGTCAGTCATTCAATCCATAAACACTAGTTCTAAATGTCTGGAATAAAAATATTACAAAAAGAGCATAATACTGGTTTACAAAGTACGGCAAAGCTGTAACACAATCCAGAAATGTCAGATAACAATTAGCTGTCACCCTGAGCACTAACAGGCTTTGCAGCATATCTAATTGGTTGAATTTTACGGTACGTTAACGGTTGTTTGCAGCAATGAAATGGAGTTGATGGATTGACGCTTGAACTGATTTCTCATGCTCAGCAACTCCAGGAATCATTACTTTGTCATGCAGTGATATTAACAAAATTATACAAGACTATTTACTAGTCGAATCATACTATACACAAAGACGAACATTTGGAACATTTCATACAGTCTCGAAACACAGAAACAATCCATCACAAACAAAAACACAACTCACGTCCATTGGATTCTGAATGTTTCTTTATAGCATCATGTGATTTACTCTCAGCTGGAAGCTGTGGAGCGCTGGGACAGGAGCAAGGATCCTCCCGGCGTTCCGTTCCAGCCCTGGCTGCTCGTTTGGAAGCCAGCAATGATTCATGAGAAAGGTCCCCCACCCCACAGCAGTACTGTATTATACTGAAAGGGTTAAGCTCTTGAACTAAAATGTGTTTTTTTTCATATTTTGATTGAATTTATATAATGTTCTTGTTTAAATCATCACTGTCGTAACTGGCACTTACAACTGCTTTCTGAACGTACAGCAATCTTTCATACAGTACTGAAATGTGTACATTTATTTTAACATATCGGGAGGAGGATTACTTAACCAGTTTGCCTCAAAAGTTGTTCTGTGTGAACTTAAATTGAACATTTAGCATTTTGCAGTGGGAATTTGAGTCTTTGGCACCCGTGTGCCTTATGGCCAAGATCAGTGCAGTAGATTGAGCTGGGTTTAAGAAGCAGGGACTAAGCCTTCCGCCCAGACCCTCGGTGGCAGGTTGGCTTGCTCACAGCTCAGTGTCTGCTGTTTTGGTGGTAGAGTGGCCGTTGGTGGCAGCAGGAGGAGTTTGGGCTTTAACGGCCTCTTGTGACTCTCCGTTAAGACTAGGCTTTTCCTGGGGCTCAGGCTGGTTTAGAGGGTCCACAGACACCAGAGTGTTGCCCTGGTTCTCCTCGTCAGCCATGTAAGACTCCTCAGCCTGTGAAAAAAAAAAAAAAAAAAAAGATTTTATTTTTATTTTTTATATAAAATTTTAACATTTTATATTACATTTTTATATTACAATTTATTATATATTATTATGTTTTTACTACTTATAAAACTGTATTGCTCAAATTTACAAATTCAGATTGAGATTCAAGATTTATAACTTATAACTTTGTGTTTTTAGGAGAATAAGGAGATGGTTTTTCTAAAATTTCTTGGGATGAATGATATTAGACACAAATGAGACAATGATTAATCACGTGGATCATGGAAGAATTTGAAAAAATAATAATAATTACAGAGTTCATATCAAGATTCTATCAAATTTGATCCACTGACCGCATTAAAATATTAAAATTAAGATTTTCATTTTTTTTGTCAGTATTTTTGTAAATCAGCACTGATGAGCAAGACCCTTGAACAACGGGGAGGGTGTTCTTTGAGCAGAACATGTAAACTTTCATAAAATAATTTTTGTTTGATGTAAGATTTTTCCTGACACATCTTCAAAGCTAAAGCATTTATATTGTGCAGCATATGGCTTATGAAATGCTGCCCTATGAATGTACAGTATGTATTTTTTCATTGTAAGACTCTTTCTTAGGTCTGCCGAGAGTGCACTTTGCTTCACTTTCATCATTTCTCATCGTTTATCAGAGAAGGAAAACAACTTAGAACTATTGGCAGGGAGATGAAACGGTGTTTCACGAGCATGTGTTGTGTTTCTGAGCATTCGATGGGGCGTGTGCTTGAGGAAATGCGTTGCACTGATATGCTGCCAATTGTTTTCCTCTTAATTATGAGCTTGGCATCAGTTCGCTTCCAAATACGCTGAACTTTGCAATTAAAATACATGCATAACACATTCAAAATGGAAATCTGATTGGGAACACTCAGCGATGGAGATACTGTCAGTGAAATTATCAGATTGAGGGTTTAGTCAGCAGGAAGTGAATGAATGTGTAATTTTACTTCAAAGGTTTGTTTACTGTTGATTTAGAGCATGCGATCGCATCCTCAAGAAAGCCCATTACAATTCATGGGGTGTTTTTCTGACACTCACCAGTTTCATGCCTCTGGCGTTGTTTCGGCGATGGCACTTAAAGTAGTATATGCCGATAATTATTGCAGCAAGCAGTAAGCCAATCACCAGCAAAGACACAAAAACAGCAGAAGAAGATCCAGAGTCTCCATGGGAGGATCCAGAGGAAGATCCAGAGGGAGATCGAGGGGAAGATCCAAGGGAAGATTCAGGGGAAGATTCAGGGGAAGATTCAGGGGAAGATCTCTTTTCTTCCTGTTTGTCCAGATAGAGAAACACACACACACACACACACACACACACACAAAAAACGTTGAACAAAAACAGGGATTAAATATCGGAGAGCTTCATATTCTATAGATATATAATCAAGTGATGTTGATTTAGTTTGGGTGTCCCTTAACAGCATGCAGGAATGTTTTGTCATAGATCTATTGTGATAAAACAATCTAAATCTAAATAAAAGAAATCACCAATATTGGTAGATAATGTCGGGTTTAGGAAAATGTAAGCTAAATTGGCCAATTTAACTAAAATTAAAATTAAATTCTTCAGTAAAGTTCACCCAAAAAACGTATCTGTATTAACCAACAAAAAGAGGAAGTAAACCGGAAGTTGCCTTTGTGGTTTAGCACCTCTCCCTGCCTTTCACAAAGCATGTCTGTGCTCCATTTTATCCCAGAGTGTCATGCCAGAATAACCAACGCCTATCATGATGAAAAAAAAAGAAAATTTGAGATCCTGCGTCAGACTGGCCTATCGCTTCTATCATCTCACCCATAGTACTTTCACCGGTCTCAGATCTGTTCTTGCCAACAATGGATGCTCATCATCCACCCCCCCCCCCCCCAATTCTTCTCTCTAACCTCTTTACTAGGTTCATAACCGCATGGCAGCACAGAGGAAGCACTGAGAGGAAGCCCCTCTTCTCTCCCACTCATTCATCTTTTG
The DNA here is from genome assembly GCF_023724105.1 of Carassius gibelio. Taxonomy (NCBI): domain Eukaryota; kingdom Metazoa; phylum Chordata; class Actinopteri; order Cypriniformes; family Cyprinidae; genus Carassius; species Carassius gibelio. Next base: position 19,910,021 of record NC_068418.1, read on the forward strand.
TGTGGAAGGATTATTTATAACGAATGACGAAGCAGGATCTCCCTAATCTGAGCTCACAGGCATCAACAGCTCAAACTGCCCTGCGAAACTATATCCTCACAGACACAAAAGCTTCCTTCCTTTCTAATGTACACAGACGTCCATTGGTCTGGGTTGGCAAAGTAGAGCTACTTGAGAAGTCTTGTAGAGGTCCTTTATAGTTGAGTTTAGATTGTTTTAAGCTCTTCTGATGACCTTTTGGAGTAAATATGGGAAATGTGCATTGGTATGATGCTGATATGGCCTTACTGAAACGTATGAACGTGTAAACAAAAATATAAATGCAGTTGCAAAATGTCCCTTTGCCAAAAATGTATTTTGTAGGTACAGCACTTGGCAAATTGATAGTATCAAATGGTAATATTGTGGTACTTTGATTTATACAAATCTACTAAATGATTGTCATATTCAATTGTATTTATAGTACTTTCCTCATAAAAAAGTAATATGGTAGTACCATTGTACAATGATGTTGGTATAATAGTATTGTTATGGTACTTTGAAATATATCATTGTAGTAAATTTCATGTACTTTTTTTTTATATCGTCATACTATTGGTTCTTCAGTGGTTCTTTGTGGTAGTTGAGATGCTATATACTGTAGCACTGCTAATTGTTTTTTTGGCTCATAATCATAGGGGAACCAATTCAGTGCTATTGCACCAGTAAAGAACCTGTAATGTGGTTCTTTTGGGTGGTTAAGGTGCTATATAGCACCATCTTAAAAGGCATAGGTGCTATGTAGCTTTGTAAAGTGGTTCCCCAATGATTACAAGCCAAGAACATTTAGTGCTATTTAGCACCATTTTTTGAGAGTGTATGGTAAATGTCAACAAATGAAGTACCATGTTAAAGTACCAAAAAGACCATGGTACTAAACCATCTGTTCTGTATGAAGTGTAGAGGAAGTGGCATGATATTTATGGAAGTAGATAGTGCCATGGTATTACCATCTGTACCATCTGATGGAACTTGTGAACGTGAATCCTAAATGTCGGGTTTAGGAAAATGTAAGCTAAATCGGCCAATTTAACTAAAATTAAAATTAAATTCTTCAGTAAAGCTTTCGAAAACCAATGAAAACCAATGATTAATAATAAATTAAAAGACAACTCTGCTAGTTCTTAACTGAACAGTCAAATGTACATTGAATTTGGACAATTTTAAATTTTCCACCCAGAATTCTAATCCATGATATTAGTAACCAAAAATTACTTACTTTTGTATTTATGGAAACTTGATTTGAGACTGTATTGTTTACCTTTATTTCGCTCTCCATTAGATCAGAGGTTAATTGATTTGGTTTTTCTGTTTGGTTTGTTACAGGTGTAGACTGGCTGGCAGTGGTATGTAATTGAGGTGCTAAAACAAAAGAATCAAGGATTAGTATTATAACCAACTATAAACACTTAAGAAATTAATTTAGGGCAATTTTTGAAACCTCTTACTTTGGTTAACAGAACCTGTTTGGCTGGGGATGGTTGTTTTTTGATCATTAGGCCCAGAATTTGAGTTTGTAGCTTTAACTGTTATATCTTCAGTTGTCGGGGGTGCTGTCCGGGTTGCTGTCTGGGTTACTGTAGAGGATGCTTGCTGGGATTCTGTTGGGGTTTCTTCCGTGGTTGCTGTCGAGGATGCTCTCGAGGTTGCTGCCGGGAATGCTGCCGTGCTTGAAGATGAATCTGGTGACGTAACTGTTGGGCTCTGTCCCTGACAACCTGCATGGCAACACAGAAAATGTTAAAAAGATCAAATACTGTAAGACACTTTAGGTTGCACTTTCACCTCACCTTGTTGATATATGTACGGTCATGTTACATAAATAATGAAGAACATGATCAATATGCACAAAATTGCCATTAATGTGCCGCCCATAACAGCAGTTATATTTTGATCTCATAAAATTTGACTAATTTTGCCTAAAAATAATCTGTTCATAAAAGACGTTTGTATGTGAATCAGATTATATACGTTGATTTACTAAAGATTAGTTATTCATAAAAGCATATTTTTACATATTTTATAAAATTAAAAATATATTAATTTAAAAAGTTTTGCAAATCGGTACAGTATGGATTTTAGAAAAAAAGATGCCTTGCCACCTGTTCACTTTGTATGTCATGCAGTCAACAAGTGTTTGCAGTGTTTGACCAGACTTTCCAGATCCTCCTTATCCAGAGCCTGCTGCTCAGTGTTTGCTAGCATGTGGGTGGTAAGTGTACCCTGAGGTTGAGAAGAGGTTAAAAAAATCCTGGCCCTTGTTATCTAATGCCCTTCTGTCTCCACCCTCTCCAAAAATGTGCCTTGTTTGCACAGCCACTCTGCATTATTAATAACTTAAGCAGGAGGGTAATGCTCCAGACACCGACTGAGAAAATAAACTTTACCCTCGAAAAGTCAAGACCTTTGTCTTTGCTGTACATTACCACCTTCCGTATAAAGAGTTATGTTTAGAGATGTGGAATGCAGGAAGCGAGTGGCTGGGTGTAAAGTACAAATTAATTTGTTTGCCCCTTTGTTTTAGGTGTTGCATCCTCAACTAATGATGCCATATCCGATAGTCATTAAACTTGAGTTCTTGCTAAAATAAACATGATAAGAACTACTTCTATTTTTTACTTTTGACAGACACGTTCAAGGTAAATCATTATAGGTAAATTATTAGCTACATATAATATATAGTGATTATTTTCACAATAAAGTCATGCTAACAAGCTTATTGCTTTTTTTCAAAGAAAACGGGACAACTGGAAATTAATTATTGTGATAACGTGCCATAAATGGTGTGCTCAGTTGAACCTGGAATTGTCTTTTAAGTGATTTTCAGCAAAGAATTGACAAAGTTTTTTGCCATTGGGGATTGGAGCAGCTGAGCTTTAAATCTAGAACAATTTCTACTTGTAACACGTTTTGCCATCAAACTTATAACTGAGGCTTCAGAATGGCATTTGGAGCTCATGCTGGGTGGTCTTGTGCTTTCCTAACTAGAAATACTAAGATATCTTCCAAAGTCTGATCTTAAAGTGATTCTACATTTGTCTCAACAAGTGTAACTGTATCACGCAAGAACAACAATCCTTGATCTATCTTTTTATTAATCCACTAAAAACTGACAATCTGTTCTTGGTAAAGCTCAAATCTTTTAGTGATAGCTCACTTTCTGTTCGTGACTCTTAGCATTTTGTCATTTTAAAGGATGCATGGCCACCGCGATAGCGCTCGGCCGCATTAACAGCTTGAAACACCCCTTCCTCATTACAGAAACACCCCGAGTATCTAGATACTGTGCGTGGCTAGCCATATATTTTGATTGGCAGAACTGGGCATGCATCCTACAGCTCTTAAGAATGTTAATAAAACTAAGCACTGACTAACGCAAAACCAAAACCTGACATGTTTATTGATATAATAATTGTTAGGAAGAATGTCCCTCTTCTCCTAACATCATATAAACAAGACTTGTGTACATGAACGCCCTTGTACACGTTTGCATTTGTGTGTATTCTACGAATGCAAAGTGCAACATTCTTATTCATTGTGTATGGAGACGAACATCTTTGTGTACAAAACAAAATTCTTCTCCCAGCAGCACAATCACAAACACTAGCAATGTCCTGTTTTGCATACTTTCTGTCCCAAGTCAGTGTTATGCGAAATTAGAATTAGTGCATCATAGTTACGTAATTTTAGATTTTAAGGGAAATTAGGTAGATGTTAATTGCTAAAATACAAATCCAAACAGTACCCAAAATGGTTTTCTTGGTAAGGAAGGAAGATGTACTGTATTATGGTATGGCGTCACCATTTATATTTGAAGAAACTGATATTTGTGGTGAATGAGGTCACTCTAGACAATCTGGGAGTAAGTCTTGCCTAACAAATGAATTTCCATGTAAATATTGTCCCTCATAGCCAGACCTCTGATTAAACCTTGTGAACACAATTTTGATTCCAGGGGGACTGATAAAAACCTTGTGTTGCGTGAGGTCAGCCAGTCAAAACTGAGTTTGCCAAACTGAGAAAGTACTTTCTAGTTTTTATGCGGTGCAGTCGGGAAGTGTGCTGTCTGAGTGTATGCATAAATGTTGTGCTTAAATTTGCTCTAGCATAAAATGCATACATTTTATCCATAAATGTTATTAAGATTTGATGCATAAAGTTTCTACATACTCTCACAATATGTATTTATTTATGCATAAAACATTTAAACAGTTACAAAAACCTTGTAACATCTGTCTTGATGTCTCACTTTAAAGCTAATAAACTAAGAATGATCTTCAGTCATGCCACATTATATCTACTTTTATCGAACATGTACTTGCATGCACTTTCAAATATGTACACAATCTAAAGCGCTACTCTGGAGATGAAAGATAGAAATTATTAATAATGATTTTCCAGACACCATGTTGCAGATTAGAAATGAGATAATTCAGTTTCTACTGTGAAGAAGTAGGTCGGTTGTCTTGCTGCAGTCTAAACAAACATAAATCTCAACCCGTCAGATTTTCTTCCCAAATGAGATAACCATCTTGACGTATCTAATATTTCACAATTGGTGCTGCGGTGAAATCTGGTCATCAGTCTGACATCTGGATGCTCGACAGCAAGCACAAACAGAGTTCTGGAAGAGTGAGAGTATGTGACTCCACCTAACTGCTTCAATGCGTGTTTTTCATCCACCAATACAACAGAAATATGACCGGAATCATTATTTTCCCAAGGATAGTGACACAACAGGGACCAAATGTGCTCTCCAGATTTCTGAATCACTCTAATCCTTTCTGTGGTGTTCTGGCACGTCTGGTCTGATCTAATGAGACAATCTCAGGCAAAGACTCTCAAAATCTCTCATGCTCTCAGCTGTGCCTGAATGGATGTACGCCAGTAAGCTTAACCAGACATGTCCTGACAGCTCTGATATAAACCTGAGAGCTAAAGCCTCCTCCTTCCTCCAGAATCCCTGGAAACATGAGAAATGCCCGTAAAATGCTTAAGGTTATTTTAAAGTAAGTACCTCATTCAAAGGACAGTTCACCCATGAAATGAATAATTTGCCATCATTTACCTTTGCCAGATATGTAGATGATAGAATTTTCATTTTCTGGTCAACTGTTCCTTTAAGTCTTAGTTGTACAGAAGGATTCATATTTCAAGAATCCAGGAGAAGCTAAGATTTTGTGTTTTTATTTACATGCACTAGAAATATTGTAGAAGAACTCCAGATAACCTTTTTGTGTGTGTGTGTGGAATTTAAATCATTATAGATCATTTTTAGATCATTGCCTCTATAAATGTCCCGTGGGACTACTCATACAACTAAAAACTATGTCACTGTAATTTTCCCAGAGACATTTATTTCTGGAAATCTAAAGGCATGTCTGCTTCCATTCTGACTCTGGAGGATTTTTGGATGTATCCTCAGCTCAATCCCCAGTAGGAATGCAGCGATAAGCTATCTGCCTTTTCACAGCTCATAAGGGAGTGTCTTTAATCACTACCCATATGAATGTTTATATCACAAGCTTGTTGAATCTGGGAGAGTCTCTGTCTTCTTAACAGAGCCCTCCTCTTCTTCTTCTGTCCTCACACAGATCTGTAGCAGGACTATCTGGCAGGACGGAAGGCCATCTCGAAATCAGCTATCTCTGGGTCTGTTTGAAACAGGAGAAATCTAAACAAACAGCTTAGCGAAAGAGGAAGGAGTGTGATAACGGGTGCAGGCAACTCAAAAGGGTCTGTAATGGCTCTAATAATCACTAACGTGTTGTCCAGCAGGGTGGAGTCCATCTCTCTCAATCTCCAGATGCACAGATCTCAAGGGAAGTACTCTCCTCCCAGTGTACGTACTTTGTGCTTTAACATGAGGCTCTAATGTCTGCAGACGGCTAGGCTGGACGGCAGCCTGGAACTCAAAACTTCTCCACCCAGGCTGTAGAGAGCATGTCTCGGTGATGAATCAGCTGCAGCCCAATTCCCTTACCTAAGCAGGCCTGAGCTCTATATGTTTACTATCATTGTTCCATCGTTCTGTCATTCTATAAGTTGTTCTATGCATCTACCATCCATCCATTCATCAAACTATCCATCCCTCTGTTGAGAGAGAGGTTTCAAGTTGTAGAACTTTCCAATAAGACTTTGTCAAGCCAACAATGAAAACTTGGTTTTTCTAATTTCAATTTCACTTTTTCTCAAATTTCGAAATGTTGTTTCTCAAAAGGTCAATGAACTTTATGGGCACTTTTAACTGACGCACTACGAATCCAGTGGTCACTCTATCCACCCCAACTATGGGAGAACTATTTCCATTTGTGAGCATGCTGATCCTGAGAGTTTACTTAGCAATGAGCCCATGGCCCAGTTGTTTTCTGACAAAACAAAAACGGGGTGAAGGAATCAATCAAATTAGCGTCAGGCGTGGAATGTTCCCCCAAGCCAGACAGGATGTAGGTATCTCAGATAGAAACTATAGACCGTGCGCTATCCATTCACACAGTAATTCCAATCCTGAGCCCTTTGGATTCAATTCGAGATGTATATTTAATACACAGACCACCTACTAATGGGCGGCTTTACTATTCTTAGACAAATAGAGTCTCATTCACGGTTTTTGCAGTGTTGATTTCCATAATAACCCTCCAGAGTAATACAATACAGATTCTATAAGAGTTTGATTTATGGTTTGCATAACAAATTTTTGTGTTTTTATTGCTTTAAACCTTTTTTTTTAAAGAGCACCCTCTACTGTCCAAAACAGCAATCTTCTTGTAACCCCCACTAACTGCCAGCTGCCGCCTCGTTTTGCAGCTTACTGTCAGCACTAAATGCAATGCGTAGCTGCAGATGTCCATGGACTTTTTCCAAGCTCTTGTTCTTTGACATCATCATGCAGATTGATTCAGACAACGTAATTGGATATCTAAATGTTTGATCCGCTGCCATGCTCGGCTTATACAATGCTTGGAGAAAAGGCCACAACAGAAAGACGAGTGTGGGGCTGTTGTTTTTTTTCTTTCTGATTTTTTCTTCTCATCACACAAAAGAAAAACTGGGGTTGGGTTTTGCCCCCTCTCTCACTTTCTGGCTAACCGTAACAAATCCCCTGGGCTCTGTAATGCTGTGGTTAAGGAGGAAAGACTGCTATGAGAAAGTTCTCGTGCTTTTGATGGCAAGCAAAGGATACGATCTTATGTTTTCAATTAGGGAACATTAGGTAGAATTGCCCCAGTGTTGTGTTGCTTGCTGAACATTAATTACCCCGGCAATTACCCCACCGGTTAAAGAGGCTCAGCCAAGCCACATTAACGCTGTTTATTCCTCAGGCAAAATGGCAGGAACCCCCATAGAAGCAAACCTCTCAATAATGTCACATTACAACGAGTATTACAAAAACACAACAATAGTTTAACTCAATTTGTGTATGTAAAAAGCAATTAATGAAAAGGCTCTTTCCACAAATAGTGTACAATCTTATAATAATATATATTTAATTTGATAGTAAATAATGTACAATATTTTATATGCATGTGTATATATAAAATTAACATTACTTATTTATAGTTTATGTATTTATATATTTGTTGTACCATTTGATAAGCACTTATGCTTATTTATTTATTTTTATTTTTTTACCTTAAAGGGTTAGTTCACTTCCAGAAAAATAAATTTACTGATAATTTACTCACCCCCTTGACGTCCAAGATGTTCATGTTCATGTCTGGAACTGAACTAATCCTTTAATCATGGAAAATACACAATTTTATGACTACGTACTGGATTTTGCACAAGTTCTATATCAGTGTGAACACTCAAAGGTTACAATTAAAGTTTCTGAGGAACTGAAACTTTGCCATCGTTTTCTAAGTTGCCGTTTGACTAATACGATGATCCAACCAGTAGACTGGTCCAAAATGGTGTCTAAGAGTTTCCGCTCGTTACAGATTTTGTTGAACCACAGGCTAGTTACACGCTAATGTTTGGACTCAGATTTTTGGATGGTAATATTACCAGAGTACAGTGTCAGAGTGAGAGCGGTTGGAAGCTGGATGCCAGCTGTGAGAGACGCAATAACAGCAAATCTATAGTGCCAGGGAACTTCAGAACAACAGACTCACAAGAGCGACAACAACAAGCCCTGATATGCGTCTAGACAGTCTCTTTTTTTCATTTAAGATGATGTACTAATTAAACTTGACTGTTAGTTGTTATTTCACATTTGTTCATAATATTATACATAATAGTTGTTTTGTCCTATTCTTAATTATAAGTGAAGTGTTGAACATAAACGTCTAAACATGCAACTTGCAATAATTACTGCTTGCTCAGTTGATCTTTTCATATAATCACAGAATAAACTGCTTATTTTTCCAGCCTTTTGGTTTCAATTAATATGCATCTCTTAAAAGCCAAGTGAGCCCGAGCACACCCAAATCTGACTGATGTAAGATATCCCATACAGCATTTGTGTTTAGGCTGGTTACATGACGTTAACCTCACCAGAGTGGCCTGGGACTGCAGGAATTCCAGGCAATAGCTTAAAGCCATGAGAAACTGGCAACTGCTTGTTTTTATTGGCCAAACAGTGCATCGTCAACCAAGGAGAATGTTCCAGAACCAGGGTATGAAGATATGAGGTCCACAAGCTTATCATTTCTCTCCTTGCCCCTTAGTGACCCCTGCCTGTCCATCTTGTTTTTATCACACATGATGTTCTGGCACGCATAAACTTCCACTTCTGTTATGCCTTAACTGTGTCTTTGTGTAGCTAAACCCATGGAAATATGCATCTTCTGTCCACTAAATAGCTTTGCTTGTCCTATCCAGTGTGATAAAAAAATACTTTACGTATTTGATAATAATAGTGCCTTTAAACATCATCTGCGTTGTGCAGTTTGGGAATTCCCATGTGTTGGTTCAGATCAGGGCGGATGAATTGGCTTCTGTTGGTACAGTTGATCTATAGGCCTTGGATTTTATCCAGATATCTAACTGTAATACACCACAGTAGCAGTTTTAGGACTGGGAAAAGACCTGCTCAAGGGACGCAAGGTCTGCCAGGAAGCTAAAGACGCGTGAAGGTGTTTTCTCACTCGCCGTTGAGCTCAAATCGCAGCCAGATTCAATAATATTCCATGATGCTTGGGAAGCACCAACCGTCATACTGGCACCTGTCCACTGAAATGCCACATTGCTACCAGGGTGTATAATGGGTGAACCTACTACATGGGAAAAGGTGGTAACTGAAATTCAGGGTGTTTTCGGATGGCTATCCTAACTATGAGGAGAATGTGAGCTCAGCTAAATACGTTTGTCATAGCGAATCATTCTTTCTTGCCCTTTCTATCCATCAGTTGAGGAAGGTTGCACCTATGAAAGAGCAATACTTACGTTGGGAGGTCACTGTAACATTTGAACCGTGGGTGGCCGGTTGGAATGCAGTTCTTTTGAGTCTTTCCTTGGAGTTCTCATTCAAATACCATGTAATTTGACCCTTTTTAGCCACTTTGCTTCAGCTAATTTAATTCTGAAGCAACTGTAGCATGTGGTTGCCTGTCCACATTGCTGAATCCACTGATCCAGTTATCGTAATTTGAAGCTTTTTTCAGTTCACTCTTTCTCATTTTGTAAATTTTAGGTATACTGTAAGTTGTATCAGTTTATGTATTTTCTGGGAATTGAACCCATGACCTTATTAATGTCATAATGCCTCTGTTTGCACTACAACCACAAACCGACAATACAAATATGTTATTTAAAACATAAAAACAGCAATTTTAGCTCCCAAGTGAACTCATGGAATCCTGTGAAATGAGCTGAATAAGATGCCAAAGTTGTGTTGAAATTAATATGTTTCAGGGCTACTGTTTCAGTCACTAGAGTGATGTTTGAATTTGCAGTCAATTAAAATTGTCTTAGAGAAAGTATACATTGTTTTTATGATCTAAAAACTCCATGCTTGCATATTTCCATGGTTGTCTGAAAAGCCTCTGACAGTCCATTGGCGAAATCTCACAGGAGTGACAATTGCACTAAAGTGACAAGCATTTGACAAACTGGTGGGAATGGAAATGTATAGTGCTTTGCGGTCAACAAAGTGGCTTCATTTGAACAATGACTTTTTGCAACCTCCGAAGTCTTAGCAGCATGGCTGTTTCAGCCTAATGAATTCAGCTGGTTTACAGTTTCACATTACTCTTATTAAAATCTCTGAACTGAACATTTGAGGATAACTATAGGAATGTATGGCACATTAACTTCAGATTTCATATTACACAATAGCTTTGGCTAACTGCGCAGGGTTCCTTTCAGCTGCCTAATTAAATTCTTCATTTAGCTTGAAAATGTATTATGTGCTGTTTGAGGGTTTGTCTGTTATGGAAGTCTGTTTTTTGTAGAACTGTTCTTATTCAAAATAATGTTTTTGTTTGTGTTTTTTTTCTTCAATTTTAACAGCACTAGTTTCCTGATAAAAGTTTGTTCGGTTGAACCATCATGCTTTTGAAAAGCTGCTCCGTGCTTAAACCTGCCCACTCTTAAACTACAGCATTACTTTCACCTCCTGGGAAAAGAGAATGGGGCGTACAGCTCTGCCCTGCCCACAAGGGCGTCATTTACAAACCAGCTTTTTTTTTAAATGAAGGACATGCGGTGGGAAGGCGAGTGCCTTTTACACAAAACTGTCTTTAGCCCTGTGGCTGATCATGTAAACATGCATCTATTTTCAGGAAAATATTAACCAACTGCTGTGGTCCTTCAACAAATCCACATGTACGACTGCTTTTCTAAAGGACAGTTTCACCAATGTAGTCTCAGAAAAGAGGATGAAGATGCTTAACAGACTCCTCAGACAGTTTCCAGGCTTTTCCAGCTTCTTCAGTCTCTAAACACATATACGCCCATGTTTCAGCCAGCTCCACCCAGACGGAGAACAGGATATAGCCCGCAATTACGATCAACAGCATGTTTCCACTCCAAACCAGAGCCCTTTGTTTGAGTTTTCCCGCTAACTTTTTAACTCCGTCTTCTCTGAGTAGACACTACAAACTGCCAGCTGTCACATCAATCAGAGTGAAACTGTTTTTAGAGTAAAATTAAATAAAAGCCACTTAACCCCCAAATACTAGCATTTCAAAACTGTGATGCTTTTATACTTAAAATATAATGTATCCTACTTTCTGAATGATTTCCTAACAAATTATAAGGAAAAAATATGAACAAAAAAAAAAAAAAAAAAAAACCTTGAAAGCTAATTACATACAAAGAGTGTGTAATCATAAAACGCTGCATGTGAGGCACAAAACCTAGAGTACAGTTTACAAAAGACTTCAAATAAACTTACTGTGAAGCAAGAGAAAGCCGAACATTAAAGCCAGACCCATCGTTTTCCAGAGCTCATTCATTCTTCGTACAGCCATTCTCATCTCTGAGCACGCTGAGGTGTGTGAGAGAGTGTTTGCAGACACTGGGGCAAGGCTGAGAGAGTTTAGGGGTTTCCTGTGCCTGAGACAGAAATGAGCGGGTCACAGGATGAAAGCATGGCTTGTGCTCCGGGGGTTTTATATGGCCCCTCTCCACTCCCTCCACGTCTCTCTCTCTTTCTCTCTCTCCTTCACCCTTATCTTCTTGCAGGGAAGGCCACCTCCTTCATTATGTGTGCATTTGATAGTATGAGAGATATGTGTGGCTGTAGATTTATTTAATTTAATTTAATTTAATTTAATTTAATTTTATTTAATTTTATTTTATTTAAAAAAATCTTAAGACTGGTAGTTTTCTGAATATACCAGGTGCGAATTATGCGATTAATTAAATTCAATTTATTTTTATTAGGTTACCTAAATATAAAAAGTGTAGAATAATTTATGTTATTCCAAACAAAGGATTTTTTTCCATTGGTCCACAGAGGGTTTGACGGGCTTCATGGCAGATATATAAATCATTTAGAATTTCCTTTTTAAATAGTCCATATTAAATTGTTTTCATTTATTTGTACATGATTATGAAGGCTGGATTCCTTCACGTTATGTCACATTTGCACTCTATATCTCATGATTTGACTTTTTATGTCACAATAAGACCTTCTTATTACAATCTCACAATAACTGTTCATTTTTCTATGTGGAAATGATCTTCGATAGTTACAAATGTTTGTTGAAGTGTTAAAGAGAAAATGTAGATTCTTCTTTATATTCGTGGTCCCAGGGCTGGTAAAGTGTCAGTACCTGGGTCTGAATTTTGCATTTCAAAGTTCCCTTTCGTTATGCCAAATGTGTGGTGTATTAATCCAACTGTTCTTTTTTCTCACTTCTCTGCAGCCTTTATACTGTGTTCATAGCTGACCAGCTTGTGAAAGCACATCACGTCACACACGCTGGATTTGTGTGTCCCTGGACCAATGAGTAACACAGCGAGTCATCTTTAACCCTCAATCACCCAAAAATACCAACACATGCACACAAAGGAAGTAAAGAACGGAAGGCAAGCTGAATAAGCCAACACGCACATGCACCAGTGTATCTAAACATGCGCACACCCTCACGAAAACCCATTTCCACTGGACAAACGTGAATTTCTCCTCAGTGTGACTGGGCGGGAATCATTCACATGTATCTGTGTGTTGGCGCCGCACAGAGAACATCTGGAAACAGTGCTGTGTGAGCAGCTTTGTGTGTTCATGGGGACTGCTCGCAAAATTACTTGTCAAACATTTCGGCCAGATGGGGGAGAGAGCGGAGAACATGTGTCCCCCCGCCACAAGCCTTACATTTTTCCCTCCCTTTTTGAGGTGAGGGGAGTTTGGGTGAACCCCACGCTGTAGCCCCTTCCTGACCTCTCAGGGAAGAAACACGCACAACGCAAAACTGATTTCCTTCTTTCTTTTCTGTCTTTTTGGAAGTGAAATGATCAAGCATTCAACATTCACCTGGGCTGTCGGGTTTCTGGCCAGCGGCATTGGGTGGAGTGGGACTCCTAACACCAGGGTGTGAGGAGGGTCCGACGGCATGGCCAAGACTCCACATATGGAGCCACACGTAACCCGAGCTGCTCTGCCTTATGCAAAGAAGCCTCTCCAGTTACAAATGGCCAGTGTGTCTCTTGAATGTATCATTGATGCACTAAATGAAAAGAACAAATCTGTAAATGAATTCCCATGGCTGTGCTTTTGTAACACAAGATGCTCCAGGCACTTAGCGTGACCATAACTCACAGGAAAACTTGTCTGTTTTCTGCTTCATAGTGGGTGACTTTTTTTTTTAAATATAAAAAATGAACAAGCTTGTGCTTTTAATGACCATTAAGTACGTAAGTAGCCGTTTAGTGTGTGCATTTATCAAAAGCAACTTAAAGTATTGATTAGAATCCTGGAGTAAAAGAAAAAAAAAATATATCTTAATTGTTTTTTGAAGACAGCTATGAGATTTAATGAAGGGCAAAGACACGTTTGACATTTTTTTTTCTTCTTTCATCCAAGGCCAAATTAAAATATAGCCACCTTATTTTATTACTCTATACTTAACAATTTCCTTATTATAGAAATAGAAAGGAGTTCTTGTAAATTGTAAACATTTCAAAGTATTACTGTACTGTTTACTGTATTTTTGATCAAATTAATGCAGCTTCGGTGACCTTAAGAGACACACACATGAATTATTCCAGACTTTTGACCAGTCAGTATCTGAGAAGATTCTAATTAAGTTGCTAATATAATAAAATATTACTGAGCTATGAAAGGGAAATGTCTGAGTGATAAGATCGTCCCCTCCTTCATCCTGGAGTAACCTCAGGTTAAGCATCTTAATCAGGGGTACAGTATTTCATAACTCATCCCTTATGGGGCTTAAACCAGCGACCTTATATTCACCAGTCCCTAGCTTTCACCTTATGGCGCACCAACCTTAGATAAAGGACTGGACAGCGAGATAAAACTTACAAGTGCGCACATTTCCTGTTTCTGATATTTTCTGCTTCCTGTTATTTCCTGTTTGTGGAACGGGTCATTATGGTTTACATAACATGAAACATGAAAACATACAGCAATCGTGCACATTTGCACCACTCAAAAGCACACTCAGGCACCTGTTTTGAATTACCACGGAGAAGCCTATCTTCCTCCTTTTCTCTTGCTTTAAGAGTCTCATGGGTTTTGAGGAGGGATTGCCTCATAGTGTGTATGTTCTGCCTCCTTCCTCAGCCACGCCTGTGAGAAAACAGAAGACAACATGTGAATGTTCCTTCACTCAGCGGCTCCACAAGAGGACAAACAGATCCTCTGTGTGGCCGTGGGCCATGGCTTAGGCACCATTCAGGCATCATGAGGCACAGCGGGTGGTGGGTAAATGGTCAGACACTTGACCTACTGTGACCTTGTTTATATTTCAGTCCATGGGGGCAGGCGGGGGGGATGGTTTATACAAACTGCCACAATGTTATAGGATTCCTCTGGGAAGGAGATGACTTCCACATGGAATGCTTCAGAGTTATGCTCATACATACAGTATAAGTAATAGGGCTGGGTGCAGCTAAAATAATTGTATCTAAATATAATGATATTTGATCATACTGTGTATATATACACTACTGTTCTAAAGTTTGGGGCCAATATTTAAAGTCTCTTATGCTTATCGAAATCTGCACCTCTGTGTATTTAATAGTTGAATTTTCAGTAGCCCTTACTCCAGTCTTCAGTGTCACACAATCCTTCAGAAATAATTCGAATATGCTGATTTGGTGCTCAATTGTTATCAAGAATAATTTTTTTGTTGTTATCAATGTTGAAAACAGTTGTACTGCTCTGTAAGCAAAACTTGATAAAAAATTAATAAAGAAAAAAATTCACAATTCTTTGATGCAAAGAAAATTCAAAAGAATGTATGTTGTTAATTTACGAATGTTAAGCATTTATATATTTGACCAAACAATTTTTAAATAGTAAATAAAATTAAAATATGAGAAAATTAAAATAAAAAAGGCATGTTTTGACATACAATTTCTCTAAATAAATACAAGGAAAAAAAGTGTAACAATTACTTAATTATTATTTAACTAAAGTTATTTACAGGTACCAAAATAACAAGACATATTAAAAACCGAAATATTTACCTACATATTTTTTGTTTGTTTTCCACAAACACATTTTGGGAACATTTTAAGCAATTGATGCAGTCAAATCGTTGAATCTTATTCATTAAAATGGGCACTTTTTAAATTTTAATTGGTTCATATATGGTAGATATCACCATGTTATAATACTTTTATATCATTGTATGCATTCAGTACATCACTCAGTCCTAGTAGCAAATTCTACCATACTGTCTAAAGCCAAAGTATGAACTCAATTTATGTAGCATCTGCACTCTGGACATGTTTCTAGCGTTGTGTGGATGTTTTTCAACTCTAGTTGAGGAGAGTGTTGAGCTTCCCCTGACTCCAGTAAGGAAGTTGGGAAGGGTGGAGAAATTTGCGGCTGTGAAACTGCGGTTTACCTGTAGTGACGCTTCTGTTAAGCTGTTGTACATCTTTCCAGTGTTCATAATTCACAAGTACTTTCTTAGGTGGGGATGAGCGATCTGGTGCCAAGAGTAGAACAGGGGCATCCAAACATGTTCCTGTAAGGCCACTGTTTTGCATTGTTTTCTGACCCATAATTAAACACCACTTCAGGTCTTCAGACTCACTAGAAACTTCCAGGCAATTGTGCTGTTGCTGATTGGAGCTAAACTCTGCAGGATGTTGGCCCACCAGGAGCAGGGCTGGACACCTGATATTTCCTGTTCATAGCACAAACATTGCGGGATGACTTACATATCGAAGTTTAATAGTTTGGATTAAAGGTTTGTACAAATTGAAGCATCAAGTAGCGCATGTTAAAGAATAAAACCAATTAATCCGTAAATGGCTGCAAAATAATTTGTGATGCTAAATTGCAGATTAATGAGCACAGCTGAGCCCAAAACTCCCAAATTGTTTTTAAATGGCAGCATAACTTACACTGGCTCATCTTCTCGACAACTGTCATGACAAAAGCTTCTGAAATCTATAAATACACTAAAACGACACATGCATAATGGCCCCTAAATTCCTCTATTGTCTGTCCAAACAAAAACCAAGAGCCTGTCCAAACATGCAGTGAGCGGACGGGCCAGTGCTCACGTCTGATGCCAAATGTGACATTGATAACATCAATGGGTACTTAAAAAAAGAAGGAAACAAACAAATGGCAAGCCAAAAAGATACACAATGACAAGCAGCTGTTGAGTAGTACAGTACATGGAATTATGGGAGATTACTAGAGCCACCGAATGCGTCTATCAAGCACATTTAGGAGGTGAGAATTGAGTTCCCATCTGAAAAAAGGCAGATGCCAAGGAGCTCACAGGAATCTGGATTTTATTCCTGTAGAACGAATGAGACTGGAGACACTTAGGCCAAGAAAAGCAGGAAACAAAACAGCAAGCCCCTGTTCTGCACAGTGTGATGGCCAACACTCCCTGCTTCCTTTCCGACTATTGCCTGCTTCCTGTCTTTTGTTGGTGTGTGTGTATTTGTGAGTGTGTGTGGATATCTAACTCTGTCTTCGATCTAAATGTGGACATCACCGTGGGAGATGACCCTCAAGATCCTGGTCCAGGTCAGAGAAACTGTCCCACATTTTCTGTTGCAAAACACAACAACTATTCAACAATTCGTTTCCTCTATGTCAGAGTCAAGCCATTTTGGATAATATCCACTGGACGCAAACAGCATACGTTGTTCTGTGTCAACTGCGCCACACTTTTTATGTCCACCGTATAGTGTCATATTGGTGCTATGCTGACGCAGAGAGACTAATTGTTAAATAAATTCATTGTTTTTGGTTTCTTTGCACATAAAAAGTGTTCTCAGCTCTTCATTAAATTCAGATTAAACTACTGATGGCAGATGGACTATTCTGATAATCTTTCATCCCTTTCTGGACCTTGACAGAGTAATTTACTTGGCAGTCAATGGTCACAAGCCACCCGGTTTTCATCCATAATATCTTAAATTGTGTTTCGAAGATGAACAAAGTGTTTACGAGTTTGGAACGACATGGGGGTAAGTGATTAATGAAAAAAAAAAATCATTTTGGGGTGGAGTAACTCTTTAAAGGGTTTAAATCATGTAGTTCCAAGTTACTTTCTTCTGTGGAGAAAAAGGAAAGTCTTAAAGGTTTGAAATTACTAAAAAGGATGAATTAATTATATTTTCGGTATAAACAATCAATTTAAAGGGTCAGTTCACCCAAAAATTTTAATCATGTCATTAATTACTCACCCTCATGTAGTTCCAAACCTGTAAGACCTTTGTCCATCTTTGGAACACAAATTAATTTAAATTATTTTATAAAATCTAAGAGCTTCAGAATGCCGGCTCCTGCGTCATATGGTGAAAACTGTCACAGAAGAAGAGGTTTGTTGAACAAAATCATTATTTTTTTCTTTGCTCACAAAAATATTCTTGTAGCATCATAAAATTATGGTTGAACCACTGATGTCACATTTTAACAATGTCTTTTCTACCTTTATTGGCCTTGAACATGGTAGTTCTCTTGCTATCTATGAAGGGTCAGAAAGCTCTTGAATTTCATTAAATTTATCTTAATTTGTGTTGTGAAGATAAATGAAGGTCTTACAGGTTTGGAACAACATGAAGGTGAGTAATTAATGAAATTAATTTTTGGGTGAACTATCCCTTTAAGTGAGAATTCCACATACCTGTTTAAATTTCCGTGTTTTATTAGTGTGGTTTTATCCTCTGGCTAATTTCAAGACACACGGAAAAGGAGACAGACCCTGAAACAACATACTGCAAACCAGAAATGGATAGACAGAGGGCACTTTTCCATGTGGAAAAAAACCTGGGAATCACGGAGGAAATTTTAGTGGAAAGTGCCGTGGCGGACTGAGATATGGCTGTTTTCTTTGAACTGTGTTTGTGATGTATCTGTGCTGGTTTTATTTTTGGAGTCTGTTAAGATCAATCCAGTGAGATGGCATCCAGATTGAATCCATTATAACTTCCTGCCAGACCTATCCCTAAATTGATTGTATCGTATATTTTGGGAAAGTGGGGCTTTTCATTTGTATATCATTGTAGTTCATTTACAATGATCTAACCGGTCTGCTTTAAACAAACTCTTAATGGTGAAATATGTTTTTTTTTTTTTTTTAGTTTAAAGGGCAGAGACTGTATGTGTAGGCTGATTCCTCAAAAAGTGTATACATTTTGGCTCTGTAGTGCTATCAAACATTGCTTGAGCACAGAAACGTTGCCTTAACCAATCATGAGTTTGGGGCGGGACTGTTTGTTTGATTGGCGAGTGGTAAACCTGGATCGGGGTCTAATTCTTGCCATTCATCTTTAATATAAAAAATAGCTACATGCTGCAACTTTGAAGCATTTGAGATTTATCTCCCACAATAACCCTATTTTGTTAATAATAATAGCTTTATGATGCATGTTGCGTTAACTACACTACCACAAAACTTTGGGCTAGTAAGATTTTTTTTTTAAAGAAAGTAATATATTTATTTAGAGTGACATATTCTCTAATATTTATTTATTAAGTGACAGTAAATGCATTTATAATATTATATACTGTTCATTAAATTTGTCCAGTCATCAAAAACATTATTTAAAAAATGTATCATGGTTTTCGCAAAAATATTAGGCAGCACATTTTTCAGCATTGATAATCGGCATATTTTCTAGAGGATCATTTGTCACCGAAGACTGGAGCAATAGCTCATGAAAATTCAGTATTGCCATTACAGGATTATAAAGATTGCAATCAAATTGGACATCACAGGATAACATGAAACATATTCAAATAGAAAACATTTTTGAAGTACAGTAATATTTCACAATATTACTGTTTTTACTGTGTTTTTAAATATTAATGCCGCATTTGTTAGCATAAGAGATTTTAATCTAAATTAATTTAATTTGTTTTAATTTGTAATTAATTTAATAAATATTTGTTAATATACTTCATAAGGAGTCTTACTATTTGTGCAAAATACCAAATATAAAGACAACAGAATTTCACTTTGGCTTTCCAACATTTTGTCTTGGACAGTTAAATCACTTCAGGCCACGGCTGCTCGATGACGAAATGGTCAAATGTGCGAAAGCAGAAAGACAATTGCCTTTGCGTGACAACTCTTGTAACTTTTTAATCTCTCTTGACAACAAGAACTCAGCCTTAACTGATTTTTATAGTAATTGTGGTGGAAACTGATAATGTGCTGGTAATTGTCACCAAAAGCCAATAGATATCACAGATCACTTATAGCTGGTTGGTTTGTCTCTAATCACTTTAAAGTTATAAGCATAAACTGTTCATGAAATGCATTAAAAACATAAGAACACAAAGCTCTGTGTTTCTTGGTCTCCCTCCAAATTTCCCTCCATTTGTTCTAAATTCCTCCCTAGTTTTTTTGTCTCCTTTTCTTTCCTCATAGCCTGTTGTCCAAGCTGAGTGTGTACAGATGTTTGACTTTAGCAGTTTTTTCAAGAGGGAGGACTCTCCATGTGCTAATAAAACATCCTTACCACACCCAACAGAAAGCGTAACCTCAACAGTATGGGAAACACAACATACAACTGACAGTCAATGGAGGAACGAAACAAGAATGTGAAAAAAATTTGCATCTTGGAGATGTGTATGTATATCTGCTTTTGCACTCAAACAGTGGTCTAGTACAGCGGCTGTAAAAAAGCATGGAGACTTAAGGTACACTTAAAAATGCATAAAATGTACTTCACTTTGTACTTCACGTTTTTATTTTAAAGAAAGTTAACAAGATTTGTTAAAGAGTGCTTTTTTTTTTTTTTTTTATAAAAAGAACTAGTTGCAACAAAATATATTTGTTGAAAAAAATGAGAAAATAACCAATTTAAAGTACAATTTACAATTAACAAAAATATTAGTTAAAAAAAGGAACTGGTGCCAAAAAATGATCCAGAAGCAGTTCAGAAGAGTGATTTCTATAGAATTGATCTGATTCAAAACAATGATTTGTTAAGAGTAAACAGGAATACCAGGAATACCAGGAATGAAAGGGGGAAAAAAGAGGTTCGGAAGAATTTTGATTGATAATGATCCATATGATGGCATTTTAGTGCAACTTAAATAAATGATAAAAAAAAGTTTGAGAATGAAGTTGTAATATTTTAGGACTAAAGTCAAAAAATTTTGAGAATACAGTAAAAATATTTTGGGAACAAAGTAAAAATATTTTGGGAATAAAGTAAAAATTTTAAATAGCAATTTTAAAAAAGGACCAGATTTGATTGTCCAAAAAAAGAACCTGTTTGGACTGATTTGGTTTTCAATTTCAATTCACTGACACAATCCAGTTGTAGCTCAGCAGCTAGTGAATATGTATGGCTTCAGAAGACTTTTAATATGGTGCACAAGTCATATGAACTAGTACTTATATGGTGCATTTACACGAGAGATGGAAAGAAACTGTGCAGATAAAAAGACAAATGCATATTACAAAAATCTGCTTAAGCACGCAGATTCTCTCATCATTGATGCATCTGTACTGACGTGGTTCTGGGAGCCAAAGCAGTCCATTTATCTGTCATGTTCTGGCTCTGATGTGGGTTTAACCACATCCTTCATTTCATCATCATCTCATCTCTCTCTCACTCTCTTGCTCTAAGCTCGTTCTGTCTTTAGCTGATTGAAGAGGACAGAACACACCACATGACCAGTCCTAATTGGTGCTGATTGGGCGGCTTGGCAGCTCTTGAAGTGATTTATTGTGGATTTTAATCCTTGTGAAATTCTCAAATCTCCTTCAGACACCAATATAACCCTTAAAGTGAGACCTAGGGGAGATATCAAGAAGAATAAAGCATAATTCTTAACCCTTTATGTGCAGTCATTTTGTAGCTTAATACTTCTCGCCCAAACCCGCTTCTCACAATGCCTTTCTTACACATACGGATGTTATTCTTGGCTTTCAGTTCGATCTCTCGTTCTCTCTCTCCCAATATGGTGTGATACCATAAATCAGACTGAGGCCTGTCTGCAAAATGAGCGCGAGACAATACTTGGAAGAGAAATGAGAAAAAGCAAACAGGGATTTTGCATTGTAAATTCAACCTTTTTTTTGTGTGTGAGCCTGAAATGACATGCAGTTGTAAAGCATGTCTGGGTTATGGAGTCTACTTTTACTGTAAATCTTTTGAAGCATGTTTATGTGTAGTGTTAGTGTTGGAGAAAGCTGGAACAGAGAGAAATGGATTTTGCTAGCAAAGGCTTGTGAGATCGCTCCATTATGGAGGGCACGCACATGTTTCTCATTATATCTCAGAATCATATCTAAACTGAGGTCGTGCAGTTGGACTGTCATGTTTCCGTCTGACGGATTTCTCACACAAGCATTTTGCTTGTGATAGATACCTTGGAAAGGTTATTCAACACAGTAATCTGATAAATAATAGAGTCTGCTATCCGAATGAACTCATGAAAATGACTTGTGTTTAGCCTAAAATCTAACATTTTAATCACAGCGTTTGCAAGGCAAGGTAATTCTCAAGCACTATAATTTTCATCTTCTCTACAATTTTCTGCAATTAATTCAGCCTGAACACACACGACTTTTTGTTTTGCAACCTTACTTTCAAAGAAATAAAGACATCTCTTGTTCACCATGAATATAATCAACGCATTGAGGTCACTGAAATAGTTTTTCATACTGGATTTGTGATCAGTGTTTCTTCTTGCATTTATTTACTTTTTTCCCCTCATATCTATATGGCAGCATAGAAAGATGGTGTCAAATTAGTAGGTGTTTTTGCAAAAAATGCAAAAAAAAAAAACACATTAACATCAGACGGGTGTGAGTATTGTTTGCCTGTGATGTATTTGCTCTGGACTTGAGCACAGACAGACTATTCGCGGGTTCATTTACATTCTAAAAATGTATTATTTAAAACCAATCTATATTGACTTTACAAGCTCTAGATTATAGAAGCTTCTCATTAACTAATCTTATCAGCTTACTAACTATTGTTACTTCAGGAAATGCAAATCTGGTTAGTTTTATCTGATGTGAGTATGGTTTATGTTAGTCTTGTACTAATTTAACTTCTTCCTCTTGATGGCAATATAAGACCAGTTAAATCTACTGTTACTGCAGACAGTGAAGCTGTAACGTTGCAATGCTGCCCTCTAATGGTCAAACGTAAAATCTTCTGTGAACATGCTAATTAACATGCATGGCACCTCGTATTTCATAAGACAGCATAGTCTAGTAAAAGCAAAGGCTGCTGGGAAAACATTAAACAGATTGTTTCTTTGATCCCCCAAACATTCGTCATCTTCAAATCATCGCTGAGCTGCATTTGCCAATGCAATATGGTCAGTAAAATGCAAAAACCTACTCCAAACTATTGCATTCATCTCTGTTTCTCACTGTACACAATAGGTGGTCACTTTAAATGTGCTTTAGAAATGCATGAGACCCGTTTGAAAGTGTTGAGCAACACTGAGACACTAAAACCTCTATAGCTACTGAAATTATGTCTGTCTATATGCTAAAAGTTTATTTCAGTAGAATTGTACAAAGAGTTTATAGTCTTGTTTCAGGGGTGTATGTGTATGTAAGTATTGTTTGCCTCTGATGTATTTGCTCTGGGTTTGAGCACAGACTCACAGGTTCTATGCATCAAATATTTATCCCACAGTAACCCTTATGCCTTAAATAATTCTCAAAGAACTGCTGCAAAAGCAAGCCCTCACAACCCCAGACACGCTTCAACCTGGACAATGAATTCAAGGGAACAGAGAGAGAGAGAAACTATTGGGGAAGAACCAGAACTAATATAAAGTGAGAGACGGGCATTGTTTAGCTAAACTTTAGCATCGTCTTTAGCACTGTCCGGGCCGTATAAGGTTTGGGTTCAGCACTTTGCTGTATGTTTAAGTGATCAGTGTGAACACAAAACAAAGAACTGTCAAACTACAAAAAAAAAAAAAAAAAAAAACTTTAGAAATATAGGCTACTCCATATAATGTGTGTATTATATTTAATGTGTTCTTAATCTATCGCTTTGTGTGAGTAAGGTTTACATCATTCCTCTGTCTGCCATGTTACAAAAGTATATTCAAGGTTGAAAGGCATATGATGATATTTTGTATTTTTGGATGAACTAAACCTTTAAAGGGGGGGTGAAATGCTCGTTTTCACTCAATATCCTGTTAATCTTGAGTACCTATAGAGTAGTACTGCATCCTTCATAAATCCAAAAAGCCTTTAGTTTTATTATATTCATAAGAGAAAGATAGTCTGTACAGATGTAAAGACAGTCAGATTCAGCCGTTTATTTATGATCCAGAATCAGATCCCGAGGCTGAAACTGAACGAAAGCAGCAGCAGCAACGACTAGCTCCGAGCGGGGCTCGAACCCGGGTCTCTGGCATGGAAGGGGACGCACTAACAAGGAGGCAGAGATATTTTAAGCAGTTTTACTCACCGCCTGCGGTTCCAACACACGTTCGTGACCCTTTTTCCTTGGGATTGCATCATCCTTAAGAAATAAACGATACGCAAATCCGTCGTCAAACTGGGCCTTGTTTGTAAAACAAGCATCTTCGAAATGCAGGGAACAAACAAAAACACTTGCACAACTCCGTTGATGCTCTGGTGACTTTTCGCGACGCTCTCGCTCTGATCAGTGAATCGCTCTGATCAGTGAAATGTCTGTGCTGCTCAGCCTCGCTGTACAGGAGCGCGCGCTCTTCCGGCAGAAGTGCCTTAGGACCCATATAAGGAAATTCCGCTCCATCTAACGTCACACAGAGCCATACTCGAAAAAAACTTTCCGAAACTTGTGACAAACCGGAAGAAGTATTTTGGGAACAAAAATACTCCTTCAAACGTACAACTTAATTTTTTAAACTTTGTCCATGTTTAGCATGGGAATCCAACTCTTTAACAGTGTAAAAAACTCAGTATGCATGAAATAGCATTTCACCCCTCCTTTAATACTTTATATTTCTCCACAGAACCATATGAATGACTAATGAAAATCTTATTTGTAAAGTTTGGGTATATTTATCTAGGCAGAAGCGACTATATTAGGCCTAATTACTTCTGAAATGCAGTTTCATTGTCAATGAAAATATAGTTTAACATTAGTTTTATCAAGACTGGACTGTAGTTTTGCAAAATTCACTTGATATATGAATTGCACTCATCCATCTGTTTGCACGACGTGACACCTGAACTAAATGGCGCACCACGTGCGATGATAATCGTGCTGCTGAGTAGGATTTAAGGTGGCAATTCATGTGGCAGCAACGGACCAGAGAGAATAATAAACAATATTTGGAATTCACTGAGGAGGAAAACAAAAGACAGTTTTTTTTATTGGGGTGCTAAGCACATTCTAATAAAAGACAGAGAGCACCCTTATGTGAAGCTCAGGGCTTCAAAGGATTCTATGTACACCTGTTTTGCAGCATTGAGCATGTAGCAAATCACAGACATAAGGATTTTATTTAAGTGAATGTAGTCAGAATCGATTCTGTTTCGAGTTTTTGTTTCGTGTATGCATGCTCGTGAGTCATCTCATTACAACAAAATAAAGACACAATGTTAATAATAGATTAAAAATTCTACAGATAGCTTCATTAAGAATGAAATGTCCAGTCAAATGTTATAAGAGATTTGGCCATCGCCATATTTGATATTTAGGGTGCTGTCACACTAGCACTTTTGGTGCGCAACCGGGTTTGACTGATGTCAGAGTTCCGTTCGTTTAAATGATGTGAATGCTGTCTTCCGAACTCTAATGCATATAAACAAACCTTTTTAAACTGCAACGTTAATCTGTTTTATTATTATTGTTATTATGATAGAAATATACCTGCTGATTTTCTGAAAATGTCCATCTGTCTTTTTTTTTTTTGCATGGTTTGCCCATATAATAACTATCTAGTTATGTAATTATTCATAAATATCCTTTTGTGTTCCATAGAAAAAACATGAGGGTGAGCAAATAATGACGGACTTAGGGGCCAAGCACTGATGAATTATCTAGAAGTTTGAGGGGTGTGCAGTGTTTTATTTAGCAACTGACCCTCTGAGATTCACAGGTAGCAAACATCTGCATATGTTAATAAACATGCCAGTAGGACACTCTTAGCATTATGTATATGCCCAACTATGTCTAAAGTCAAAGCCTGAGTGTAACAACGAGACTGGATTTGGTTAACAAGCTCTCAAATGAATGCAACAGCCAGATCAACAATATATACTGACATGAACTATATATGAGAATGAGCACTAATGGACCCATAAGCACATGATCTTACCACATTCAAAGCCTCCATCACTGCCTCTAGAGCTCAACCCAGATGGTGTGGGAGCATGAGGGGCCACTGAGGGCCATTGAAGTGCTCTGCATTTGTTTACCACACTCTTCTTGCTGCTGTCAGGAAAAAAAAAAGACACTCATAGCAGAATGTCAGAACAGTTGAGCCAAGTGAGTCATGTAGTTCAGTTGTACTGGATGAATTACAAGTTTAATGAGACAGGTAGAACATTGGAGGAATGTAGAACCAAGAAAAACTCCTCTGCTTTATTGTGACACTCAACAGTTCTGACAGAAAACAAGTGTGTACTATGTCGGACATTCTGAACAGTGACTCACAAAGTAGCATGACGCCAAGACTAGTACTTGTATAGCCCTATGGAGTCAGTTTAATTTTTTCTCATATTCCCTGTTTAAATTTTTCCCATTTTCCCATAGACTGTATAAAAATATGGACGTAGTGTCCATGACGTCACCCACTGGATTCCGAAGAGCGTTTTTGAAGTCAAAAGTGGGCAGAGGCAGTCGTCGCCATCTTAGCAGCGCGTCACTGAGCATCACTCTCGGATGATCGAAAATGGGCAAAAAGGCGGCGGCAACCCACCTGTAACTCAAGTGGCTGAGCCCTTATAATTAAATGTAACTTTAAGGCTTGATATAATTAAAAAATTAGAAAAAATTAAAAAGATGAGTTATAAAAATATTCACCCCCCACAGTAGTCACGAAGGCCAAAATTAGCTATATAGACCAAATATATATATATATTTTTTTTGTACCAGGTTGTAGATGTTTTTTTCTACTGTAAAGTTGGCCATTTTAACACGGGGAGTCTATGGGATTGACTCCCTTTTGGAGCCAGCCTCCAGCGGCCAGTTTTGATAAGTTATGTCTAATCAAGTGAATTCATGAAATTCTTATTTTTCTTTTTTTCAGAAGTTCTGTTTTAATTTTTGTGGTTTTCCATCTTTTATGATTAACGATAAACAATGGTACCAATTAAATTAATACAAACTTTGGCAATGTACAGTAATTAATTGTGTGTTTTTTTTTTAAATGTAATAAGATTAAACTTAAACGATTCCTGTCAATTTTTTTAGCAATGTGCTGCAGAGGTTTACTGTTTAAATTGAAACTTCAATTAAAATTTGTGTGATATTCCTTAAAGATAAAAAATTTGTATTATTATTATTGCTGTTGTTGTTGTTACTACTACTACTGCTTTGGAAAATACATTCTACTGTGCAATAGTAAAAAAGTTGTATACATTTTTTTATTATAATTTTTGCTATTACATTTGGTGGCACAAGTGGCACTGCAAATTTGCCATAGAGAGAGAAAAAGATAGTAAGAGAGCAAAGTGACAGATAGATCAGGTGAACAGGCCATCACTCTATAAATAACTCTACTTTGACGCATGGAGGGTGATTTCACCTGGATGTTTTTTTCTCCCCTACCGATTTTCCTTTAAATCAGTCTTTAGACATGCTACCTTGCACACCTCTCTCCTCCAATAACACACAGCCATGCTGCCCTCTATCTCTGTTCCTCCTCTTGTTCTGTCATTCAGAGCCTCACCTCTGTTTTCACAAAGCCTGATTATTATGCTCTTTTCTTCCATCCTCTTCCTCTCTCTTGTGTGACATCCCTTCTTAAGTTATTATTTAATCATTAGTTCATTAATCCATGATTGCTTTCCTGTTTTCATCTGCATTAACCACACTGCTCATTCTGCTTTTGTCTCTCCAGCCTTCACACGTTCAGCTCTCACATCCCCTCATCATTTCCTCCCACTCTCTCTCTCTGACAGGTACCCTGTGTGGACAGCTCTTTGAGGCTTTAGTTCTCTAACTAGCCTCGGGGGATGCGGTGACTAGCCGCTGTCAGAGTAGCCAGGATTAGGCTGTCTGCTAGGCCTGCGGATGACAGCGGTGCCCATCTCTTCACCCTTGGCATCCCTGGAGGACCACCATAGAGGTGACGTGTAGATAAAACCAAATTATTGATCAAAGCTTCTGTATTTTGTTATGGTTACATTACAGTGACTTTGATATAAACATAATTTTAATTCATATTCTATGCCACTGCTTCTCTGGTGGTCTGTAATGTCCTCCAAATGGTCTGTACACTGATTTAAAAAAGGTAAATGATAATTAGAGTTAATATAATCAACAAAAATAACCTTTTGAATTAACATTAAAATATATATACATATTTATATTAATATTTACATCACCAAAACAACAGTAATACACTAATTACACAAACAAAATCAAATAAAAAATGTAAAACATTTTTTATCACTTTTGTTTTTAACTGAAGTATTTCAGAATTTTTTTTAATTTCTTTTATTTAAAAAAAAAGATTTGTTATGTGTTTTTGTCATTTTATTAAATTTTGTATTATTATTATTTCTATATAGCTTTCATTTGTATTTCAGTTTCAGTTTTTGTCATTTCAGTCTTACTTTAGTTGATTGCAAAGAATGTTTTGTAATTACAATTTTTTTGCTTTGTTTTTAATAATTCTTAATAGCTTCAATTTTAAGTTTTAGCTCCTGATTTTTTTTTTCTAATCTACGATTTTTAAATCTTTTTGTCTTATATTTATATCTTATTTTATTCAGCTTTATAAAAAAAAAAGTTTGAAGTTAATGATGACAGAATTGGGTGAACTATTGTCTTGATTTTAAAATGCTAAAAGTATGTTGTATCGCTTTAATAACCTTTAAAAGGTTCAACTTGCCTATAGTAATTCCACTCTTGTCTAAGTGTTAGTCAACTAGCTGTGACTAAACGGTCAACTTCTTTTATCAGCATGAAAACAACTGTTATTCAAATTAGATTAATTTATGTACAGAAGGCATGCAACGATCACTATCTTCAATCACTGAAGCTGTCAGTCACTTCTGTTCAGTTCAAAAGCATCAAGTTCAGTTTTCTTGCGAAAAACTTGCATTATAATTAGTGAATCTTCATGTAAGTGAACACTATATAGTGTGCTGCAGGCATAACATCAGCTTTTAGGCCTGGTTCTATTGGCAAAAATAAAAATAAAAATAGGATTTTGGATCACTGCGGAAAATAAGTTCTGTAACCAACCAACGTTTATGATTCTTTCACGTTTTGTTCAAGGTAATCATAACAAATTTACATAACTTTTATACGCAAATTACCCTGCCAAAATAAAAGCAGCTTGATAATGTGGTTCACTGATCTAAGATAGTTTATTGATTTTCCAGGCCTAGTCAAAATGGTTTTTAACCAGTCTGGCAGCCGGTCTCCCAGACTGACCTGCTGAAAAATGCCTAAAACCGTCTAAAACCTTCAAAGCAGACCAACCTAACTAGCCTGGCCAGACTGTCAGACTAGCCAGATAAATATGATGTATGCTCTGATTTAAATCTATAAACTGCATGATCATGCACAAAAAAAAATATATATATATATATAGTTAGCATATAAAAACGAATTTAGTGCGAATTTAGTCACTCTGACTAGACTTGTATATTTGTGTATATGTTTTATTATAAATCATGATTAGACGATAACAACACTGCTGGCCAAATATCCATTATTTACATGTAGTCTGCTATAGAATAGCCATTTCGAAATTGACATCATTGCTAATTAAGGTTAAACAAGCCCCTCTTTTAATGAACATTCTTAACTTGGTATTTAAAGCTTCTCACATTCCCACATCAAAACACATTGGCAAGCCATCAGCATTCACGGTGAAGCATCATGGCTAATGAAGTTGCACTAAACCCACTCCACTGCCTTGGGCAGCACCTCAATGGCAATCAGAGGTCTCGGCAGAGCACGTGCTAAAATATTTATGACCGGCTATTACATGCAGCCTCTTTCATTATTGATGACAGTGGTTGATGGCGGCCCTTTGAGCCACTCGGACTGCACGGGACCTCTTTCTATTTGACCAGCTAATTAGCGACAGGCCTCACCATGCTAGCCAATATTGACTAGATGCATAAGTGTCAATGACAGATGGATGGTGGTTGAAAAACTAAATCGACCAGCAGCTCTTTTCTCACAGGTCGTTTAGCTAGCTGCTGCAGCTGTTGTGCCGATCACTCATGCAGCCCTGCAGGTAATAAGAAACAGAGTCAAACCGCACAACCCCAGTGAAGTCCCCGCTGAAAAGCTTCTAACTAGCATATGTCATGTTGTGGTTGCTAGTTTTCTAGCATGGACTGCTGCTATGCTATTCTTAAAGGGACAGTTCATCTTAGTCTGTCATCATTTACATCTCACATTTGAAAACACTGAGATTAGAAAAATTTGAAATGTTGCTTTGGCAATAACTGAAATACTTCTCAGTTGAACTAAAGTGTGTAAAATGGAAATAAAATTGATTGAGGCTATATAGAATTATTAAAAACAAAACAAAACATAAACATAATTTAAAATGACAAAAGCACTAAACAAAATAACAAAAAATAAAATAAAATAAAAAAATAACTGAAATAAGTTCACGTTGGACTGAAGTGACTAAAACTGAAACTGAAATACAAATTAAAGCTATATGTGATCCTGGTCCACAAAACCAGTAATAAGTAGCATGATTTATATTTGTAGCAATAGCCAACAATACATTGTATGGATCAAAATTATAAATTTTACTTTCATGCCAAAAATCATTAGGATATTAAGTAAAGATCATGTTCCATGAATATATTTTGTAAGTTTCCTACTTTAAATATATAAAAACTAGACTTTTTATTAGTAATATGCATGGCTAAGAACTTAATTTGGACAACTTCAAATGCAATTTTCTCAATATATATATATATATATATATATATATATGTTTGCACTCAGATTCCAGATCTTCATATTGTTCTATTTCAGCCATATATTGCCCTCTCCTAACAAAGTATACATCACTGGAAAGCTTATTTCACAAATGGAAATAATAATAAAACAAATATAATAAAAACAACAGGCACATAGCTAAATTATATATATACAGTGTACATATATATAAAACTAAAATAAAAATGTAAAATGTAGAAATAAACGCAAATTTAAAAAATGTGAATAAATCAGAAATACTAATAATATGTAAATAATATTAAAATAATTTTATTCCAATATACACAGTTGACCATTTGCAAAGTCCCGTCCTCCTTAGTTACTGTTGCCACCCCTGACAAACAATGCCACTCTCACACTCGCAAATCATGTTCTCCCGCAGTGAAAAATACATCTCAGAGCAAAGAGGACACTGAAAACACACCAACAGACAAGACAGAGCAGGTTACTTCTTTACAGATCTTTAATTTCACGAGTTCACCCTTACATCTAATCTGAAAGAGAATAGTAGGCATATTTTGGCGTGATGTCCTGGGGGAGGGGTCTGGGCCCGGAGCATAGCCCGAACCCAAATAACTCCCCCTATCCCTAATTTGGGATAAATAGATTAGAAGTGAGGAGTTGGGGTGGAGGAGGGATGTCGAAAAACTCTCGTGGCACAGGAGGTTGCTTGTGTGCTAGTTAAGATGATAAGGTAAACGAGATGCACTTGTGCCAAATTGGATGATTATCTGATCGTGCTCCTCCTGAACTTTGTTAATAAAACCACATGTGTCATGACAGATCTCTGTATTGCCTCAGTTCAAACTTGTGAACCAATTGTCTTTTCATATTTACTTAAAGCACAAAATGAACATGAATAAATATCAGAAAGTATTTTATTTCAACTGCGGATCACACCATTTTTCAAGTTTAAATTCAATCTACTCTACTGTCTGATTTGTGGTAAAGGCTAAAAGGGATACAGCCGTTGCTACTGGGCATGCGCAACTACATATTTTCTAACCCAGCAATATAACGTGAAACCTATGAAACCTATGCGGGCTCTTTGATCACCCCCTGATGGCTGGCTGCAGTTCTGGCCATAAACCCCACACTCTCAATGTAAACAAATTGGACAAAAAAAAAAAAAAAAAACAATTCCAATACAATTGTCCGAATTATGATTTTGATAATTTAAGGTTGTTGTTATCATGCTGATTTATGTTCAATTGTTCGTTTTTGTGATAAGTTTGTATTTAGCTATTAATTTGATGCTATAAAAACAGGGCATGTCGTTATGGTTGATATTTTAAAGGAATTCCTTACCTTGGCAGGCCACTACAGCACAACCTAACCCTCCGCACACTTTTATATTTAGTTGTATTGAAAAAGTTTCAATTCAGTCAATCTTTTTTACCCCGCTTTAACATGGATTTCTATGGAGACTGGCCGTAGCTGTCAAGCAAGATGGCATATAGCGGTGGCGGCATTCTGCATTCTGATTTGTCTGCTCGCCTGTCAATCAAGCTCTTTGCGAACAATGACAGCTTCAAAATAGGTACAAAATACCATAACAAATTTGTTTATATATATATATATATTTTTTTTTTTTGATTGTGTAATTAGTGGATTAAGGTTGCTTTGGTGATAATATTAATATAAAAATTTATCTGAACAGGAGTGTTGCAGCACACATTTCTTTGTTGCTGAGCCAGAGTTCCACACTTGTTTTTAGTATTTTTGGAGCTTCAGCATCCTGGTTGAGCTTAACCAATACTTCATTTACATTTACATTTACATTTAGTCCTTTATCCACTTTTGTCCAAAGCGACCTACAAATGAGGTCAATAGAATATTCTTTTATATATTCTATTGCCTTACACCAACCCTACACCTAAACCTACCCCTTATAGAAAACTTTATGCATTTTTACAAAAAAAAAAAAACCTTGTTGATTTTTATACCAGTTATACAAATGAGAATGTCCCCAAAGATAAGTTTTTTGGAGGTTTTGTCAGGTTTAGCTCTCTTTTGGGTTCAAATTGTCTCCAAAATATGTTTAAGTAGGCACACACACACACACACAGGAAAAAAGGAAAAACATGTAGATAGAATAGAATAAACAGAAAGCTACAGTTTTTTTTCTTTTCTTTTCTTTCTTTTTTTGTATATATAAAAGAAGATAAATAGATAAAGTAGAACTAAAATAGAATAGAAAGTGCTAGAATTAGAGGGTCAAATAAAGTTGGAACAGATATTTTTTAGTCGTTTTTTGAAGATGGCTAAAGGCTCATTCCACTAGGAGGGAACAGTTAATGAAAATGTGTGTGAAAGTGATTTTGTGCTTTTTTGAGATGGCACAATAATGCGTTGTTCACTTGCAGAATGCAAGTTTCTAGAGGGCACATAACTCTGAAGTAATGAATTTTGGTAAAAGGGTGCAGAGCCAGTGGTGGTTTTGTAGGCAAACATTAATGCCTTGCATTTTATGTGAGCAGCAACTGGTAGCCAGTGCAAACTGATGAACAGAGGTGGGAAGTGCATTATTTTCGGCTCATTAAAGATTAATCTTGCAGTGACATTTTGTATTAATTGTAGAGGTTTGATAGAAGTGCCTGGAAGACCTGACAAGAGAGCATTGCAACAGTCCAGCCTGGATAGAACAAGAGCTTAAACAAGGGGTTGCGTTGCATGTTCTGAAAGAAAGGGCCTGATCTCCTTCATATTGTATAAAGCAAATCTGCAGGACCGGGCAGTTTTATCAATTTGGTCTGAGAAATTCAGCCTATCATCAATCACAACTCCAAGGTTTCTAGCTGTTTTTGAAGGAGTTATGGTTGAGGAGCCTAAATGGATGGTGGAATTTTGATAAAGTGATGGGTTTGTTGAAATCACAAGCAGTTCTGTCTTAGCTAGGTTGAGCTGAAGGTGATGGTCCATCATCCAACAAGAAATGTCTGTTAGATATGCTGAGAAGTGAGCAGTTATTGTCAGATCATCAGGATGGAATGAGAGGTAGAGTTGAGTGTCATCAGCACAGCAGTGATACGAAAAGCCATGTTTCTGAATGACAGAACTTAGTGATTCCATGTAGACAGAGAAGAGAAGTAGTCCAAGACCTGAGCCCTGAGGCACCTCAGTAGCAAGATGTTGTAAATTGGACTCCTCACCTCTCCAAGATACCTTGAAGGACCTATCTGGGAGGTAAGACTTAAACCACTGGTGTGTCGTTCCTGAGATGCAATTTTCCAATATGGTTGAGAGGAGAATCTGGTGGCTCACCATATCAAAAGCAGCAAACGGATCCAGCAAGATAAGTATAGAAGATTTGGAAGGCACTCTTGCCAGTCTTAGGGCTTCAACAACTGAGTACAAGGGAGTCTCGGTCAAATGTCCACTTCTGAAGCCAGATTGGTAACTATCCAGGAGGTTGTTCAGTGTGAGAAAGGCAGAGGCTTGGTTGAACAACTTGTGTAAAAGTGTTTTTGCAATTAAAGGTATAAGGGAAACCGGTCTGTAGTTCTCTAAAAGAGTTGAGGTAAGAATGGTTTTCTTATGAATTGGGGTTACATGAACCTGTTTAAATGTTGAAGGAAAAACACAAGTGTGAAGGCATGTGTTAACGATGTGAGAGAGTGCAGGTACAACGGCATGGTACTAATGCTAGTCTTGTCAATATTCTGACAGCACACATACATATCCTAGACATGCATTTAATGTTTTCATCTGAGTGAATTTTGAATGTTTACTCAACCACAGTATGCCACTAAATCACTACCTGTCAGATGTTACAACAACATTCAGCTGTTAATGATGAGTCTTATGGAATAGGGTCACCTTAATGGTCAACAGCGGACATACTTTGTGTTTAAAAACAGTGAATCAAGGTTGCGATAAATTTATTTTTGTTATAAAACACATTGACTTAGGCTGTATTTGGTGGTCTTCTTGCCTAACCAGACATCTGTATTGATTAAAAACCGGCACATCCACCTCAGCCCCTCTGGGAGCATTTTACACGGTCATCCAATCAGAAACCCCCGGCCCATTACCACTGTAATGTAATTTGTCTGAGTGTGGTGTGAGAGAAATGTCCAGCTAGGGATAATGGCCACGTGAGAAGACAAACTGCAGCGCTGGGCTGTTTAAGCTCCATCGGTTACCTTGTTATGCAGCGAGTCTGAGTGTTCATTGATGGCAGGGTTTAAATTGCATCCCTAGATTAACCCCAACTTAGTGGAATGAATGTGTGGCCATTTTTCCCCTTGGGCTGACAGAGTAATGACAGGGTAACGTATACCACAGGGATATTTCTCAATGAGTCGAGCAGAACCACCATCTTTAACCAGTAAATTTTATTTATATATAACAACAGTACAAAGTGAATCCTTGGCTTGCAAAATAGGTGTGCTTCATATTTACAATAGGTACACAGTAATATAATATAACAAAACAAAAGCAATTAAAAAAACAAGACCAACTTTTTTTCTTTTTAAATATTTTAACTCTCTTACAATTTTCACAACACTTAAAAAACAACAAGAACAGACAACCATAAGTGTTATTATTATCATCATCATCAAGGTCATTATTATTTCTATGTACTATGTTACAGAACTCCAGTGTCTACAAAGAGAGATTCGTTTATAATTTTGCGTGATTGAAAATGGAAGGATATTCACCTCTTAGGTGATTAAACCAACTACAAAAGTCTTTCTTGCTCTCGTTTTTTGTTTCCTACGATCAGTAATATGAAGAGAATATGAACATTTCACTTGTTTGTAGCATGCTATTCCATCACAGAGCAAAACATGAGCTAAAAACAATAAAAAGTGCACAAAATTGATTCCAACACTGTCGATTCGTGCCAAATATATAAAATTTGCAGCAGTTGTGACTGCCACAGATGACTGCTGATATTTCAGAAAGCTGCCCAGTGCTGTCAAATTTTATTCTGCTCTGCAGAATAGCGCAATAAAAATTATAATTAACTTTTCTCTTTTTTTTTCTTTTTTCGAGGGATCAAATGTCTTCTAATAAACATTAATAAGCGTTGAGCTACTGAAATCTCTCTCAACAAAGTGCAATTTCCTGTGCCACATTATTTCAAACAAAACGTTAGGACCAGAATACATTTTGTTCTCTGCATTTTTTTTCAGAAACAAGAGAGTAGTCTCTCCCTGACTAATGTGGCAGCAAACAAGGTTCACATTAAAACTGAGCCGCATCCTAGGAAATCCTCAAGTGCTGTGGGGTCAACGGAAGGTCTCTTGCCCTTATAGAGCTGGGATGAGCTCTGCTGAATGGAAATCGGGGAAGACTGGATTACCAAAAGAAGCTTTTCATGTACCCTAATATCACTAACATGCAACATGGCTTGTAAATTCACATATGTTGACTATACAGTAAGCGTTTGTTAGAGGAATGTGTGGTTGTTCAGGAAGAGTAGAATTACTATAGGTCATCCTATAATAGTTCATCCCCAAAAAATCTTGTCATATTTTAATGACTTACTTTCTTCCAGTGAACACAAGAAGAGAACATCTAAACATACTTAAATCAATAAGTAGCCTAATTTATTTGACAAACAAAATTATCTAAGATAAGAAGTCTTGTTTTCTGAGAAATATATTTAAACTTGAGTTTTTGCCTAAAATAAAATAAAATATCTGCCAATGAGGTAAAATGAATAAAGGTTTTTATTTATTTATTTATTTTATAAAGCATGCTTTGATATTTATAGTGGACAAATATACTGAACAAGATCTTTTTTGTAGCCATTATTCCATTATAAAGCTTTCAACTTTCGAAAAGGACACAAAAGTGCCATAAGAAGTTCATACAAATAACAAAGCAGTGCAATAATTTTGTGTGAGAAACTGACATTATTTTCCTTAAACTTTTCCTTTTTTTTCATGTAATAGCTCTGAATAATTTTTTGGGATTCAGGGCTGCATTTCCTAAAAGCATCGTAAGCCTAAGTTGATCGTAGCTCTG
Source organism: Carassius gibelio (assembly GCF_023724105.1). NCBI lineage: Eukaryota > Metazoa > Chordata > Actinopteri > Cypriniformes > Cyprinidae > Carassius > Carassius gibelio. The sequence goes on from NC_068418.1 coordinate 19,946,222, forward strand.
TTGGTTTCATTGGGCCTCATTCCAACGCCGGAAAGAGTGCAGATCCGTGTGCACAAATTAACTTACGACAGAGTTCACGTGTGATTCATGAAACATCCATATACCACCAATCTCATTGTACGAATGATTGCATGTTGATAAATGTGGCAGCAGAAAACAATCCTCATTTGAATATCACACCCCTAAAAACATCCCGGTTTAGAAGCCTTTCCTCTAGAGTTTATGACACAGAGTAAACAAAACCCGGCCAAAAAGAGGAAGTAATCTCAAGAAAGAGACATTGATCTTACTCCAAAAACACCCATTAACCTTGTAAATGCAAACAATTAAGCTATATAAAAGTATATATTAAACTATAAAATAAAAATAATATAAAGATACAAAGAAAATAAATAAAATGCTTTAAAAGTGTCACAAAAATGAGCGTAGCCTTTATTTGTTGCAGTGTTTTTTTTCTCTCCAATTGTTAATCTGTTCATTATATTATAGCCTATTATATATTTTTCATTTGATAAAATTTATAGATTTAATTTTAGTTTTCTCCTTTCACAGAAGCACTGCAGGTGCTCGATGCGACGATTGAATCCTCATGTTTACACTGCTATTCACGCATATAAAGCTAAAAACATTTCAATCTTACTGTTTAACAAACGACTAATGAGCTTCGGTTGTCGGTCAGGAAAATAAAAAATGCTGTCATTCTACAATTCTCCATCATATTTACTATGCTGCGCACAAGTTAAGGTAACTCAAAAACTTTGCGTACAGATGTGAGATTTTGTCGTAGCCAACGCTCACGTCCATACTGATAAATTCCAAGTTTTGCGTTGAAATGAACGTACACCCAATTTTCTGTGGTATGTTCGTTTCGTAAATGAGGCCCAATGGGTCTATGATGTACATAAGCATACAATGCTTTTGGGAAATGCAGATCTTTTGAAAGAACTTACTGGATTAGTTCCCCAAACCAGTCTAAACTATTTATTCACAAATTTTGGTTTATAACTTTCCCACATCTATTGAATGATTTTAGAAGATAAACTTCTGTATAGCTGTATAGCACATATGGACTACTTCATGATGCTCTTTTCCATCCTTTGTGACAAATGAAAGTATCATTTGCTTTTCATAGCAATTGTATGTGAAAGATCGTCCAAAATATAGTTCCAAATGTCTCCTTTTGTGTTTCATGAAAGAAAGGAAGTCGAACAAGGTTTGAATGAGGACGAGTAAACACTGACAGAATTTTCTGGGTGATCTATTCCTTTAACAGATTCATTCATTGTCTTTCATGCAGCTCTTCATTTGTAATCTCTTGCACTGGAACCTATTTTTGATGTTTTTTTTTTTTTTAATCTCCTGATCACACTGTGCACAAACTAGTTGAGATCAAAGGCGAGCTTCAAAGCAGCAGGAGGAATCTGAAGCTAAAGGGGTCCGTCTCTCTCTCCATCTCATTCTTATGCTTCTCAAATACTCCAGCAGACACCACCCAGCACCCGTCTGGGCGAGGGCATGCCTCTTCCACCCTTCTCCATCATCACATTGGCTCTCTTTATCTGATTAGTCTCAAACACCGCTAACAAAGACGAAGAAAAATGACACGTTGCTGATTAAATGAACTAGAAACAACAGATTCAATGTTCTAAGGCCACAGGGGGAAAAACAACAAGCGCCATTTGAGCTTTTTCAGTCCGTTTCTTCACATCCGATACTGCATTTTTACCATATAAACTGAGCTGAGGAGAAGTTAAGAAGAACCTAAGATGACCTTGTCTATTTTGGTTTGGATGATCTTCAAAAACAGCTCTACCTGCCATCATGCATAATAAATGAAAACTATGTTGTCTTTTGTTCATGCGTTCTGTTGACATACTTCATGTCAGGCGGAGGAATAAAAGAGATTGGAAAGAACCCACTCAAGCAATCAAGATCCCAGACACCTAAAGTATTTTACAAATACTTTATATTTACCAATACCATTCCAAGCTCATGGTCTTCTCGTACCTGAATTTGCAAGTGAACCTTCTAAACCAGAGATTTTCTATTTTTTTTTTTTTACAGTATACAGGGTCCGTTCCCTTAATAAAGCATCAACCGACAAGTGGGTAAATAAGTGATCTTTTGGCACTTTATCCCGACGGGTGTGTACAGCAAGGAAGTGACATGGTATATTACATCATCGGCATTGCTCTGAGTCCTCCAGAACTAACGTGACCTCTTGGCACTTAAACATAGGAGTAAATGGGAAAGGAGACTATTTTTTTCTTTATATGAGGTACTGTATAATGCATGCAGACTACACACACATTGGACCATACATAATAATTAATACTCTCTGGTAAGATGATTTCAAGCGAGTCCATTTGTTTGAAAGGGAAGGTGGGGTTTCTCCATGTGTCATTTGAGCTGAAAGTGCTACTCGTCGCCACTTGCGTATTTGAATCTAAGCAGCGCTATTATGGAGAGGGATTTTCAGTTCTTTAGGACGTCGTGCTGAGGAGATCAGCTCAACTGACTCCTGTTTTAGAAAAGCAACAAAAATGCGAAGACAAAATAGAGTAATGTTTGTACATTCACATACGCTTACATTTAGAAACCAGGACATATGCACATAGAGAGACCATAGGGCGGAGTTCATCCAGTTTGATACTGGCTTCTGGTCAATCCAAGAGAATTAGGTACATGCTGGTCGAACTTTGGCCCCCTTTTTGTTGGCGTGTCATTATTTCCCAAACAATGTCGATGCCTTGTGGTCTCTCAGGCCAGTTGGAATCGAAAGTCTAAGTTTGTACTAGCATGTCGACATGCACACATGTGTTGGTAGCAGCCGCTGCTTTCCGAGGAAAGAAAGAGACTTAAACTTTTGCCACACCAACAATGAGGAATTATACTAGTTGACTCAATGAAACAAACTCAAAAAGCACTCATGTATAAAAATAAAATTTGGAAGTAAAAGCCATCAACTGGACGGTAATGGCGAGGCAGTAGATGTCCGTTTCCTTCAGTCAAATCCTCATGAAATGGTTTTAGCAAGCACATTTTTGAGGAAGTATCGATGTCTTGCATTCATCACGTAAATCAATGCAAGGCACATTGAACCAGAAGAACTAAAGGAAGAAAAAAACAACAATCCAGGTAAACAAAAAAGTTCCAGGAAGCTGCTCGTCCAAAATGAAAGACAACTGAAAACAGAACTCCATAGTTTCCACTCCAAAGCCTTGTGACTTGCTTTCATCAAATAGTTGTCCAATGGTCTTAAAGGTGACTTCTTCACAAAAGTGTAGAAAAAAAGCACAAGTACTGTTGGTGTCAAGTCTCTAGCCAGTGTTTCTCTCTTTTGTGTGAAGAGGCTTTGGATGATGGTTTGACTAATTGAAGGTCTTTCGTCCTTCGTTCCAGCTTTGTGTTTCTTTCAGCTCTCCAGTGACATGGCGGCAATGAGTTGTTCCACTTTGTAGGCCAATCGTTGTTTTTTCGCTGTTTCGTCCTGTTCCAGTGCAGCGGTGATCTAGGAAAAGGACACAGGAAGGCATTAATCACTGTAGAATTGGGTTCAATGTGAACAAAGGTGATGTTTCAACTAAAACATAAAACTGTTTCAGGCAACCATTAAACACCAGACACGTTCTTCAGACGGCATACTCCACATCTAATTATCACCTACCAGTTACTGCTCACTGTGACAGGAGACTTGGACTAATTTTCAGTCTCTGAGAGAAAAACTGCCAGAGACTTCATTTCATGAATATTTCATTAAAAAGGAAAGTATAACTTGAGTCTGACCCAAACTGCAGAGTGCCATCTCTCATTTCCATCTCTGTGTGTTTTTCTGAAAACAGAGCAGTCAAATATGTCGAGTCATATTGAGAGGGGGGCGGGCAGACGGGATCGACCCCTCTCTGTGCTCATGTCATAATCTCTGACTGCGGTGTCAGAGGACCATGGCAGGAAGTGGCATTGTGGCTTCTGTCTGCCATTCATTTGCACATCAAACAGTGAAAAACAGTGAAACTAGATCAATACTGGGATGTCTAGTGAGCCAAGATGATAGCTTTCAAAATTTAAAATGGTGGACATGAGAGCACTGGAGGGTCGTCTATGTGGAAATCTCCTCTTGTAACTGCAAAAGAATGACTGATTGTAAACGAAGACAATCTGGTTCACTGCTCTAAAGCTCACAGCGATCCAATACTTCCAGCTTTATAAATACTATGTTGCTCGACTGACATGTTTATCCGAACTATACAAGCACTTTAAAGGAGTTACTGAAAAGTCTGTGCTTCTGTTAAAATCCAAACATCTCCTTCTATGGAACACAGAAGGAAACATTTTGAAGAATTTTCACTCTGCATTTGATATCATACATCAAATTATAAAGAAAGTGACTACAGGAACTGTCAACTGGTCAAATGCCATGCAAGTCGTACTTTTTTGTAATATAAATAAAATGATCAAAAATTATATTTAGTAATGTGTAGTCAAGCTCATTTGGATGCCATCTATGCATATTCACAGCAAAATAACAATAATAATCCAAATTAACTGTTTAATGTCTCCCCTACTGAGGAAACCCAGTGAATCTTAACTATTTCCACCACTGCATGTTCTTGTGTGTATCATAACGAATGTTTTACTCTGCAACCTGAGGATCTTCAATACATGCTTTATCACCCCAGACAAAATCTAAACCAAGTTTGGCTTAGCCTGGCGAACTGTTATCCCACAGATAATAAGGAATCACATTAGTGTCACTTCACCATCAAACTGAGATGCATTCATGCATAAAAGTCAAATTTGAAAGCCATCAACTGGATTGAGATGCACTAGATGTCTTTTTCATCTTCTACTAGCATCCCAGTATTCCCAGTACGCTTGCCATCAGAGCCAAGTTGGGCCCACATCTGCTGGGTTCGTCTCCGCGGCTGTAGCTATGGGGCAGGTCAACACTCCTCCAGCCGCTGCGAGCATGTGTTCCAGGTTCACAGCGTGAGCATGTACTCGACGAGGAGCGCGTGCACTGAATTTTTCATGCATTTCAGCACAGCTGCAGGAGCACTCTCCACATCATTGTTTCTGATTCAGTCGCCTTCATTTTAAGAAGAGCGCATATTCTCTCTCTCTCGCTCTCCTTCTCTCATCAGGTTAAGTGCTCCAGAGCGCTGACAGAGGTAATTATTTTCAGTTGTCCTATTCGCATTGTATAATGAATCTGAATTACTGCATGCAGGTACAGAATGTCCCACCGCACACATTTGGCTGGGTGAACAAAAGAATGTTCTCCTCTTAGCATTGCGCTTGCTTATTCTTTTTTGGGAAAATAAACACAAGCAGGTGGCTTGATGGTCTACACTAGTGCTTCCAAACATTGTTTGCCTCCCACACGGCTCAATTCACTGATGCAAAGATGCAAAGAGCTGTGTCAGAGGAAACTTCAAATATAAAAGAACTTGAATTGCAGTTTAGTAATGATATTTACATTAATGTCTACAAGACATACTATACAACTCAAATCAACATTCAAAACTTGAATTGCGGATTAATAATAAATACAGAAATACAAATTAAATATGGAATAAAATACATTAATATCTACATGAAAGATGATACATTTTGTATTTTTACATTTACATACATTCTGTCCACATATTTTTGTATATATAGTATATTTACTATTATAAGTATATTACAAGTATATATAAATACACACACACACACACACATACACACACACACACACACACACACACTAACCTTTTAACTAATATTTATATTTCCTTTTCATTTATTTAGATAAATAGCTGTACATTCACACCAAATTTTGCACTATTATTGTGTCATCCACAGAAATTATATTAACTTACATTATAATCATTTTATATGATGTAATATTATATAATATTTAGTGTGTGTGTGTATGGACTTTAATATTTATTTAAATAATTATCTGTATATAAGCAACATAATATACAATCAGCCGCTGCGTCATCCACACAAATTGCCTAACCCAAACTCCTTAAAAAAAGGCAAAAATTAAAATGTTGACACCTCTAAAATTGGTTTTAAATTATTCAATGTAAATTTACTGATTTAATCTACATAGAAATTTTCCCAAGTACCCTCTGGAATCTGAAGTACCCCTGGTATAAACATACTCCTGCATTGGTAATCACTGCTCTATTTGTAGAAAGACAGACCCTGTGTACAAAAGAATGAAAAGGACACGCAAAAAAGAGAGATTGAGAGTATACGGGAATGTGAGGACAAGAGAAAACAGACCAGCAACCAACGAAAGGATATTTACATGAGAGCGAGAGGAGAGGTTGCAGCCGGAGCTGTGTCTCCGGGCTCTTGGCACTGTCCTAAATGCTGTGTAAAGTAAAGGTCAGACTAATGGGTCCCCTGAGTGGAGCTGCCATTACGGTTGGAACATCTCCATCGTGGGCCCTACTCTAACGCTCTTTGTGTCAGAGTGGCTGTCAGTGATCTAGCTGTGTGTAATCTTCCTCATCAGAAGCCCATTCATTCTCGCTCTCTGTCTGTCCCCACACTAAGCATAAGTGTGTGTGTGACTCTAAAACTTGCTGCTGCTGGCTTTAGACACTGGAGAAAGATGACATCATTCTGTGAAACTCTATTTCATGAGTACCTCTTGTTTCAAACGGCTAGTTATTTCACAAATATGGCTGTATTGATTTTGGACAAAGTGTTTATGATTGAGTAATTACACCAGTAAATATATATATATATATATAAGTACAGCCATCAACTTTTGGCTACTAAATCGTGGTTTAATAACCAATCACCAGTCAGCTAGACTTCAGTAAAATATTAAAGTACTCTAGATACAAGAAACATTTTCTGGCTTTGACGTAACGTTCCAGTGTATTTTTATTGTGACACTCTAAGCCTAGAACCATCAATCCATAAACACAGTTTTTTGTGGCTATATTCAGGCATTTTAGTTAGTGAAGCCAGTCGATTTCAGTACAGAGCAGATAAACTGAGCCAAGAAGTCGGTCTGCATTGATATAATGCAAGAAATCAATAAGGATGTTTAGAAAATGAGGGCTGACGGTTTGTTTTGATATTTCGCCTCACCTCTTCGCTGTACTTGCTAATGTAGGAGTAAATCTCGTTGAGGGCACTGAGCATGTTAAACTCATTGGAGTGCAGTCGTGCCTGTTCAGCCAAATACGCGTTCATGTCCTGATCGGAGATGGCTGGAAGCCTGCTGATGTCGGCATAGTACCTGTGGAGACCACCAGGGGGCAACAGTCAATACTACAAAATACTACAAAAATAAGAGAGAGAAAAAAAGACAGTTAAATTGTTTACCTTTCTACCCAGTTCTTGTAGTTGGGGATATCTTTAGCATAAAGCAACTTATTTGAGGGCGAGTCTTTGCCCAATCTGTGTTCAGATGTGGAGCACGAGTCCATGAAGGTTTGAGCAACCACAGACAGACACGCATCAGTGATGCTGCTTTTATGGATGTCAAAAACAAACTGGGGATTCTTGATCACATTCACCCAGAAACGCAGAGGAAGGCTGCGGAGGATAGACAGGCACACACATAGAAAGAGAAAAGTTACATTGGTTTGAATTGCAGATACCGGATAAAAACAACAGTCATTTTTTTGTCCTGTGGTTGGGTATAGTGTGTCCTCTCACCAGTTGCTTTTCCAGGTGTGGCGGACGTCAGTGTCATGAATGCTGTGCTTGTCCGCTTGTTCATCCAGGAAGTCAAACATGTATTTAATAGCTAATGGAAGCGCGCTGCCCCTGTGCACCGTACTGAAAAGAGTCTCGAACAGGTCATCCACGAATTTCTGCAGTGTACCCTAATTAAAAGAAAGACTGATTGTTAAACACTTTTCTAGAATTTCATTTGTTTTGTACTTGATGTCCACCCATAAAGTCAGTCAAGGTTTTTTGTACAGTTGTAATTTAGTACTCCATGACAATTTTCATTGTGAACATTAGAGTATGTCAGTCAAGTATATCAGACTCTTCAAAATATTAGTGACAAGTTTTCTAATTCGTTTTTTTTAAATCAAATATAAATTCATGTCCCAGTCACATTTTCTTAGTTAAATAAACATTACTTACACTATAAGTAAATGTAAAATTCTATTTAATATTTTTTACGTTAACAATGTAACAAATATTCTATTTGTAAACCCAAGTATGAAATTGAATGTTAGTGTTTTTAAGCATTCTACATTTATTACAAAACAATAAATCAAGGCAGTAAACATTTTATAAACAATATATTTTATTTGGGAACTTATGTTCAGCTATTCTTTTTAATAGGTAACTTTTAACTTTTTTTTTTTCAGATCATCAGTCTTCAAAGCTTGGTAAATACTGGTAACTGACAGAGATTAAAAATTTCTCCAAGCTGATCATTAAAACTCCCACAGATCCTGTTTTCATGCCATTTGCCATGTCTTATTTTGATGCAGCAAAGTGGTTATACAGTATCTCACTCTTTGGGTTGTTTACTTGCTTTTTTAAATTAGTCTTCCCATTAACACTGTTACACTGTTCATTCAGACAGATTTGTGAACACGCACGAACACAAGAGGTGGGATTGATCTCGTGAATCAATCACAACCAGACATATCCAATCATATCACAATGGAGACATTGTCTCCTCTTATGTGACGTCTCCCATTCATTCTCAAAAACCCTCCACCAAACTCACTGCAAGCTTTTGGGGAACTGTTAAAACTTTACAAATTTACCTGCTGGTGTCACTGTTGGACAATATTTATTTAGAAAAATTAGCGATTTATACACTTTTATGTGATTCATAGCGATTTATACACAAGTTATATTTTGTAATTTTGCAGATGTTTTATTTTTCCACTACGAATTTCTTTCTGATCCAATATTTTTGAAGAGGCACCACCTCAGAGGAAATGCTCCTGCACCACACCCATAATTTGTAAATTGATTTTGTTGACAAAAAATGGCAAGTCAAAATTAAAAAAATGTATTTGTGTTTGAAATTAACCGTTAAAAGCAGATGTGTTACCTTAGTGGCCAGCAGGCGAGTGAGGTAGATCTCAGACACCATCTTGCTGCCGCGGTCACCCTCCTTCTGGTCTCCGTGCTCATGGTTCTTCACCAGGTGCCATACTTTGACTCCACTCTCTAGATCCGGGGTGATCATAGGAGCACGGGAGCGCAGGCTGTCCGGACTGCCAGTGTACCGGAATGATGAGTCTGTGGGAACAGAGAGAGGGAGAAAAAGAAAGAGGATTATGATCTTCTCCATTCTTCCACGTTGCCATTCTTTGGGATGAACAGAAAGAGCGTGGCCCTCTCACATTTCATTTACTCTGTCTAACCATCTCGTTCCTCCTCTCTCTCTCTCTCCCTCTCTGTAGAGGATTCATCTCTGTATTGTTCAAGACCGAGCAAGATGAGTCAACGCTCTCTGGCCTCTTCTTCAAAGGCTTCATAATTGGCTCATCCTGATTCATTGTGCAGCAGACATGCTTTAAATGTCTGCATCGCAGGACCTAATCAATGCATCTAAAGATTTCTAATGAGTTAAGCTCCCTGCTCATCCATCTCATCTCCTTGTCCCCTCCATCTTTGTGTGTGAAGTAATCAGTCTCTTGCTCACTTCTCCAATTAGATGTGTGGCTTTTTTCACAGTGGTTGAGTGCTCTCTTGGGAGGTCGGATTGGCTTCTCACAATGGTGCGATATATTCTTTCACGTCCTTTCAAAGTCTCTCTCTCAGTTTCTGTCCTCATCACCTGGCTTCAAAGGGCATGTGAAAAGCCAAAGCAAGGCAAATATCCCTGGCTATTTCAAGGCAGAAGTGGAATTTTGAGCAGATCAGCTTCACAAGGGAGAGCCCCAAGAGAAATGGTGTTGTAAGCAGAGTGGGGTAAAGGAAGAAGTGGATTGCAGTTTCAATCCACCTTAAGCTACTGCCAACTTACAGTGCTTCTGGCCATTGCCACAGTATTGGCATTGAGGCATTACTGCTAGGATGTATATGTGTGTATACACTACAGAAAACTTGACTAACTTAACAAGACTAACTTGCCTTTACCATCACTTTTGTGGTGTTTTTCCTGCATTGTCAAATATAAAAAGTCACGAAATTTTCTGTTGCTTTTTCTTTGCTGGCATAAAATTTTTAAAAATAGTAGGGTTTATATATATATATATATATATATATATATATATATATATATATATATATATATATATATATATATATATATATATATGCAGTAAAAACCAATTATGGGATAAATGCTTGATCACATACAAATATAATCTTTCAATGTGAGTTTACAATGTTGCTCACTTCAGCCAGTCAAAGGTGTGTGAGCAGTGTGTTATTTTGGGCCGGGGGTGCTGGCATGCTAAATTGAGCCGAGCTGCTAAGTGTTGAGCATTAAATTGATATGAATCAATCAGCGGGTGCCTGTGCACAGCTGTGCCCGCTGTGCCATGGTGTGATTGATGGGCATCAGGGCTCTGCCAGATGAGATAGCTGCTTTTTTTACACCACAACCAAGAGCAGGTTGTAAAAACAGCCAAAAACAGCGTTGTTGTGCCATCTCATTCCTATTGAATGAGTTTCCTAAAATATACAATAAGCCTATTGCAATAAAATAGATCAAAGTGCCAAGCGTGACCCTAAAAACTCTTTACTACCAAATTTGGTTGGGGTTGGTTGGGGGGATACAAAAAGATTAAGGTTTGCTGGTTAACTAGAGCATGGCTGAGAAATAAAGATAGCTTTATAGAGTATTTCTCAGGTTGCTTGTTGCGTCTTTGGCCGTTTGAAGTGTTCCCTGAACTTTAAATGTCATTATGTTTACAAATGATAAGAGACGATAATTAAACTCTTTCATTATACCGCATATACGTGAGACACATCCTTGAGCTTTGATTAACAGAATCATGTAATACGTAGATATGGGCAGCTTTTCACGTGGATCTAGTGTATTGAAGCCAGGTGAGATGTTTCTGTGTGTCGTTTGGCAGGGTTGCTAGGTGACAACGCACAAGGGGATCCATTTCATCGCTGGCCCTGGAATTTGGCTGTGTGTCATTCGAGTTATTTTGCCCGTGTGAAGTATCATCGGTGGTGCATAATTAGCAATCAGAGAGTGGCCTGCAGCTCGGTGTGATGGAAAATGAGAACGGGCCAGATGGGGAGCCCTGTGGCACTCCCTCAAAGCAACGCTATGGGGAAGGAGCTAATGTGTCCATTACGGGTGGCATCCAAACTCAGCAGAGAAATCAGCATAACTGTGCTTCACACTAACTGCTAACATCTCTCTCTCTTCCTCTTATCCTTCCTGACATGGTCTCACACTTCTGCTCTCATTCTCTGGTGCTTAGAAGGCTCCCTTGAGGAATCATATGGCCTGCAAAGCCAAACTGAGGCACGTGGCTTGTGCGCACAGTTATAATTTAAAGCCAGTCTTCAGCTGTGTATTTACCTCAAAGACCTTTGTATTGTAGAACAATAAACAAACTTCTAACTTCTAATTAGCTATACAGACAATGCCACCATCATTATCATCTGACAAATATACTCACCATATCTACTGATAGAAGTTCGAGAGATGCTAGTTGTGGGTGGAATGTTGTAGGAGGACGTCTGCTTGGGCACCAAAGCAACCACACAGCGATCTGATACCTGCACAGGAAAAACAAAGTTTAAGTCAAGCTTCTATCTTTTCCCTGTAATCCTTATTTCACAGTTTTTGGTTTCACAGCCTCTTATTATCAAGAAACGTTCAAGATATTGGAGCACAACTAATGCTGTTTTATTACGCTTTTGAGGAGTTGTTATTACTTCAGAATTAAATCTATTTTTTGCAGAACAGATTCTCAGTACATATCTATTGCTTCTCAAAAAGGCTGTGAAATGGTTCTGTTTCTCCCCAGTGCTGAAATAAAGCAACGTTAAAGTGCTTCAAAAAGACCTGTTCTAGTTATAAATGTATAAGGGGTGTTCACGCTGTGTTCTCGGATCAAATGCGCATTAAAGCCTCTTCTTGGGTAAAAGCAGAGTTTCGTCTCTCATGTTTCACACAGAAGAAAGATTGTGATTAGACAAGAAACCCACATTTACATATGACAGCACATAAGATCTCCTTCACGGGGATGCACGTCACTCTACAGCACTCAAAGATGACTGATGGAGTAAAAGAGAGAGAGGAAGGCTCATTGAAATGTAATGGCATCATTCACTGCCTGTTGTGCCTTGTACACTCCAGAAAGGTGAGTACTGAGCTTAAAGACTACAAAATAAAGCTGTAAACTGCAATATGAATGGCCCAAGAAGAAGAGAAAGGAAAAAGGAAATTAAATACACATGCAACACCAAGATTTGGACATCATGAATGCAATTTTGCAGTAGCTCAAACTGACAAATGGGGCTGAGCTTGCATATTTTTATACCCCTGTTGCTAAGCAACTACTTATAATCCATCCCATAAATAAAATTATTAAATTAGAGGGGGGAAAAGTGTTGCAAAATGTTGCTACTTTTCACAATAGAGAAAATATGCTAAAAATAATAGTAATTTTTTAATAATAAATAATAATAATAAAAAAAAAGAATAACCTGAAGATGAGCTTTTTAATAATATGAAATAGCATAAATAAATAAATAAATAATCCAAACTATAATCAACAATAGCTGCAGCTGGATTCATGTACACAGATTGAAAAAGAGTAGCTAACACATAGAATGGAGGGTAATGGTAAAAATACAAACACAAAAGCAGGTCAACAGGAAGAGTTCGACAGGCGAGGGAATGTAGTGATTGAGTCATTTAGAGATGAGAAAGCAGAAACGGATGAGGAAAGACGAGGTTATGGAGTCCAGGACTTTTACACATTGGGGTGAAACTCTCCATTTTTCTCTGTCTGCTCTGTGAGTGCGCGCACTCCATCTGATCTTCTGTATTAATCTGAACTGTCAAGGGCTGCAGAGGAAATGAGGTCCACCCTCACAAACACAACTGACGAACCTCAATTCAGCACAAGAAAGCAACTTCAACTTTGAAACCAAGCTGGCAAAATCCTAGCCGATTCTCATACTATCTGATTTTGAGGTGCCTATCTTGGTCTTTGTGTTTAGCTGTAATACAGAGGATATAATAAATGTGTATCAGAGATTCAATAATTATTACTCTCAATATTGCAGCAATTACTCTTCCGAATCCTTCAGAAATGACTGTGATATGCTGATTTGCTGCTCAAGAAACAGTTCTTAATTATTAATAAAAACTTCAAGTTTGATTCATTCACCAACAGCTACTGAAAATAGGTCAACATCCTCATTTATAAGCCAAAGGTCTCTCAGATACTAGCGAACTAGGTCAGGTGCCACAGTCTTAAGATCTCCTGTCAACATAAAACATCACATTTCAAGTCCATTTCATTTCAGAAAACCTCTCTGTCCACTATAATGGAGACGATAAGCACCTCCTGAGCTCCTGTGAAGGCTGAGGGTAGTTAGGAGACTTCACTCACCTCCCTACACTCTCACGGCTGATGATGGTGTTACTTTAGCCCCTGTACACCCCCATAAGCTCGAACCCTATTAGTGCAGGTTTCTCGTCAGCCGACCCTCACTGCAGAGTGGCCTAATAGCCTGACTGGAGAGACACTTGAAAGAGTCCAGAACTGTGGACGAATCACCTCAGAGAGGCGGCCGAGTGGGATGACACTCACAAACGTCTTTTTTTTATAGCTCACTTTCTCCCTCCGTGGGTTGTGGAACTGGTATGGCTGGTAAGCATCAAATATTAGTCACTGGAGAACATTATTTTGGGCAATGGGGTTTGTGACTTATATTTTTGGCTCTACACCACCTACAGTAGCCTACCGTGTTGCCACATGCACAATCTAGTGGGTCTCTGTGGTGAAGGAGTCAGCCGTATGGAGCCAAAATGATGAAGGGGAGATGCATTCGCCCTTGAGGGATAATCCTCAGCCAGGCAGGCGGGCCGCCAGTGGGTGTGAGAATGATAAGGGGTGAGCTTTCCTCATAATAACGTTTGCATCAAGCAGACAGCTGACCCCTTTTCCCATGTATCTCTTATCCCCCTGCCTGCGCTCTATCTGATGACGATCCGCAAGCTAACGCGCCTTTAACTCAGACGCCGCATCCAGGCGGTGGGGAAGGATGAGGTGATGTGTCCGCCATTCTGTCTCTTCTTTGAAATACGGCAGGCTCGGTCACGCTAGCAAAAAGAGCATGAAACGCCTTTGTCATATGATAAACACAGCAGAATGAGGGGCGTTTAACAGCTGAAATGGATGAAAGCATCATAATACAGATGGCAAATGTGTTGAGATGTAAAATGTAAGAGGCCTATAAAGTGAAATCCAAGGGAATTTCTATGTATATATATAATGCACGTCTGCATTGTATGTCTAGTATAAGTGATGAGCAGTTGACAAACAGGCTTGTATGTCAGACTGTAAGTCCTTGAGCTTTGTCAGCACTGAAAAAGACAGCTTAACCCCTGACAGTGATCTATGCCAAGCATCTTACACAATGATATACAACAAGAGATGTTTATCTATTTTCTTTTGGAGCCAACAAAGCTTACTTACACTTACGAACATCAAGGGCTTGTGCTAAACGCACACACACTATCTGTTTCTGTGAAAGACTCAGTTACTAGATTTTTGTAATTATTAATGATAAATAAATTTAGATCCAAAACAAATTCATTCAGAAACAAAAAAAGAGACTGACGTTATGAGTTATTATGAGTCTGTGAATTACTCACTCAACTGAGTTCTAGTGACAGTAAAGACATTTATAATATTATGGAAGGTTTCTGTTTCAAATAAATGCTCTTCTTTTGAAGTATTCATCAAAGAAACCCGAAAAAAAACAATTTATTATGAATAATAAATATCTTCAATAAATATTTATTGATCAATGTTTCAAAATATTTGTTTCAAATATATACTGTTCTTTTGAACTTTGTATTTCATCAAAAACAAAAGTGTCATGTTTTCCACAAAAATATTAAGTGGCACAGCTGTTTTCCACATTAATAATATCACCAAATCAGCATAACAGAATGATTTCTAAAAGATCATGTGGCACTGAAGACTGGAGTAATGGCTGATGAAAATGTTGCTTTGAAATCACAGAATAAATGGCATTTGTAAATCTAATTTGAAATGATCATATTTCACAATATTACTGTATTTTTGATCAAATAAATTGCTGCCTAACATTCAAAAGAAAAAACAAATCTTGCCAACCCTTTCAACCCTTTTTTTTCTATGTTTTTCTGTGTAACTGTGTAAGACTAGTCAGTCTCAAGGAACTTGCACCAGTCTAAACAGGACTGCTGGTGTATCCAACCTTGTCTGTTTTGATCATTTTAGAAAGGTGTTGGGCACTTGTCAGCTGGTCAGGTTTCGGTAGACCGGCTGAACTCCACCTTAAACCAGTTCAGACTGCCAATCTAGTTTAGGTTTAGGTAACTAGTGGTTTGGAAATACATTGTTTTGCACACTCCTAGTTAAAAGTACTGTGCTATACAACTTCTGCTGCAACATTCTCTGTGAGGGATAATAACGCACACATTAACAGAGACCTGTTTATTTGCATTGTTAATGCCAGTGTCTCTCATGCTGCTCCGACTATTTAAATTGGAAATTTGAAGAGTACGGTGGCCCCTCAGGGACACGCTGCCAGTCCTCTGTAATGTCACTCAGCCTACGCAAGGTCAAGAGGCTCACTGATTTCAAGTTAGACTGGATGAGTGAGAAAGAGAAGAAAGAGAGCGAGCGAGTGGGAGAAGCAGCAGAGCTTAGAGAAAGATGTTTAAGCTAGCATTCAGACTGATGAAAACTTTTTTACACTAGTGCTCTAATCAGCCTTGTGCAATCAGCGAAGAACATGGTGACCACAGGTTTATGAAGCCACAGCACGAAATGTTAGAGATACACAGCTGCTGATTATACTGTCTGCTCTCTTAAAAATGCCCTTACTCTATTGAGGAACTTGACGAATGGCAGAGATTAGCATATTCGTAGTATTTCAGGAGAGGTGAGGGTGCTTGGTGGAGAGCTCAGGAGTCATGCATTTTAATGCAGTGTTCTCTACAGCTCCTTGCCTTCTGTTTTCTCTTTTCTTTCCCTAAACTCTCTATTTCAACAGTCTCTGTGGAGACAGCAAGAGTTAATATAGCAAATAGTGAGTATAGAGCTCCCTAGCAAGCTAGATCATGATTTACTTTGAATATGTCACACACTACTGCACCATATGAAAACAACGTACAAAGGCTGCGCTCTGATATACAGTATTGATGTTACATAAAACATAACGTGATGAGATTTTGCCCTCAGCCAAAACTATTTGCTCTGGAAAATTAGATAAAAACTCTTAAAACTACATTCAGTGACACAAAAACAGTATTATTTTTAAAACTATAGTGGATTTGGGTGTCCGCCCAAATTACAAGCGTAGTTCTGTTATCCCTAGAATATCATACTCTGAGGAAAAGAACTGAAAGAACTGTTGTATAAATATATAGGGAAAATGATAAAAGAATATAATTATATAATAAAAACATAATTTAACATATAATATGGAATATACCCAATGTATATTTATCTGTTTTATATTAAATATAATATATTATACATATACATTAATATTATATAATAATATAATATATTTTTCTATAAGAATAAAAAAAAAAAATTAGGAAAAAAGGAAGGAAAAAAGTAAAAGTGAAATAAATAAAAATTAAGGCTAAATTACAGTTATCACAGTTCCATTGTAGTAACTAAGTATTGTCTTTTGTAGGAATGTTTACCATGGTAAATTTTTGTAAAGGTAGTTCTCAACGCTATGACAAGACAATGATATTTCTTTATTCCTGTATGATTTCTTTTCATGTCTGCCTCTCCCTCAGATCACACTTATGACAGCACATATGATGAGCTCTTTCAGGAATAATTGTGAGAATATGTGTGCGCATGTCTTGTGGCATCTCCTCTGGACACAAAAAGAAGCAAAATGTGCACTCTCCCTCTCTCTCTCTCTCTCTCTCTCTCTCTCTCTCTCTCAATAAGTGCTGTTATCAGGTAGCTGCTCTGACGTGTGCTGTCTGAAGTGAAGACAAAGTAAAGGCTGTAATTAATCCACTGAAGGTAAAGGACAAATTCTCTCTCTCTCTCTCTCATACACACAAGCACTTTTCCAGCAACACACTTAAAATGTTCACTGGCCGAGCTCAATAATTGTCCTCTATTATATTGTCCTGTGCAGTGTGATCTGCTGTCTGTCTCCCTGGAGCCAAACACTCACAGCGAGACATTTTGGAGCACTGTGTCAGATAAAGGGCATTTTTTTGTTTGTTAAGCCTAATTATTGTTTCATGGCTGAGGAGTTAAATGGATATACAGGGGATTTCTTTTTGTAGCATGTTGTCCTTGTGGTTGTGTTTTTTAATGTCTTTAAGATGCTACAATATACAGTTTTGTAGCATAATGATTTTTTCATTCCATTTTAAGCTTTAAGGATATTTCTATATGTTCACTAGGAAGAAATCCTGATTAAGAGCATGAAGTTTTGCAGTTTTTTGCACTGGGGAGAGAGCTTTGCATTGAGAATAGATGAATATGTATGCAAAGTACAATAGATTATTTTTTTCTATCATTTGAGCAAAGACAATCCATGATACATCCCCTTTAATGTCTACCCACTTAGACAGAAGAGGGCACCATGAGATTATGTATGAGCGTGTGTGTCCTCTTTTATACCTGGTAGTGCATGAGTGTGTTGAGCCTCTTCCAATCATTTTCAATCTTAGTGGTGATGTCTTCATCCTGCAGGACTACTCGGGCCATTCGTCCCTGACGCCACTCTGAAAAATCAAACATTTGCCATTAAAACAGACACAGTGAACCTCCTCCAGCTCAAAGCAGGTTGATTTGATCCAAAGCTCTGAATGTGTCTTTTCACATGGGTTAGAAATGTGTGTGTATGCGCGGTAGGGTATAATTAAATGCTAAAGAGAGAGCTGATAGGATATAGACAGGCTCAGAGTGAGAGTGATCATTGATTTTCTCCTCTATTGAATGGGGTTTATTAGTTTACGTGGTTGCCAAATGCACAGATGATGCCTGCAGAAATCTACCCCCAACACACACACATAGACACACACAAAAGCAATGGCAGTTCTGCAGCTACAGAGACAGAACATCATCATGGAGGAGATTGCTCTGGCCAAGGTGCTGGAAGGATGATTTGCACCGCTGACAGGGGGCTTTTGTGTGGCGTGTGTGTGTGAGATGGGCGTTTGTGTGCCAGAAATGAAATGTGGAGTCAGTCTGTCAGCACCGTCTGTCAGCTTTTACCTGGGTCACACACTCACACAACACACCTTCTTGTGTGTGCGCAAAAAGTGTACATATCTATCACTGTTTATGCATTACAGACAATGTGGAATCAAATCAGAATAAGTTTACATTTCTTAAAAAAAAAAAAAAGTGAGGTCATTATACAGCATATTGAAATTCTGTGATTCTTCAGGTTACATGTCATGGCAGTGTCATGGCAGTAGTTTGACTAGTGACTTTTTTGTTATTAGTGTGTCATTGAATCATTCATTCAAACTTTTTGTTCAAAAACCTCAGATTCATTCAGAAATTAAACAAGTGAATCATTTATCCAACTGATTCTTTTAAAGCACTGAGTTAATAAGCAACAAAACATGATTGTCTTTAAGTATCTCAGTCACTTAATTAATTTGAAATCATTGTTCAATTATTTAAGAAATTCAACAATTGTTTTGTGTGAATAATTGAATCATTCAAGTTTGAACTGATTTGTTCAAAAGGATTATAATGCGATAAAGAATATATCACATCACTTATCTTTGTGAATGAGTCAAGTAAATAATTCACTAAAATGATCTTAACGAAAAATTTGTAATTCAGGAATGAAACAAACGACTCTATTGACTGAGTTACTGAATCATTCAGTAAACCAATTCCTTCAAAGCGTTGAACAAAAAGAGTCATTAAATCATTCACTCATACTATTCAATCAGAAACACTGATTGATTCAGGAATGATACGATATGAGGTGGCTCTTTATGAGTGAGTAACTGAATCATATAGTCAACTGGTTCCTTCAAACAAGTGCAGAAATTCTCTGAAAGAATCTGTTCAAAAACACTGATTCATTCACTAAATGATTCACTCAAATGATTCTTTCTGCTGCACCTTCATATTTTGAGTGAAGAAAATTGACCAAGTAACTAAATATTGTTTCTAAAATTTTAGTTACTTATTTTTAACTTAAAATTTGAAAGCAATATCACACTCGTGTGCACGTATTGAACTCACCCAGGTCCATGTCCACAGCTTTGGGTCTCTGTGAATACGGCATGTTCTTATAGACGGCATCCAGAATCTTCTCTTTGACCTGCGTGATGGTGTCGCAGTTCAGAACCTTGACTGGGATCTCCGGGCTGTTCTCGTTCTCTGGGTTGACGCAGTTTAAGATCTGGAAGGAAAAAAAGAGAATAAGGATGATGAGATGTTGGGCTGTGGTCGGTGAAGCCATAGGTGTGGAGAGTGGCTCTAGAAAAGCCCATTTCCTGGCTCGAGAAATCTAATTTCACACCCTCTGCAGGACCCCAATCTCAGCCTTAGCAGGGTATGAGAGACTAATGAACACTACCCTCCCTTGACAAGACTGTCTGATTTCAAACACACACACACAATAACAGCACTGAAATTCGTGAGAGTTTATTAGATACTATGTTTATTAGTGTGGCTATGAGAGTGTGTGATGCTGACCAGCGTCTTGTAGTCAATCTGTTGTCGGATGAGTTTGTCCTCGCTGAGGGAGTATCGGGCTTCTCCAGTGATGGCGTCTATTGGGCCTTTTTCCATCTGCTGTTTTATAGCACAGTACAGCATGAAGAGCGGCTCACCTGCACACTCCTGTAGACACAGACACCAACACACATTATTATTATTACTTTATCACTTATTATACTTTATTAATAGTAAAAGAAATGAATACTTCTATTCATTAAGGATGCATTGGATTGAATTGTAAAGACATTTGCAGTGCAACAGGATTTCTAATTTAATTTTATGAATCAATCAAGATCATGTGGCAACAACGTACATAACAGACTACCATTGTAAATGTTTATTATTGCATAATGTGTACGGTTAGCATGCAGTATGAATTGTATACTGCACATTCATGTTTACTTAGACCATTTTTGACCTACATAAAAAGGCCAAAAGCTTTCGCAAAAACAAATTTGTTTTAAACATTCCCAGGTTACTAACAGGTGTTTCTGCCGAGCTTCTCACTGACTTGATTCGCCCCATTCAGGGCAAGATATCAAATCTATTTTAGTTCGAGACAGTTAGCAGCAGCAGCGAGTAAACATAATAATCTCGAGCAAAGCTGAATGCTAAAACTCTAAAGTCCAACCATAAAGTCTAAATACGTGAATGTCTTTGATATTTCTCCTACGGCTGTTTGCAGAGACTCCAATTATTTGAATGAGCTCCTGCAAATATACAAATTGCAGATG
This sequence comes from Carassius gibelio, assembly GCF_023724105.1. Taxonomy (NCBI): domain Eukaryota; kingdom Metazoa; phylum Chordata; class Actinopteri; order Cypriniformes; family Cyprinidae; genus Carassius; species Carassius gibelio. The sequence goes on from NC_068418.1 coordinate 19,966,827, forward strand.
ATCATGAGATGACTTGCACTTCCAGTCTAATTGGGCGGCTCTGTTCCAGAAAAATCTGCAGAGACTTCATGCTGAGCGTCAAAAGCCTGTCTAGATGAGACTGGTACTATTAAAGCAAGCCAAAGAAGCAAGTTACCTTCAAGAACTTATGAAGCAGGAAAGCAAACCAGTTGGTTAGCATCTTCTCAGCAACAGACTCTGTCCTGAAACACACAAGTACACAAACATCAACAGATGACAACACTTATCGTCAAGAACACCAGCATATTTCCTTTTTATGTATAATGACGGCTGGGTTTTGATGGAGGGGGGAAAACAGAAAGTGTGAAAAACTCGAGTTGCCTTCCCTGTCAGTCACTCCAGACTCTCTTTGTGCATTTTATTTGTCTTTTGACCACCCCCGTCTCTTTCTTTCTTTGCTTTGAGGGAAGAGACAGATACACAGACACAAACCCACAAATGACAAACACACGACTCAAACCGGGATCTCTAGAGCTCTGGTCAATAATTTGGGAAGACAAAAAAAGAAAGAGCCAAAAGGTTTGTTGAAGACATAGCAGGTAGAAAACCGAAGAGAGAGAGAGGGGGAAAGATAAGGCAGACGGAGGAAGAGAGAACAAACAGTACCCCGACGGGAGTGGTTAACGAGCATGAAAAATACATGAAAGGGTTATTCCCTCGTTCTGACGGCTGAGCGCGCCTGTGGAATACCAATACCTCTCTTTCCCGGCAAAACATTTCTCCTTTCACCCCTGAAAAGACTTTTTCCTTCTCACTCTGTTTGTGGCAGTGAGTATTATGTTCACTTACGGACATTACAAATACACATGAGCATCACAGGACGATGTAATATCAGCTGCGTAATTGTCGTAGCGATGTTTGCGACGTTATGCACTCGCACACACTCTACTCGGCCGCCATGGGGACGGTGAGGCAGCACACCGGCAATTTACTCAACAGCGGTGAGAGAAAATGACTCTCTTAATGCATGTGGAAATAACTATGATTACACCGCTGAGACAGCCCGCAAACACAGAGTGTGCAGAGAGTGTGTGTGTGTGTGTCATTGAGTGTGTCCGCATGTGCGTATTGTGCTTGAGGGGGTCACGCTTCAGGGCCACATGTGAGAATGAGCGCTGATCGGCGAGACGAGATGAGGTGCGTTAATAGAGGTCAGGTCTGGATGGGGATAAACCCGTAATCGCTGCATATTCATATGACCAAGGTGAGATGACAGACCGGTTTTGAAACAAATCTCTCATGCTCAACTAGCTGCATTTATTTATTTAAAATTTTTTTTTGAACATAACTAGTTTCTATTCTAATATATTTTAAATGCCATTTATTCCTGTGACTGACAAACTTCTGCTGAAAAATCTACCTAAACCTAGTTTAAAGATATGTTCTTATGTCAAAAACAGACACATTGTCTTAAAAAGCCACAAAACCATGCAAAACAAAGATATGCTGCACAGGACAGCAGGAGCTAAAACATACAGTATCTACATAAAATAATCAACAACTTAAAAACAGTGAAGATAAAATTCAAGAAGGCATCCTTCCCCCTATATAGTTGGCTAGAACAGTTCAGTCACTGAGGCGAACTACCTGTGGGTGAAGACATGGTCTTTATAATTAGAATACCCATTTGGCATATTTCACTGGCATAACATACAGATTTGGGGATAGACAGAAGCTATGATAGAAAACAGTCATGATGGCCACTGAGTGGATGGGTTGCTTTAAAAAAAAACAAGTTATTAGCGCATTGAGGGGTTTCAGGTTTGTATATTCAGGAGTTAAGAGTCCATTAACATAAAGATGATGTGATTTGCATTATACTGCATTTGTTTTTTTGAGGTGTTCACCCATCTGGGTTAATGCATTAACCGATGACAAATGCTAATTTTACTGAAAGAACAACCATGGCTGTCGAATAACGAGGCTGTCAAATTATGCTTATTTAATAATGGTGCATTTTAGTGAATAAATCAATGGCAGTCTCGCACAGAGATGAAATAAGAGAGAGGCGAGAGGAGGGGAAATAGAAGGAGTGATGCAAGATGGAGTGAAATGAAGGAAAGTCATCATGCTTGTGACAAGAACGTCAGTTATTCTGTGGTTCTTCTTAAGGACAGTGTGTGTTTGCGTGTGGGCTATACAAAACATTGTCATGTTTATATATTCTCTTTTAAGCCTGTCAACTTTCCTTTGTATCCTACCTGTTTTATTCTGGGCCTGTGAGCTGAGGGACTTTGGATGCAGGAGCGAGAGGAACCAGTGTGTATTTGTGCACTGATGCGCGGATTCACGTGTGACACTCATTCAGTGAGTGTGTGTGTGAGTCTGAGTGAATTATGAGCTCTGACATACACATACACTACACTGACAGTGCGTTTGATGCTGGTTGCATCAGGTCTTGCCAGAGTGTTTCCTGTCTCTTTCCTGTCTCAGCCAATCAGTGATCTACTGTATGATGGACGATAACGGGCAAAAAAACCCCCTACAAACAGAGGCTGAATTAACAGTTACTGAACTAAATGTACTTCCTTTCAAAATGCAGTATCCATGTGAACCTAGTTTATTAGAAGCATCCGGTTCAGTGCCTCTCATAAACTAGTTTCACAAATGGTTGGAAATGAAGTGAAATTGGTTGGGAATTTTCAAATGCACTCGGGAATTGGGCACTCTCTTCTGGCGCAGCGACACATTTCATATTGCAGAGGCTAAGAGTCAATATCTGGCTTCAAAGTATAATTCAGACCCACAGAACTCAATCTTCATCTTCATCTTCAATCTTCATTGCTGATTTGATGCTTAAAAAAAAACTATGTCGCTACTGAATCACTATTTTCTTTCACCAGGAAGCTCAAACATATTGCCTGTTCATCCCCTGGTGAGAGAGTGAATGAACAGAAAGTTAATAGTAGCTAGGCTATTTAACCACCTAAATGAGTTTTTGCATCCTCTACAACTTCATCACACAAGGTTTAATTCTGCCTCCGTTTGATCAGAAAGAGTGTGCTTTTCCTTCTTCCTTCAGCATTTTTCTGTCTTTTTGCTTGCTTTTCTTTTTTAACAGAGTTTCAATAATGAACACAAGGGTTTTATTAGCTATCAGCGTAATTATGAGTCGTGCATGTGTGTGTGTGTGTTTGTCTTAAGGCGGGGAAAGGAATGCTTCACTGAAGGGGTAACACACAACACAATGTGGCTCACTAATAGTCCATTCTGAGGCTCTGTGTGCCGGCAAATCTCATTAGGTGAAAACATGTATACAAACACAAACAGCAGCAAGAGAGAGCCTGAGGCCATGGAGGCGTGCCATTTTTAGCCACAGTCCTCCAGAGATATTAACACGAGGGAGCGGAAGACAAATAAGCAAACTCACAAGTCCCATGGAGAAATTATTTGCTGTTGTGGCCTAGTGGCTACTAGCGCTGACAAATTGAGTCGTGGTGCTCATGTGGATGACAAAAAAGCTTGAGAAAAAGCCAAAAAAGAACTCAGCACAAATATTACCTGGACAACAAAAATAGCAACTTTAGACAAAAAATAAGAATACGATGCACTAAACCACAACAAAACACAAACAAAAACCATGCACTACACATGCAGAGCTGTGGCAGGCGATGCTGGTTCGAAAGCATCCCTTTTCTTTCTCCCATGTATTAGTCTGTCTTTTCTCTAACGTCTCTGTCAATAAAGAATGGCAAAAATCCACTGAAAGCTTTTTATGCATTGCGCGACTGCTATTTGATTCATTGTGGCTTTCCCACTGAAGTGATGAATCAGTCTGCACTGAAAACTAACATTCCCCTGCCGATCCACATGGAACCAGAAGCCCACAAGTCTGAGTCTTGTGTCTCCATATATTCCATAATTAAATAAAGATTAAAACATAATAAGACAAGCAAATATTAATGACAACTAAGCTTTAGGCGATTTGAAATGAAACGTACAGTCACTCTGATGACCACAGAGACCAGACAGGCCCTTGTTATTTTTCACAGTCGGTTATCATTAAATGCAAGTGGGTCACTTTATGAAAATAAATTAGTCTCTCTGTTGATATTGTCTGATTCTTAAAAGATGTCTCATTTGCAAGCAACTGCCCTACAGGCATCTTTGACATTCATTATTTTTCTTAACACACATGAACGTCCTTTGGTCCTACTTCAAAAACATGAAGAAGGATCGCACGCTATCAAAGTAGCTCACTCGGTTATGATTGTCAGCTCAAAGTGTGACGATGATTTTATGCTGCAATACTTGGGCTTCTTTACATGTTATTAAATTTGCAAAAGGCAGTTGGAGATGTGGCCAAGTGGCTGAATATTGAGTCTTGGTTCTCGAAAGCATGGTGTTTGGGAAAAAAATGCACTATGCATGATTTACTGTATTATATCACAAAGAAAAAAAAAAAAACTAAATGTTGCTTTTTACTTCAGAACAAGAATATAATCATTTACAATGTAAAAAATGATTGTGTTGTACATGATGTTAAACATTTGTCCATTGCAACAGAAGACATTTTTGTCAGCCATGTTAAATTAATGCTGTCATCAATCCAAAAACCCCTCAATGACACAGTAAGAGTACAGTGGAATTTGAGATAAGGGTCAAAGGGAAACATTCATGGTGTTTTGGATGTAAAATCTCACCCTGAATGCCTAAATATGGCTTTTAAAGATCAATTTGAGCCATAATTCTTCACTTATAATCATAATTCATCTGTAGAACAGGAAATAAGACCGGATTGATCCAGAAACACCAATGAATGCATCGCTCACTGATGTGGGACAAGCTCCAGATGTATTCCATTATCCGAGAAATGTTAAGATGAGGAGCAGATACAGAAAGAGGTCACAAGAAGGGCAGGGTTTGTTCACACAGATCAATTGAAATCAAAATGCTTGAGACGGAGAGAAAACGAGAGCGAGAGACACAGTATGCCTTTTATTAAAGGAACAGAGAAGAAAATTAGTGAGATGGAGCCCAATCGATGTGGAGGGAGTGGACACCAGCAGTAGTTGCAGAAACGACGGTGTTCGTTTAACCGTGACACCGACAGGAAACCATGTGGCCGAATGCGATAGTGAAAGAGGAAGGATACGATAAATGGAAACACAACAGATTCGTTGGGTTTCTAATACAGCCTTCTAGTTCTCCAGATGCTTCCTGGAAAAGTAAAGACACGGATCTGCAAACAAGACCAAAAGGAGCATGTCGAATCGATAATCTCCTAAATTCCCCCATAGAAAAAAAAGAAAAGAAAAAGTGTCATCTAAAACCACGGGCCCCTGATCCCCATGGCCCAGCCTGCCAGCACGGGGGGATTAGCGTTTTGTGTTCCTAATGACAGCAGATAATGAGAGAGACGCGGCGTCTGTCACATTAAATAACAGCGTAATCCACATTTCCCCTGCATCTATTTACTGTGACTACTAATGAGCTACGTAACGAAACACCAAAATCATTCAATAAGATCGAGAGAGAGAGAGCAAACAAGGAACGGGTGTGGTGTTTGTTTGGCCTGTCTGCTTTAAATATTCAAAGTGTAATGTATAGCTGATATAGCGCCACGGTCGGCAGGAACAGATCACCTCTAGCTAAAGACTGTGCTTAGCCTTTGGGCAACTCTTTGTTTAATCATTATTAGTCTAAATCTTCTGAAAGACTCATCCCATCCAGCACATCATCTGTTTGAACTATTACCCTCAGGTCGGCGGTACAGGCGGACAATAAAAGCCAAAAAATAAATAAATTAAAAAAAAAAAAACCCCGGCACATATCCCAGGACAGTTGCAATACTAAATGAACACTGAATGTAATGTCTCTTTTGTGTAATATTCCATCTGGTTTCAATCTGAACTCTGCAATTATTCACAGTAGTGTATTCAAAAACTGCTGCAACTTTGATGAATATGTAAATATTGGTGCTTAATTTTTATTCTTTTACACACACACGCACACGGATATATACTTTCAAAAAGTAATTAATTACTATTACCAATTAAATCATCAATATTGTATTTAAATTACTTTACTAATTACTCTTACTTAACTTACTTTGAGAAAAGTTAAGCCATACATTTCAGTTGGGCAAGATGTTCAGGAAAAGCCCAACTAGTAAAATCCGTACAGGTTTATGTAAAAATAACAAATTCCACATAGCACGACTTCTTTCAAAAACTATGAAAATTATACTAATTATATATCTATATATATATCTATATATATATATATCTATATATATATATACATATATACACACACACACATATTGGTCTTCTATTTATTTGTTTATTTTAGTAATTAGTTTTAAACCTTAGTTTTTGACTGAAATAGGATTGCACATACTGTACTGTAATTACATTGTACTTTTTGTATAATGACAATAAAGATTCAGATTCTAGTCAGATACTGTCCTTGCTTCGGACAGACTTACAAATACAAACCTATACAAATTTGGAGGGAAAGCATAAAGGACAGCCAAGAGCGAGAGAGAGGAAAAAACAAGTGGATTTGAGCTGCTCATGAATCTTTTATGAGAACCTAGTGCACAAATGATAAGTGACACTGACAATGGGGCCGTACTGAGGGACTGCAGAGTTATGGATCATGAATCAATATAGCTATTATGCCCGGCTAAGATAACGCAACAAAACTTTGAGTTCAGTTAGTGACGTATTCGTTCAAAGTAAATGGAGAAATTAAATGAAAGTGAATAGCAAACCTCCTGAGAAGCAGTTTGGGATGGTTCTTGCTCTCCAGGTTCTTGTCGATGAGGTCGGACAGCAGGTGTTTGAGCACATCCGTGGCATATTCCAGTCGACCCTGGAGAGCCGTCATTATTAGCGACGCCACATTGCCACGGTCACGCATGGAGAAGGAGCGCTGCATTTCTAGCGTACGGATGAATGTCAACAAAAACACCTTGTTGTTTATCAGCTGGGCAAACAGCTTCAGAGCTTTTTCAACGCACAGCTGCCCATTACCAGAGACCTGGAACACACAACAACAACTTTGCTGTTAAATACCAAAAAAAATGAATAAGCCAACTGCAACTGTCTAATATAAATAATGCATCATTTGAATACAAACTAGAGAACATGCAACAAGAAAAATGTCCTAACCAGGTTAAATATTTTTATGGTCATTTGCTCAAGCTGGGTAGGCTCACTGGTCTAAAATCCTGTTCCATATAATGGTATATTAAATATCCAGTATGATTGCATATGATTGACAAAAAATGTGTTGTTAGGACAACTTGTTAGAGATAAGGGTTCATGAAATAATCCTCTCAACATAGACTGCAGCCCACCTCCAGCTCTCTGAGCACAGGATGGTCCTCGATGCCGGGGAATAACACTCTCATGGCATATGTGCGGTAATCCAGATAGGGAATTCCGGCCCGGTCCAGATCACTCGTCAACTCATTAATGTCTGTCTGCAGTTCTGCAAAAGCTAAAAACAAAAAAGGGAGGAGAAAAAAGGAGAGGAACAATTTCAATACACAGTTCAATGTCCAGGTCACGTTTTGCCACAAAATCAAGAAGAAAAACAATTTAACAAACGATACAAATAACCATCTTATTTGACATAGAGAAAAAATTGGCACATTCTTATCAAATTTGAAATCTGTAAATGCAAAGTGCATCATGGTAGTATTTATTGTTGTACTAGTACATGCTGATGATATATTTTCATGAAGTCATGAAGCACATTCAAATATATGTAAAAAATATATATATTAATTAAAATAACTATCATATGAAAATCACAATTAATATAATAACAATAACATTAATATTACCAAGTAATATTTAACTCAAAGATCAACAAGAATTATGTAGTAACAAGAATTTAGAAAGGAAAATATATTATTTCTTATTTTAAATTATTTCAAATATATAATACTATGAACTGGAACAGAAACTTTTACTTGAAATATGTGGGGTTTTTAAGTTCACATTAAAGGTCCAAACACAACAAAAGCTGAACCGCTGAACTGCTAATCAGCATCTCTGAAGACTTAGTTTTGTCCAGTTTGAGGTTTATATGAAGTTCCTGAAGGGTGTTGGAGGCAGACGAAGAGAGCAAACCAAAATAACCTCTCAGCCTCTCTCTATTTATGGGTTTCTCACTCACACAAACACACACAGAGAGTAAATTGCAGGCTGCTGAAGTGCTTGTCCCCTGTTGCTGGAGACTGGAGGTGGGATGTCTTTAATTGGGTCCATTCTGACAGAGCCTGGGGCAGCACTCTTCCCTTAGGGAGTTATCTATCTCTCTTTCCCGCTCTCCTCACGTTTCCTTATTTCTCTTTTCTGGAACGTTCCTTCTGCCTTCACTCTATCGTCTCCTCTCACCTGGCCTCCTCTTCATCTCGGCCCAGCGTCTCTCTCTCTGTTCCTTTTCTCTCATCTTAAACTCTCTCTCTCACAAGCGTTCATGGAGTGCAGGACTCGATCTGCCCCTTTAATACTTCTGCATCTTAAATTCCTTGCGGCTCCCGAATCAGTCAACACAGAGCTCATCCTCTCAGACCAGCTAACCGTAGGTCAGAGACAGTCTCTCTACAGCATTGTCTGTAAGAAACGGTTTTATCTCTCAGCCATCCATAAATCCATCCTGTGATGTTTTGCAATACCCAAACACAATCATTTTCTCTAACTAAAAGAGTTGAATGCACTGTCATGTTGTGTGCTTGTAACGAAACATGAGATTATTTTCTCTCAAACGAACACAAATAATCAATAACACTACATAGTGAAAGGGTGATGTCCGTGTCTTTCCCACCTTCTTTGCACTCCAGCGCGACCCTGGACTCCAGGTTGTCCATTTGCATCTGGAGTCGTTTGAGTGTGAGGTCGTTCTCGCGGGATTTACGCTTGTAGGCAATAAGCACAAGGATGACGATGATGAGAAGGAGGCCGCCGCCGGCAGC